>NW_016803657.1:2022273-2025770 GCF_001698545.2 Rhinopithecus bieti | reverse complement strand
GGGGGAGGGACACGGCTGGGGAGGAACACAGCTGGCTCAGCTCATTCATTCACTGACTCCCTCAATTCATGCCCTTGGTGCCATCACATGACAGAGGCCAGGTTCTTAAAACTTCAGTCAGAACTATTTTTCTGAACTCTCCTTCCATCCTTCCCTCTCTCCCTCCCTCCTCCACCCTCCTTCCTCCCTCCCTCCCTTCCTTCCTTTCTTCCTTCCCTCTCTTTCTTCTTTTTTCCTTCTTTCCTTCCTTCCTCCCTGCCTTCCTTCTTTCCCTCTGTGTCTCTCCCTTTCTCTCCTTCTTTTCTTTTTCTTTTTTTTCTCCCTCTCTCCCTCCCCCTCCCTCCCTCCTTCTGCTCTCCTCTCTCTCTCTCTCTCTCTCTCTCTCTCTCTCTCTCTCTCCCCCCAGCTCCCTCTGTCTCTCTCTCTCTTCTTTTCTTCCTTTTTGGTTTTTTGGTAAAGTGTGTTCACAAGTCCCAGGCCTTCCTAGGAGATCAAAGGGGGAAGGATGCACAGAGCAGGCTGCACCGCCCAAGGCCCCCCTGTGGGGTTTCTCCGAGTCTGGACTTTGCTTTAAACCCTCCTTGACTTTCCCTCGCTGTCCGCTGCAGGTGTGACCTCTGTGTCCAGGCTTAGCTCCCGGCACCGTTGTTTCGAAGTCTGATGGAGCTGCGTGGTGGGGAACCAGGCTCCAGGCGTCCGATGCCCGGATGGGCAGTCGGCCACATTCACGGTGCCAAGCTCAGATCAAAGGCCAACGGAATGGGGCAGCCTGGCCCAGCCTCGGGTCCCCACAACAAAGCCCGGGCCCACTGGTCACAGAGCACAAAAGGCCCAGGCGATGCAGCCTTGCTTGTGTGGGGAAGGCCTCAGAGAAAGCAACAGGGCATTCTCGGGGCCGCTGTCCCACCACAGAACCGCTTGTCACACATGAAACAGCAGATTAAGAATTTCCTTTTCTATTTTTGCTGCAAAATTTTCACTGGAAAGGGCTTGGTTTGGAAACACTCTCCCCTTTGAGCTGCTTGGCTGCAGACGAAAGGGGCGTCCAGCCTGCGGTCCGGCCCGGAGGGGCATTTGCAGCCTGGGCAGCCTCCTCCGTGTGACAGCGATAAGGGATCAGAAACCTATTATCGCTGTTTTTATCGTGCTGGTTAACCATTAAAACCGAGGTGGAGGTGGGGCTGGGGTGATTTGTTGACTTGAAGAATGGTTTCTGGCTCTGTGGAATCCTTGCCCCTAAGCCCCAACTTGGCGGCTGGGTGAGGAGGACGCTGGGGGCCGGTTTGGCCTCTCTGCCCCGGGGAGAAGAGAGACTCAGATGTGTCTGTGGGCTGGTGGTGCCTGGGTGGAGTCCGGCACCTTCTGGGGCTGACCGGCGGTTAAAGACATGTGAGAGCCGCACGTGGAGAAGCTTTTCCTGCAGAGGACCGGGCCATCTTGGGCAGGGAATAGGGCTTGCTGGAGGCCTCGCAGTGGGGAAGGGAAGGGGATCTCTGCCCAGCTCTGCCGCACTTTCCAAGGGTGGGGCACAGAGTCTGGGTGAGAGGCACTGGCTGCTGTCCCGATACCCAGGGGGCAAAGCGCTGGTGTGAGTGTGGACAGGGCTGCTTGGACTTGGACTACAAGCTCGGTCATGGTTGCCTTTGGAGCATTTCTTTCCTTTTCTCGTGGTGTGGGGTTGGGGGTGTGTGTTAGGGTCAGTGGTGCAATCACGGCTCACCGCAGTCTCAAACTCCTGGGCTCCAGCGATCCTCCTGCCTCAGCTTCCTGAGTAGCTGGGACTACGGGTGTACGCCACCACACCCGGCACATTTTTAAAATTTTTTATAGAGACAGGGGCTCGCCGTGTTGCCCAGGCTGGTCATGAAGTCCTGGGCTCAAGCCATCCTCTCGCCTCGGCCTCCCAAAACTCTGGGATGACAGGTGTGAGCCACTGCACTTGGCCTCCGTTGGGTCATTTCTGAGCCCACTGACACACAGGCCTGTGAGGATGGCTGTCCTGGGTGTGGCTCACACTTTCTCCAGGGCCTGGTGTTCCGGCCGCCCGAGCAGCATGCAGGGGAACGCAGGCAGCAGTCGCTTTGCTGGGGTCCGGTCCAGGCCCGATGTCTGCTATGTGTGGCCGGGCAGGCCCAGCCTCCCTTCTGCACGGGGTGGATTGATCCTGCCTCAAGGGCTGTCAGTGGAGAGGCAGTGAAGGGCCGCCTGTGAGGTGGGAAGGCCTGGTCCATCGTAGGTGCCTGTAACCTGCATCGGATCAGAGCTTGTGCCGCAGCGGGAGGCTGTTGCTGAAGGCACCCCCGGCTCCCAGCGCAAGAAGTGGATTTGGCTCCGTTGCTGCTTTTCCCCCTTGCCTGGCTGGCGGAGCTGTTCCTTCACTGTCTCAAAGGTGTCTGGGCCCCTGAGGCTTGACCTGGGTCTTCCAGGGAGGGGGAGAGGGAGGGTCGTCCCCACCAGGGAGGAGGAGAGAGGGGGTCCCCCCACCAGGGAGGAGGAGAGTGAGGGTCGCCACCCACCAGGGAGGAGGAGAGAGGGGTCCCGTCACCAGGGAGGAGGAGAGAGGGGTCCCCCCAACCAGAGAGGAGAGAGGAGTAGCCCCATCAGGGAGGAGGAGAGAGGGGTCCCCTCACCGGGGGGGGGGGTCGCCCCACCAGGGAGGAGGAGAGTGAGGGTCGCCCACCACCGCCCCACCTCTGCATCCTCCTGGTAACAGGGCTCAGAAGGGAGGCTCTTGGGAACACATGGAGGGACGACCTCCCCAGGAGACCAGCGTTGTGATGTACAGCTCTGTGAACTGACTTCCCTCAGTGACCCTGTGAGGTCCCTGCGCCCATTTCACAGGGGAGGAAACAGGCTCAGCTGGCGGAGCCACCCAGAGAACAAGGGACTCGTGGTTTCGACTGAGCTGCTGGCCTTGGCGCTTTGCCCTCCAGACACCTGGCAGGGAGGGTGTGGGCGACTCAGGACACAGAGGACGGGGAGAGCTCAGCGCCCTTGACCTTTGCTCCCACAGGACTGTCACTCTCCAACCCCTGACAGGCCCTGTGCAGCCACCTGCCTCAGGCAACACCACCAGCCATCCTGACGTCTCCTTTTGTCTTGGGCACCTACTGTGCACTGAGCCCCTCGAGTGTGTTGGAGGCCTACTATACGCTGGACTGTTTGGGTGTGTTGGTGCCTACTGTGCGCTGGGCCCTTTGGGTGTGTGGAGTGCCTACTGTGTGCTGGACCCCTCAGGTGTGTTGGACACCTGCTGTGCGCTGGGTCCTTTGGGGGTGTTGGACGTCTACTGTGTGCTGGGCCCTTTGCGTGTGTTGAGCACCTACTGTGTGCCGGGCCCCTCCAGTGTGTTGGACGCCTACTGTGCGTTGGGCCTTTTGGGTGTGTTGAGTGCCTACTGTGTGCTGGGTCCTTTGGGTGTGTTGAGAGCCTACTGTGTGCTGGGCCCTTTGGGTGTGTTGGGCACCTACTGTGCGCTGGGCCCTTTGGGTGTGTTG
>NW_016803657.1:1962012-2019796 GCF_001698545.2 Rhinopithecus bieti | reverse complement strand
GGGGGGTCGCCCCACCAGGGAGGAGGAGAGTGAGGGTCGCCCACCACCGCCCCACCTCTGCATCCTCCTGGTAACAGGGCTCAGAAGGGAGGCTCTTGGGAACACATGGAGGGACGACCTCCCCAGGAGACCAGCGTTGTGATGTACAGCTCTGTGAACTGACTTCCCTCAGTGACCCTGTGAGGTCCCTGCGCCCATTTCACAGGGGAGGAAACAGGCTCAGCTGGCGGAGCCACCCAGAGAACAAGGGACTCGTGGTTTCGACTGAGCTGCTGGCCTTGGCGCTTTGCCCTCCAGACACCTGGCAGGGAGGGTGTGGGCGACTCAGGACACAGAGGACGGGGAGAGCTCAGCGCCCTTGACCTTTGCTCCCACAGGACTGTCACTCTCCAACCCCTGACAGGCCCTGTGCAGCCACCTGCCTCAGGCAACACCACCAGCCATCCTGACGTCTCCTTTTGTCTTGGGCACCTACTGTGCACTGAGCCCCTCGAGTGTGTTGGAGGCCTACTATACGCTGGACTGTTTGGGTGTGTTGGTGCCTACTGTGCGCTGGGCCCTTTGGGTGTGTGGAGTGCCTACTGTGTGCTGGACCCCTCAGGTGTGTTGGACACCTGCTGTGCGCTGGGTCCTTTGGGGGTGTTGGACGTCTACTGTGTGCTGGGCCCTTTGCGTGTGTTGAGCACCTACTGTGTGCCGGGCCCCTCCAGTGTGTTGGACGCCTACTGTGCGTTGGGCCTTTTGGGTGTGTTGAGTGCCTACTGTGTGCTGGGTCCTTTGGGTGTGTTGAGAGCCTACTGTGTGCTGGGCCCTTTGGGTGTGTTGGGCACCTACTGTGCGCTGGGCCCTTTGGGTGTGTTGGGCACCTACTGTGCGCTGGGCCCTTTGGGTGTGTTGAGTGCCTACTGTGTGCTGGGCCCTTCAGGTGTTGGGAGAAGTCTAAGGGTCAGTCCTTGCCCTCTGGGAAATGGATGTTCAGTTGGGGAAACAAAGTCCACAGGAGGGAAATGGAAGCATGGCCCTGACCAGACGCCTTTCATGTCCGAGGTGGGCCCTCATGCGGCCACAGCCCCCGTGTTCACCCAGGTCCATCTAATAGGCTGCCTTGGGTTTTATGAGATAACGGTCTACACCTGACAGCTGTGACTGGTAGGAGGCAACCCAGCCGGCCGGGTCAGTCTGTCTGTAGCAGAAAGCCAAGGAATGAGGTAATACACCTGGACGCACACATTGTGGTTAGAAGTCAAATCCTCCAGGGCCTTGTAGAAGAACTGAGAGTGTCTCTGGGCCCTTTCCTGCTTCCTGGACCCAGTAACCTAGAAGATCACCGGCCATCTTTGCCCGCAGCAGCCTCTCCCGATGCCCTCAGGGCAGCCCCCTTTGCCCTGTAGGACGGAGGCTGTGACGTGGCTTCCCGTAGGATGCAGCATGGTATTCGTGAGTCAGGGCCAGTGCACCGAGCCACGGAGCACCCTCGGCTGCCAGCTCCGCCCTAGGGCTCACCTGGCCCTCGACAGAGTCTGTGAAGCATCTGCCCTGGGGCTCCAGCGCCCACAGGCACAGCCTGGCAGCTAGTGGTGGGAGTGGGGAGACCAGGCCTGGGCTGAGTCTGCCGCTGAGGCCTCCTCCCTCTGCTTGTTACCTGGGCCTGGCTTGGCTGCCTTGCTTTTAAAAACATTTTATTTGAAACAAAGAGTCTATTTATTACATTTTATTAACAGGGTGTGGGCCTGTGCCAGAGCATCAGGTGGGCTCGGAGTCAGGTGGGCCTGGGCTGGGTCCAGTCCTTGCTTTACAACCTGTGGGACCTGGGGCCGCCCTGGCCTCTCTGAATCCCGGTTCCTTATCTGTTTAATGGGAGTGGAATTCCCACCTGGCCGGGTTGTTGTGGGGCACAGGTGAGATAATGTGCCATAAAGTGCCCGTCGGGGACTTGGCAGCTGTGGAGCAGCCTGAGTGGCCTTGGTGGCACCACCAGGGTAGGCGGCCCATCTGTAGCGCCAGGCAGGCTGCGTCGTTTGCCTCTGCAGCCAGCCTGGGGCCCGGGGCCCCAGCACCGTGGACGCTCGCCAAGCGTCTGGCCACAGCAGATTTGAGCCTTGGTCAGCCCCTGTCTAAGGGCTCGAGTACCATGATTCATTCCCTGGGGCCCGGCACGCAGGGTGCATGGTGGGACCCAGGAATGTGACCCATCTTCCCAGCCCCGAGGGACTGATCTTCCGCCTCCGAGAGGCCACCTGGAGCCCGGAGACGCTGCCCTGGGGGGCTGGGCTGTCAGCACCGGGAGGGGCCCCCTGTCCCACAAGACCAGGCATGTGCCGGGACCCACATCCGGAATTCGACTGGGGCGGCTTCCTGGCCGCCGAGGCCCATGTCTGCTCTTGTCCAGGAATGCCCCGCGCCCCTCCCGAAGCCGTCTGCTACCCAGGCGTCTGTTCCCCCTTCCGTGACAACGGGTTAAGGAGCCACCGCGCCACACAACGTGTCCCTTCACAGCCTCTGGGAGTACGCAGTCGCGGCCAGACCCAGTGCCTGCAGGAGGAGAGGTTGTCACCACAGGAATCCAAGAAGAGGGAAGGGATCTCGGCTTGGGGCGCCCTGGGGACTCCCTGGGGCGGGGGTGACTCCAGGCTCACAGTGCACAGGGCCTGTGGATGCTGAAACAGCTCCCAGGTGAATAAAGCCACATCGTGTCCCCGAGCAGCCCATGAGATTCAGGAGCAGCTGGCCTGGGACCACAGCAGGCGTGGGAGGGTGTGCTCCAGCCACAGATGCGGGGCACTCCGTGGGACATTAGGAGACGCTGCTGGTCACCAGACGCCGTGGTCCAGGCGGGGCTCTGTGCTGCGGCACCAGGAAAGCTTGTCCACCCCCGATGGCTGCTGGGGCTCCAATGCATTCTCCTCTCTCCACCCTCCTGGTGAAGTCCAGGATGCCCACTGCCGGGGAGACACCAGGCCTCTGTGGCCGGTGGGCAGACCAGATCAAGGTCAGATGGACCCTGGAGAAGTGGGGTCACTCGGGACAACTGTTCTGAGCACCCACAGAAGAGGCTGTTGCGGGCTTTGATTTGATAAGCCATGGTGGGCCTGGCAGCCCCCACTGTTGCTGCTAAATGTGGGGGTCTTTTTATTTTTTTGAGATGGGGTCTCGCTCTGTCACCCAGGTTGGAGTGCAGTGGTGCGATCTCGGCTCACTGCAACCTCCACCTCCCGGATTCAAGTGATTCTCCTGCCTCAGCCTCCCGAGGACCTGGGATTGCAGGTGTCCACCACAACGCCCAGCTAATTTTTTGTATTTTTAGTAGAGACGGGATTTCACCGTGTTGCCCAGGCTGGTCTCGATCTCCTGACCTCGTGATCCACCCACCTTGGCCTCCCAAAGTGCTGGGATTTACAGGCATGAGCCGCTGCGCCCGGCTGACTGTGGGTATCTTTGAGCCACACTCCGAGAACCTGTGCTCTGAACTGGGGTCCATGGGGGACGCTGGGTCAGGTGGACGCTGTGATCTGTTCCACGTGGCAGCAGGAAGAAGAACACACCAGGGGCGTCTGGCCCTGGCTCAGATCTGAGCAACTCCCTCCATGCCTTGGGCAGGCCCGTCCCTCTTTGAGCCTCAGTTTCCCCACCTGTTCAAGGAGCTGATGTCCACAGACCCTTTCTTCATGAGGACCTGTCTAGTAGCCACCCCAATCGAGAGTTTCTCACGTCTGACAACCCATCTACAGAGCCCAGAGAAGCATGGTTGACTTTAAACTCACCAGAACCTCTTAGCTCAGCTGGCTGACCAGGCTGGGCTCCAGGCAGTCCATGCCTTCTGGAAGGGGCTGGGACTGGGGTTTCCCTCCGTGAGCAGGCTGGGGTCTTCAGCCTCAGGCCCTTTCTCCCATGCCTGGGTGACAGGAGGTGGCCTTAGAGCTGCAGAGGCTTTCTCAACTATCATCGATGGATGACGGCTCACACCACCAGCCTGCGGTGGGCATAGGGGCCTGAGGCCTGTCAGGGCCCCCTCCCTCCTCCCCAGGCTGCAGTCTGGATGGGGGGTCCTGTTTGCATACACTCTGCTGCCCCGCTTGTGCAGGTGCTGCACCCCCTGCCCCCCGCAGAAGTGCCCTCTCGCCTCCTCCTTTTGGAGCAGCCTTTGCACCTTCCACTCCAGCCCCCAAGGCCCCAGGCAGGTGTGTGGGTGACACAATCATTCATGCGACTTTACAAGACTAACTTCCAGGTCTCTTCTCTGGATAAGGCAATGTTCTCAAAACATGACCCCCAGACCAGCAGTGTGAGTGTCACCTGGAACCACTGCAAATGCAAATTCCGGGCCTTGGCAAGCCCTGCCCGTGATTCTGAAGGTGCTCAGGTTGGAGAACCTGGCTGGGTGAGGTCCAGGAATTGTTTTAAATGTCAGGGTGATTTGTGTGTCTTCTTTTGAGAAATGTATCCTTAGATCCTTTGCCTGCTTTTCAATCAGGTTACTGGTGTGGTTTTTTTTTTTTTTTTTTTTTTTTTTTTTTTTTTTTTTTTTTCTTTTGCTGTTGAATTGCTTGAGTTCTTTGTAGATTCTGGATATTTGTCCCTTGTCAGATGAATAGTGTTCAAATATTTTCTCCCCTTCTGTGGCTGCCTCTTCCCTCTGCCGACCGTTTCCTTGGCCTTTTGCAGAAGCGTCTCAGTTTGATGTAGCCCCATTTGTTTATTTTTGGTTTTGTTGCCTGTGATTTTGAAGTCTTGGCCATAAAATCTCTGCCCAGAACAATGTCCTGAAGTGTTTTCCTAATGTTTTTCTTCTCGTAGTTTTATCGTTTTGGGTTTTACATTTCAGTCTGTAACCTATTTTGAGTAGGTTTTTGCCGAGAGACAGTATATGAAAAAAATGCTCAACTTCACTAATCACTGGAGAAACGCAAATCAAAACCACAATGAGACACTATCTTGTCCCAGTCAGAATGACTATTACCAAAAAGACAGACAAAAAACCAAAACACAAAACAAAACGAAAAACCACGTGGGTGAGGATGTGGAGACAGCGGAGCTCTCATACACAGATGGGGCATGTAAACTAGTAACAGCCACGGTGAAAAACAGTATGGAGCTTCCTGAAAAAGCTAAACACAGGACCACCACGTGATCCCACAGTCCCAGGACCGGGTATTTGTCCGAGAGAAAGGAAATCGGCACACGATTGAGTTATCTGCACCCTCTGTTCACTGCAGCACGAGTCCCTGCAACCAGGATGTGGAATAAACTCATGTCTGTCAGCAGAGGAAGGGGTTAGGGGAATGTGATCTGTGCACACAGTACAGTTACGATTCCGCCGTAAGAAAGAGTGAAATCCTGTCACTCTAGGCATCACGGAGGAGCCCCGAGGACTTTCCACCACATGAAATAAATCAGACACAGGAAGAGAAATGCCGCGGGTCCTCACTCACGTGTGGAGGCTAAAAGCGTTGAGCTCGTAGAAGGAGAGAGGAGCGCGGTGGTTATGCGAGGCCGGCCGGGGGGAGTGCGGGGGAGACGTTGGTTAATGGAGGCACAATTACAGTGAGACAGGAGGAATGAATGTGAGGGTTCGACGGGACTGCAGGGTGACTCCAGTTAATGATAATTTATTGTGTATTTTTGAAGCTAGAAGGGAGGACTTTGAATGTTCACAACACCAAGACAGGACAATGTCAGAGGGGCTGGATTCACCCATCTCCCTGATTGGATCATTACGCTTTGCATACGTGAGTCCAAACATCGCTCTGTATCCCCCACACGCATGCAGTTAGTACGTGTCAACCCCAAAACACACATGTTGGCGTGGCCCCCGGCCGCTGGAGGGCTTGCATGAGGAAGGCACTGCCTTGCCCTCTTTATCTCAGTGAATCCCTAAACAACCAGCGGCATCCGGGAATTCGTGCCCATTTTTCAGATGAGAGAACTGAGACTGAGACTCACAGAGACTGAGACTCCCAAGCCCTGGCACCAACAAGCGGCAGATCTGGCCTCGAAGCCGTCGAGCCACGGAAGAGTGAGGATTACACCGAAATGAACGGGAGCCTCACTTTGGCACCCGTGGATTTTTTTCTGCGTTTAGTACGTTCCAATAAACATTTATCTAAGTGGAAACTGAAACCTTTTGTGTATCAAGGGAAAAGGCAAGTAAAATGGGTACCACATCTGCAACAACTATGGCAAGGAATTCGCATTTTAATGACATGAAGACATATGCAAATTGATGATAACAAGACAACAACACTGGCCGGGGTGCGGTGGCTCACGCCTGTAATCCCAGCACTTTGGGAGGCCGAGGCGGGTGGATCACGAGGTCAGGAGTTCGAGACCAGCCTGGCCAACATGGTGGAAACCTGTCTCTACAAAAAAAAAAAAATTAGCTGGGCGTGGTGGCAGGAGCCTGTAGTCCTAGCTACTCAGGAGGCTGAGGCAGGAGAATGGCGTGAACCCAGGAGGCGGAGGTTGCAGTGAGCCGAGATCGCGCCACAGCACTCCAGCCTAGGTGACAGAGCGAGACTCTGTCTCAAAATAAATAAATAAATAAAACCCAAAAACAACCACAAAAAGCAACAACACTGAGATCCCAGTAAGTAAAGAGGCAAAGGACCAGAGACCCTTTGCAGAAACAGAAAGTGCAGGGAGCAGGTGATGAGACCAGTGACCCACCAGATGTGCAGCTCAGGAGGTGTCTCCTTGAGGATCCGTGTGGTTCTCTAAGGACTGCTGGGGTCAGAGGGGCTGAGTCAGCAGGAGGAGGCCCAGGCGTTTCTTTTCTTGGCCCGGGGTGAGTGGCTTGTCTGGAAGCCTCGGTGGCCTCATCTGTGAAATGGGTGTATGATCCTTTTGGACCTCTGAAGAGGCGGAGGGAGGTCATACGTGTCCAGCTTTGAGTTTGGTGACTGACTTGGAACAGCTCACCAGAAAGACTCCACGTGAAGGAGGCACGTGGCCTGACTTTGGTGGTGGTACACCCCTGTGCAAATCAGAAAATTGCCTGTGACACGTCGAGGCCTAAGAGGATTTGAAGCCATCGTGGGCGGTGGCCTCCCACCCCACACACAGGCTTGTCAAGGAACAGAATCCAGAGAGAACAGCCAGCATCCAGCAGTGGTGACAGTGGGGAGGGGGCATCTTTGCAATGTAGTTGGATCATGTCTGTTCTTTTCATTGCCATACAACACAGTGTATGATGTGGCGTGAGCTAATATGAAGTGCACAGATCAATGAATTTTATTTATTTATTTATTTATTTATCTATCTATTTATTTATTTATTTATTTTGAGAAGGAGTCTTGCTCTGTCGCCCAGGCCGGAGTGCCGTGGCACCATCTCAGCTCACTGCGACCTCCGCCTCCCAGGTTCAAGCAATTCTCTGCCTCAGCCTCCCGAGTAGCTGGGATTACAAGCACCCGCCACCACGCCCAGCATGGTAGTTTTGGTAGAGATGGGGTTTCACCATCTTGGTCAGGCTGGTCTTGAACTCCTGACCTTGTGATCCACCTGCCTCGGCCTCCCAAAGTGTTGGGATTACAGGTGTGAGCCCCCGCGCTCGGCCCAGATCAAATAATTTTTTTACAAGACACAGGATGTAAAGGATGCCACAGGCTGCCTCCTGCAGCTCCTGTCCGTGCAGCCTCTGTGTAGCTGTGGGCCTGACTCTCTGGGACCCCCAGGTCCCAGGCTTGCCAGCTGCTGCCTCCATTGGTGAGTTTCACCTGCTCTTCAGCCCATAACTGAAATCTCACATGTGCACTCTTTTGCTTCCAGCTTCTTTCCCTCCTTGTCATGCCTGCGAGGCCCGTCCAGGGCATGTTCTGTGCCCTGATCCGCTCCCCTGCAGACGCGTTTGCGTGGTCTCCAGCTCCTTGCGGTCACCAGTATAGCAGGTGTGGGTGCTTGTGCGTGTCCTGGGCAGATGCATGAACTCAGTCTCTGGTGTGACCCAGGATCCTGCCGGCAGCCGCACGTGGCTTCGGGGCCCGAGTGGATGTTACGGAACAGTTATTCGAAGTGCATGTGTCAGCTGCTCCCATGCCAACAATGCCTGAGAGTCTTCCCACCAAGGAAAGGAGGCAGCCGGGCTAGGGGCAGCGGCTCGTGCCCGTGATCCCAGCACTTTGGGAGGCCGAGGCAGGAGGAGCATTTGAGGCCAGGAGATTGAACCCAGCCTGAGCAACATAGTGAGATCCTGTACCTACAAAATGCAAAATGCAGCCGGGTGTGGTGGCGTGCATCTGTAATCCCAGCTACTCAGGACGCCAAGTGGGGGGATCTCTTGAGCCCAGAGTTTCAGACCAGCGTGGGCAACATAGTGAGACCTCATCTCTCCAAAAAAGTTTAAAAATTAGCTGGATGTGGTGGCACATGCCTGTGGTCCCAGCTACTCGGGAGGCTGAGGTGGGATGATCACCTGAGCCTGGGTGGTCAGAGCTGCAGTGAGCTGTGATTGCACCACTGCACTCCAGCCTGGGTGACAGAGCAAGACCCTGTCTCAAAACAAATTCCCAGCTCAAATGCCCTCACAGGTGATTTTTATCAATATATTCAAGAAACAAATAATACTACCTTTAACCTGTGAAGAGAACAGCAACGAAGCAAGCATTCTCCATCCCATCTCAGGGGGGTGAGAGGCCCTTGATACCGAAGGGAGATAACAGCCTATAAAAGACGGCAACAAGGCCCAATGGCTAAGCACGTGGACAGGATCGCACCTCGTGGCTGCCGCGTCTGTCCCAGGACTAAAAGGGGTTGAACGTCACAACAGCAACAAATAGAACCCTCCGCACCAACAGGTTTAAGGGAAAATCTCACCGTCAATTCAATAAATGAAAAAAGAATGTTTGATAAAAGGCGACGTCCATTCAGGAAAAAGATAGTTCAAGTAGGAACAGCAGCACCTGCTAACCTGATAAACGGTCTGTACAAACACCCACAGCAGAAGCACCCTCGGAAGCTTTTGCTTTGATACCGGGACCAAGGAGGGATGCGTTCCTGCACCATTTTGCCGGCGACATTCTGCAGGTCCGGGCCGAGGCAGGAAAAGGAAATGAAAGCTAACGAGATTGGAAAGGAAGAAATACAACGCCTGACAGTCACAGAGCACCAGGGTAAATTATTAAATCAGTAAGACAGCTGGGAAGTTTGCTGGAGACAAAGTCAATAGACAAAAAAAAAAAAAAAAAAAAAAAATCAGCTGTTTTGCTTCATATGCCAGAGACAAAGTGAAATTTAGAAAAGACGTCATTTACAAAAGCCTGAACCTATTAAATACTAGGAAGAACAAACAATGTATAAGATTTTTATAGAGGAAGCTGCTGTAAAGAAAACATGGCCGAGAGACATTTGAGAAGGTTCAAATGAATGGTTCTGTAAATAACTGTGTTCATGAACTGAGAAGTCCCAAGTTATCAAGATGTCAACTCTCCCTAGAGGAATTCACACGTGTCACGTATTCCACAGCCAGACTTCTGCAACTGCTTGTGGTGGTTCATGGAAAACTGATTGTAAAATTTATGTTGAAAGTCAAAGAACTGGGAATAGCTAAATCACTCTTGAAGGACAAAGATCAGGGCAGGAGCTGGGGTTGTCTGGTATTGAGGCTTATTAAAAAGTCGTAACATTTGTGACAAGGTGATGCTGAGGTGGGGACAGAACAGTAGCCCACATAGCATGGAGTCGGGACAGGGAGGCAGAGGCATGAGTGGGAGGGAGTTGGGGGGACAGGGAGGCAGAGGCGTGAGTGGGAGGGAGTCGGGGGGACAGGGAGGTGTGGGTGGGAGGGAGTTGGGGAGACTGGGAGGTGTGGGTGGGAGGGTGGCTTTGGGACAACCAGATGCCCATACACAGAAAGCAGAGTGCTGTTCCTCCCCACGCCACTAAAGGGAGACCTGCGTGGATTAAATTCCTAAATGTAAATAAGCCCATCATGGTTTTAGAAGAGGATTTAAAGGGCTATTTTCATGACTTTGAGTTAGGGATGGATTTCTTAAACAATCTACAAAACTAATCGTCTTAAAGGCAAAGATTGGTAAATTGTAAAACATTAAAATCAAGACGTTCTGTTGCATCAAAATCTACCACAAAAGGAGTGAAAAGGCAAGCCCCCAAAGGAGAACATTTGCCATCTATTTGACCGCAAACGGGAGGCCCAGAATATTTTAAAACGTTAACAGGCGTGGACATAGCAAAGCCTCCGACGGTGGAAGTCGGGCGCCGAGTCACCCAACAGCAACCCAGGCGAGACCAGCGCTCAGTTCCTTAGCAATCAGGAAAACGCAGGTCGAGATCACAGCGAAGGAGCCTCACGCACCACCAGATTCGCAAAAGCTTGAAAAGCCTGGCCCTACCCAGGGCTGGCGAGGACGGAGCAAGGGGACCCGCGGCTGGACAGTGACGTGTGGCACCAGCACCCGGAGCTGCTGGGCTGCCCGCGTGGGGCCGGCACGACTCTCCTGCCATCTCTAAAGACGTGCACGGCAGACTCTAGGAGTCTGTGGGATGCTCACGGCAGCGTTGCCCGGAACACAAGATGCTGGAAACTGCAGGAAGCTCAGTGGCAGCAGAGAGATGGCTCAGCCCTTTCACACCTGGGAGCACCGCCGGGAGACGTGCGGGCGCTGGCGGGAAGGAGGCTGGCGGTGCGCACTGGGGAACAGGGCACAGGCCATCGTTGGGGGTTCAGTTTTGTGTTTTAGGAGTTAAGAAACAAAGCTAAATAATCTATCGCAAAACTGCATGGGAAAAGGCAAGGCAGCGGTCGTCACACACCAGGGCAGTGGCTTCTGAGAGAGGAGGGTCGGGTGTGAGAGGGGAGGGCTCGCTCTGTGTCCTCCTGGGGTGCTTACGGGGTCCCCGCACAGCCGTTGTGCAGAGCCGACACCGATGTCTGTGTTCACTCTGCTGGGAGCACAACCGCTCTTAGAAACAGAACTTTCAACAGAAAGGAATCTACTTGGAGCTGGATCGGGCTGCTTGTGGCACCCACCCGCTCTGGGGCTCTGCCCCACCCTGGCTGGGCCAGTACACCTGCTTCCGCCCAGCTGTGGCCCCCACGTGCGTCCCGGGGATGCCCCTGCTGCAGCTCCAACACCCCACATCCCTCCCTTCCTCCCATGCGGTTTTTCCATTGACTTTGGCGGCTGCCACAGACGAGCCGGCCCTCAAATCCCTTTTGCCAGTGGTCAGGGTCGGAGTAAACACACAGCCCTGAGCCACTTCTGGGTGCTCAGCTGGGCTCTGCAGTGAAGCAACTCTCCCACGAAACGGCCTCAGCCGCACCCACTGGGCACCTTCCCCAGACCTCCTGGGAGGAGGGTCCCCACCTGCAGGCAGCCACGGCCTGGGCTCAGGAGGTACCAGGAAAACAGGCCAGGCCATCCTGGCTTTCGGCCGAGCCCCAGGATGGCCTGGCTGTCCAGGGGTCCTGGGCTCCACCCGCCACCTTGTACCTGTGCAGACACCCTGTGGTCCGGCCAGGACCAGGAGAGTGTGTGCATGGCCAGATGGTGGGGACCTGGGGCCCAGGGCAGCCGGGTCTGCTGTGTGTAGACACAAACCGCATCTCATCCTACGAGCAAAGAAGTGTTTGTTTAGCTTTCAGAGAAAAAATAGCTTGGAGACGTCTGTGAGAAAACAGCCTTTGGGAGGAACCTGGGTCGGGGGCAGAGGGTGGGCTGGGAGGAGGGACTCTGGCCGCCGCACCACTGCCTGCCTGCTGGGTGGCCCCAGGCGGATTCCACAGCCTTTCTGGGCCCTTGTCGGTACAGGTCGAGGGTCATGCTCCATCCCTCAGTCTCTTCTAGGGCTGCCAGCCTCTGATATGTGCAGGAGAAACAGGATCTTCTCCATCTCTCTCCTCCCTTCAGGCTGGCAACACAATGGGATAAATGGCCAAGGATGCGGGATTGCCAAAGCAGGAACCCACATCCCCAGGCAGAGACACCCACAGGCTCCCTAGAATGTGGCTTCAGGACAATGCCCAGGGACCTCCCTGCAAAAGACTTTTCCAGACACCCGGTTTTTAATGGAGGGGTGGCCAAGGAAGCCCCTCGAAGAGCTCCTTTGGAGCCGAAAGCTGCAGGGGTCTGGGCTGGGGGCCGGACCTACTTCCCCAGGCACAGCTTGGGGTGGGTGGGCCTGTGGGGGCAGGTGTGGAGGGGGCTCCCGAAGGGCAGGGGACAGAGAAGGGAGTCCCTCTTCTCGTGGGGCCTCTCTGACACCGGGGTCCACCTCGAACCTTAAGGCCTCATACTTCACCACAGTGGCTCCTGAAAAAGCTCCATAATGCAAACTCCAGAACTGTTGAAAAGTGCATTATCTGCTGCCGCGTAACAGGTCACCCCAAAACTGAATGGCTTTAAAGGATAATAATAATTTATCATCTCTCATGGCTTCTGTGGGTCATGAACTTGAGAGTGGCACAGCAGAGCTTTTCTGCCTTAGGTCTCATGAGTCTGCCAGGCGAGCCCCTTCCAAGGTGGCTCCTGCATGTGGCTGGAAGGGAGGCTCCTCCCCATGGTGGGGGGCTCTCCTCAGGGCTGCTTGAGCTTCCTTACAACATGGCCACCGGCCACCACGAACGAGCAATACCAAGAGACTAACCTGCAGGGACTTTGTTTTTGAGACAAGGTCTAGGTCTCTTGCCCAGGCTGGAGTGGTGGTGTGATCACAGCTCACTGCAGGCTCAAACCCTGGGTTCAAACCGTCCTCCCACCACAGCCTCCTGAGTGGCTGGGACTACAGGCATCCAGCACCACATCCAGCTAAATTTTAAAATTTATTGTAGAGATGGGGTCTCACTATGTTGCCCAAGCTGGTCTTGAACGCCTGGGCTTCAGTGATCCTCCTGCCTCAGCCTCCCAAAGTGCTAGAATTGCAGGCTTGAGCCACCGCGCCTGGCCTTACAATGGCTGTCATGAGCTGCCATGGGGGGCAGCTACCTAAGTGTGTGAACACCAGGAGGTCTTGATTGTCGAGGCCCACTGTGGAGTCTATCAGAAAAATTGACAAAGATTCTTACAGAGCAGGAGAACAGGAGTTACAAGGTACATCATGCCAAAACTATCTTTGTGAAGCTGATGGATTGATGGCTTTTTTGTTGTTGTTTCAGTAACCGTTCCAGAGTCTGACAGGAAGGCCTTTGTTCTCAAGGCCTGCCTTATTCCCAGAAGTGAGTGAGACGGCCTGAAGAGAAGCTAAGCGTTGCTCTCCTCTTGGAAGGGGCAGGAGAGGAGACCGTGGTGCCTCTGTGGAGTTGGGGCTGTAGATGCTTGCTAATGTGGGAATGTGGGGAGGGCTGCTCCACGGCCCTGTCTCCAAGCAGGGTGCCAGGGTGGGTGGCAGGAAAGGGCTGGAGATGGTGCAGACACCAAGGCCTGGGCACGAGCACAGCCGGTTCACTCGACTGCATGACTGGGCTGTGGAGGGGACCTCTCACAGCTCTCAGGGCTCCTGGGGTCAGGGCAGTGGGGCCACCTCCTGCAGAGCCCCAGGGCCCCACCAGCGGGGCAGGAGGGGGCTGAGAAGAGCTCCTAACTTGAGCTTGTCATCCCTGGGGGAGAGCCAGTGGTGGGAAGCAGATCTGGTTTGATTTGGGAAAAGTCTCTTCCCTGCAGTGCCAGGGAGCAGTTTGTGCACGTTGGACACCACTTGCTTTCCACAGTTGTAGGTCCTGGGGCAGCCGCCACACGCTCTCCCTTCTCCTTTTCTCTCTCCCTCAAAAAGCGCAGCCAAACACTCCCTCCCTCTCAGACTACCAGGCTCTGTGCACCTCTCCTCCCGGATTCCCTCACAGGTCCTCAGCCCCGTGACTCTCAGAAGGCGAGCGCAGGGCCCGCTGCATCCCCACCTGCTTCCCAGGGCTGCCATTGCTGTGGAGACAACCTCCAGGACTCCTCGTCCAGAGGCTTTCTCTGGCCCTCGGCGCTGCTTGGCCCAGGCTGGGAACGGGCTCTGAGTGCCCAGCAGCTGGCATGGGGAGCAGCTTCCATTCAAGGGCGGCAGAGGCCCTGTGCTGGGGCCTGAGCTGAGGTCTTTCTGGTCTGAGGGTTCCCCTGTTCCATCAGCAGCAGCCTGCTCCAGATGCTCTCTGTCAGCCCCCTTCCCCTCCTTGCTGCAGGGCTTCCTGGGATCAGAGCATCCACCCTGCCCGCCCAGGCCCCTGGGCACGGATGAGGCGGGTGAGGCTCTGGGGCCTGAAGAGGGAGGCCTCCCTGGGGAGAGAGGAGGGACCCATCTGTGCTATGTCCCTCGGCTGCCTGAGCCAGACTCAGCCCAGCCCTGCCTGACATCCTGGCAGAGCGGTCCAGGGTGGGCTGGGGGCCTGGCACAGAGTGCGCCATGGAAACCTCACTCCTCCTCTCTTCTGACCCAAAGCCCTTGGAAGCCTTTTCTCAAGGCCTCCTGTGATCCAAGCAGAAGGGGAGGCATCTGCAGTAGGAACAAGGACATTTAGGGTAAAACCAGGACACCAGAGTCTCAGCCCATGCCCCAGACTCTAGGCGCAATTAATTTGCAAGTGTTTTGAGATAGACACCTGGATTTAGATCCCAGGTCTACCATTAGGTGGCAGTGGGACCATGGACACATCGACTAACTCTCCTGAGCCTCTGTTTCCTCATCTGTAAAAGAGGATAGTAAAAATTGCCCACATACCAAGGCTACAGTAAGATTTAAACGAGAAGCTCCTTAGAAATTTAAAACATGGAAGTAACCAGTAGTCCCAGATATATGTGAGCCAACACTGACTCAGAGGATAGTAACTCCCCTGCAACCTGCCTACACTTGCAGTTGATACAGATAAGCTTTCTGGCTGGAAAAAGAACGAAGAATTTTATGCATCAGCTTCTGATAAAAATATAGAAAGAGCAATGCAGAAGTGACAGTGATGATGGTGGTGGTGGTGATGGTGGTGGTGATGGCGATGGTGGTGATGGTGATGGTGGTGGTGATGGTGGTGATGGTGATGATGGTGATGGTGATGATGGTGGTATTGGTGATGGTGATGGTGGTGGTGATGATGGTGATGGTGGTGATGGTGATGGTGGTATTGGTGATGGTGGTGGTGGTGGTGGTGGTGATGGTGGTGATGGTGGTATTGGTGATGGTGGTGGTGGTGGTAGCGATGGTGATGGTGGTGATGGTGATGATGATGGTAGTGATGGTGATGATAGTGGTGATGGTGATGATGGTGATGGAGGTGATAGTGATGGTGGTGGTGATTGTGATGGGAGTGGTAGTGAGGATGGTGATGGTGATGATGGTGATGGTGATGGTGGTGATGGTGATGTTGATAGCAGTGATGATGGTGATGGTAGTGATGGTGGTGATGGTGATGGTAGCAATAGTGATGATGGTGATGGTGGTGATGGTGATGATAGTGGTGTTGGTGATGGTGATGATGGTGGTGATGGTGATGATGGTGGTGGTGATGGTAGTGGTGATGGTGATGGTGGTGGTGATGATGGTGGAGGTGATGGTGATGATAGTGGTATTGGTGATGGTGATGATGATGATGATGGTGGTGGTGATGGTGGTGGTGGTGATGGTGGTGGTGGTGATGATGGTGATGGCGATGGTAGTGATAGTGATGATGGTGATGGTGGTGATGGTGATGATAGTGGTATTGGTGATGGTGATGATGATGATGGTGGTGGTGATGGTGATGATGATGATGGTGATGGTGATGGTGATGATGATGGTGGTGATGGTGGTGATAGCGATGGAGGTGATGGTGATGGTGGTGGTGGTGATTGTGATGGGAGTGGTGGTGGTGAGGGTGATGGTGATGGTAGCGATAGTGATGATGGTGATGGTGATGATAGTGGTATTGGTGATGGTGATGGTGATGATGGTGGTGATGGTGATGGTGGTGATGGTGATGGTGATGACGGTGATGGCGATGGCGGTGATGGTGATAGTGATGATGGTGGTGGTGATGATGGTGGTAATGGTGATGGAGGTGATGGTGATGGTGGTGGTGGTGATGGTGATGATAATGGTATTGGTGATGGTGATGATGATGGTGGTGGTGGTGATGGTGGTAGTGGTGATGATGGTGATGGCGATGGTAGCAACAGTGGTGATGGTGATGGTGGTGATGATGATTGTGGCGAGGTGATGGTGATGGTGGTGATGGCGATGATGGTGGTGGTGATGCTGGTGATGGTGGTGATAGTGATGGTGATGATAGTGGTACTGGTGATGGTACTGGTGATGGTGGTGATGGTGGTGGTGGTGATGGCGATGATAGTGGTATTGATGATGATGATGATGGTGGTGGTGATGGTGACAGTGGTAGTGGTGATGATAGTGATGGCAATGGTAGCGATAGTGATGATGGTGATGGTGGTGATGATGATGATGATGGTGGTGAGGTGATGGTGATGGTAGTGATAGTGATGATGGTGATGGTGGTGATGGTGACGATAGTGGTGTTGGTGATGGTGATGCTGGTGATGGTAGTGATGGTGATGGTAGTGATGGTGATGGTGATGATGATGGTGATGGTGGTGATGGTGATAGTGATGATGGTGGTAGTGATGATGGTGGTAATGGTGATGGAGGTGATGGTGATAGTGGAGGTGATGGTGATGATTGTGGTATTGGTGATGGTGATGATGATGATGGTGGTGGTGGTGATGGTGGTAGTGGTGATGATGGTGATGGCAATGGTAGCGATAGTGATGATGGTGATGATGGTGGTGATGATGATGGTGGTGAGGTGATGGTGGTGATGGTGATGATGGTGGTGGTGATGATGGTGATGGTGGTGATAGTGATGGTGATGATAGTGGTACTGGTGATGGTACTGGTGATGGTGGTGATGGTGGTGGTGGTGATGGTGATGATAGTGGTATTGGTGATAGTGGTGATGATGATGATGGTGGTGGTGGTGATTGTGATGGTAGTGGTGGTGATGTGATGGCGATGGTGCTGATGGTGATGTTGATAGCGGTGATGATGGTGATGGCGAGGGTAGTAATAGTGATGATGGTGATGGTGGTGATGGTGATGATAGTGGTGTTGGTGATGGTGATGTTGATAGTGGTGATGATGGTGATGGCGATGGTAGTGATAGTGATGATGGTGATGGTGGTGATGGTGATGATAGTGGTGTTGGTGATGGTGATGTTGATAGCGGTGATGATGGTGATGGCGATAGTAGTGATAGTGATGGTGATGGTGCTGATGGTGATGATAGTGGTATTGGTGATGGTGGTGGTGATGATGATGACAGTGCTGTTGGTGATGGTGATGGTGATGGTGGTGATGATGGTGATGATAGTGATTGTGATGACAGTGTGGATGGCAGTTGTGATGATGATGATGGTGATGATGATGATGACAGTGATGGTGGTGATGATGGTGGTTACGGTGATATTGATGGTGCTGGTGGTGGTGATACTGAAAATGACAATAACAATACTGGCCATTCACTGAGTCCAGTCTGCAGCCAGGCTTGGTGCTATGTATTTTGCATTTGTCATCATATTTACCCCTCACAGCCAGTCTGTGAGTTAGGTCAGTGGTTCCCAAACTTTGCTGAACCCGTGAACCACCTAGAGAGTTTTTAAAATTCCAGTGCTAACTCAGTCCCAGACCAGCTAAGTCAGAGTGCCTGAGGTGGGAGCCAGGCACAGGGCTTGTAAGCATCCCCAGGTGATTCTAGTGTGTACAGAGTTGAACACACCCTGAGCCAGACAGTCCCTATGCACAGGGGGATGCTGACAATGAGAACCTGACTCAGGGCTCTGTGCTCAGAGTGAGTAAACTGGGAGCACGCACACAGTCCCGTTCTGAACCACTGCATTGCTCTGTGAATGGAGGACAGGAAGGCCCACCCCAGCCCAGGCCTGACTGCTGTGGAGAGGACATGGGCTGCAGAGGAAGCTGCCAGAAGTGTGAGAGGCCCGAGGCCCATGGGGCTCTGCCTCGGGCCCCAGGAGACAGAAGGCAAGGCTGACTGTGGAGGGGGTTGGCACAGCTCTGCCTTCCCCATGGGCTGTCCTCAGCAGCCCCTAGAGACCCCTGGCACAGGGGCACCCGTGACATCTGCCCACTGCCACTGAGGGCAAAGGACCCATCCCTGAAGACATCTGGAAACTCCCCAGAGACGCTTGGGAAGAACCAGGGCCTGCAGGCAGCAGCGTCTCACAGGTGTGCAGGGCGGGGGCTGTGAGCCCAGGCGATGGACACAGAGCTGGATCTCCACCCCGGGCTGGCCCCATGGGCTCGTCAGTGGTGCTGGGAGGGTGCAGCGGTGATGTTGGATAATCATAAATCCTGAGGCCTCGGCCCCACTGGGGTGTAGTTTCGCCAACTCGGGCTGGCCGTTTTCCTTCGGGCCTGACTGGCGAGATAGCAGGACATGCCCGTCTGGAACCCCAAAGGCCCTCCTGGCTCAGGCTCGAATTTCTGCTGCCACTGATTTTTATCTTTCCCAGAACGTTGGTTTCCTGGGAGACGACGGACAACGCCCCCTCCCGTGAGCTCACGACTTCATCGACCAGCACTAGTAATGTCCTCAATGAGGTTGCACACGGGCCAGGAGTCTGTTTCCCACGCCTGGACCCTGGAGCCCCCAAAGGCCCCCTTTCTAGAGGGCTTGGGATTTGACTCTTCTCTGGAGAGAAGTTTTGGGGTGTCAAGATTTCCCCTGGACAGGACTTAATTTCACCCCAGATGGGCATGGGCAGCACAAGGTCATGCTTCTTGAAGACAGACTACCCTTCCTTTTTTTGCACCTACTGTGTACACGCTGTAGCACTGAGAGTCTCACATGGGCCTGGGGAGGTGATGTGGGACCTGCCCAAGGCCGTCCTGCTATGGAGTGAAGGACAGGACCCGGCCCCAGACCTCCGTCTGCGCACCCAGGCTGCCCCTGCACTGGCCGCCCCTGTAGCCCCTTCCCTGGAGCCCTCAGGGATCTGGTGAGCCTGAGGACCCTGCCAGGCTTGGGCACATCCTGTGGTGGCAGACTGCGGTAATGACGCTCCCTCCTGGCATCCCATTCCCTGGCAACGCACATCCAGCCTGGAAGGAATGCTCCCGGAGCATGCCCGGCGGCGGGCACTGGTCCTAAAGGGCTTCCCCTGTGGGCGCTGCGCCCACATCCTCTGGGCAAGACCTGAATTGTGAGCAGCTGGCCTGCCCGCCCAGTGTCCCTGTACCCCATCCCCTTCCCCTCCCGGTGGCCATTGCATAATTCGGAATCGCCCAGATTCTGTGGACACTGGGGCCTGTGACACAGTAGCAGGGGGCAGAGAGAGGGACAAGAAAGCCGGGGACATCAGAGCCCCAGCCCCGCCCTCCAGACCCCACAAATGGGTGGGAGAATGGTGCCCCACTCAGGGCCTCCCAAGAGCCATAGCAGGGATCACAGAGAGAAGGAACGGGAAAGCCGGGGGCGTCAGAGCCCCAGCCCCCACCCCCTGCAGACCCCGCAAACGGGTGGTGAACGGTGCCCCACTCAGGGCCTGCCAAGGGCCCCCTCCTCTTTGCACATCTGTTGGAACCAAGGCCTCTGCGGCTCGAGAACCCACAGGCTGGTGCCTCGGGGTTGTGGCGTTTCTACCGAATCTGGAAACACGAAGAGAAAATGCCTCCTGTCGGCCTGGGCCTCTGAAGCGCTGGAGCCAATCGACAGAGAACGGGGCCTGTGTGGAGGGTTCCTCGAGGTCTCAGAGCCTGTTTGCTCACCTGGAAAATGGAGCCAGGGGGCCCTACTGGGTGGAGGAGGTGAGGTGGGGAGGTGGTGTGCACCCCACGGCACTTTCTCAGCTGCGTACGGGGTCAGGGACTAACAGGAGTGAGGTTGGTTCGTAAAATACCAGGTGTAGGTAGTGTGGAGGAAAAGGGGTGTCCGGAGACTGAGTGCCTCGTTCAGGGAGAGACGGGCTTTCTGAAACAACAAGGGTGTCCAGGGAGAGCCGGTGGGGTCGGAAATGAGCACTGCTTGGCCTCACCTTGGAGGATGTTTTGCAAGCAAGAGAGAATGGATGGGGTAAGAGGGCCGAGATCTGGGAGAGGAGCCAGGGAGACATCTGTCCCTAGAATCGTGGCCCACACTCACCGGACACAGCCAGGCCGTGGTGGACCTTGGTGGATCCAGGCAGACCTTGGGAACAGAGAAGTCTCCCAAAGCAGATCCCAGCCCCGCAAGGCGCCGGCTGTAGCTAGTGGGGATCAGGGTGACACAGAGCACAGATGTCTGCAGCCTAGGCAGGCTGGTGGAGGCTGCACCCCTTCAACCGGTCATCCATTTGGAGGGCAGGCCACATGACGGGCACCTCACAGGTGCCAGAGCCTGGACCGGGTCCGGATGGAGACACACCAGGTCCTGGGGGTGGGGACGGACACAGACGGGAGGGCAGGGAAGGAAGCAAGATCAGTCAGCTGGCGTCAAACACAGAAGAAACCAAAGCAAGGCAAGAGGGTGGGGAGAGCCGGGCGGGGGGGCTGCATTAGACGCAAGGACGCCCTGCGTGACGAGAAGCAGCAAAGCCAGGATCTGGGGACAGGCTGGCAGACAGAGGTGCCACCAAAGGCCTGGGTGGGAGCAGGTCTCTGATGGAGGCCTACGGGGCTCTCGGCCCTGGAGGAAGAGGGAGCCTGTAATGGGGCATGAGCAGCGGGAGGCATGCTTTCACGCGCTTTCGAAGGCTGTGGCCCTGGCTGCTGGAGGGAGAGAGGACCGCGGGAAAGCAGAGCCGCTGGCTCTGGGGATGGAGTGAGCTGGGTGCGGACTGTGCTGGGGCACGAGGCACAGGCTCGAGGTCTCTGCGGCGCTGGGAGCAGGACTCGATGACAACAGGTCCTGTTTGGAGGATACTGGGGATGGGGCAGGACTCTAGGAGACCACTTCGGTTTTTTTTTTTTTAATTAAGTTTTTATTTTGAGATAACTGTAGATTCCTGTGTAATTTTAAGAATTCATACTGCGAGATTCCATGTGCCCTTTGTGCAATGTCCCCTCTGGTTCCATCTCGCAAAGCCGAGCGCCATGTGGCAGCCAGGATGCGACGTCAGTGCCATCCATCAGAATGGCTTCGGCACTGTCAGCTGCCTCTCCTCCCTCTGCGGCCCCCACCAGCCCGAAAATCGGAGCCTCTGCCATCTGGCCTGCATGGTTTCTGATGAGAAATTCGCTGTCATTCGAATCGGCATTTCCTGTCCGAGGAAAGTTCTGTTGTTCCGGCTGCTTTCAACGTGCGTGTGAGCTTTGGACGTTGTGTTTTGACGTGTGCTGGTGCAGGTTTCTTCGGGTTTATCCTACTTGGTATTTGCTCAGCTTCTTGTCGCTGGTCTGTTTCTTGACCAAATATGGGAAACTTCCAGCCATTATTGATGTGAACCCACTTTCCAGCCACCCTTCCCCTGTCCTTTCTTTCTGAAACACTGGTGATACCCCATTCATGTGCTGAGTTTTTCACTGAGATGGCGCCGGGCCCCGGCTCTGGCACCCTGTGTGTGTGTCTCTTTTCTCTGTTGTTCACGTCGGGTGAATTCTGTTGCTCTGTCCTCAGGTTCACTGGGCCTGTCCTCTGGCCTCTCCATTCTACTACTGAGCCCAGTAGTAAGTTTTTATTTCTGAAACTGCATTTTTCAGCTCCCTAATTCCCAGCGTCAGGCCTGCAGGAAAGAAGACGCTTCCTGGGCCAGGTGTACATTGCAGCAGCGTCCCCCATGCAGGTGCTCCAGGCTCCCACTGGGAGGAGAGTCCCAGGCTTGGGTGATGGGAAGGAGAGGGATTCCCACCACTCATTGCTTGTGGGGTTCCCGACCAAACCTCCATGCCAGTTTCGCCAGGCCCCTTGTCCGAGGGATGCCCATTGCTCTGGGAGAATGACCCGAACTGAGCCACCACCTCTGCTAGGTGGCTGGGAAAGGCTGGGCCTATTCCCCGTCTTCTGTAGGGTGGGGGAGATCATGAGACACCCGCCCTGTGCGTTCACTCTACTCTGAGGCCCTAAGCAGCCCACCGAATGTTTCTGCTGCACCAAGGCCCTAACCCTAACCCTAACCCTAACCTGCTGTTTCTGCCCTGCTAAGGCCCTAATCCTAACCCTAACCCTAACCTCCTGTTTATGCCTCACCAAGGCCCTAACCCTAACCCTAACCTCCTGTTTCCACCTGTGGCATGCTTTGCTTGTCTCTGCCGCGATTCCAGGACTCATAGCTGCTTTTAGCAGTGAGAGTGGGAGACACAGGCCCACATGGGCTTGTCCACATGGGGAGGTCCCCTGCATTTTTGAGCCGTGCACGTGGGCGGGGGGTGGGCAGCGGTGGTCCTGTCTCTGGAGATGGGAAGGCGGACACAGGGGCGGGTTGGGCAGGGTGGAGGTTAAAGCCAAAGGAAGACGCTCAGTGTGGAGCAAGGGGCTCCTCAGGGCTCCCAGCGACCGTGGCTCCTCCACTTGGGTAGGGAGCCCTCGTTCACACGGCCTTCAGTGAGGTGACGCTGTCTAGACAGGATGGCACCTGGGGCTGGGGCCCAGGGACCTCAGCACTCAAGGCCCTAGTCCCATCGCACCAGGGGGTGCCACTGCCAGGGGAATGTGCAGAGAATTCCCCCAGACAGACAGAACCCCAGACAGACAGAATTCTCTCCTAGGCAGAAAGCAAGAGGGACGTGGCGGCATCTGCGATGTCTGCAAGGTTCTCATGGAGAAGATGGGTCAGACTTTCAATCCCAGTAAGTCACAGAGAACACGCCTTACCCCGGGGCCCTCAAGCGTGGAGCCACGTGGAAGTTCCCCTTACCCTCGTTCCCCTGCTGTATGCAGCCCTCTGCCAGGTGACGCTGCCTTCCTCCCTCACGGGGACAGAGCAGCTGCCCCTGCCCCTGCCCCGGGACTCCGGTGCGTCCTGTGACTTGCTGTGGCTGACAGGGTGAGGCCAAGCAGCCTAGGCTTTGGCTTTGCTCTCCTGTGGTCCTGCCCAGGCCGAAAAGAGAACAGTCCAGCGAGCCAACTGGACTGTGGAGGACGAGATGCATGTGGACAGAACTCACCAAGCACGGCCTGCAGCGGGAGGGGCCATGCCTTCAAGACCAGCCTGCGTCCAGGGCCATGCTGACCACGGCCTGCAGCAAGAGAGACCGTCCATTGAAGGACAGCGTGCGTCCACATCCCTGCTGACCACAGCCTGCAGAGGAGGGACCGTCCATCTGAGGCCCTGCTGACCCATAACTGTGCACGCCTGCTCTCTCTGTTGTGGCTGGTCTCTCAGCAGCACGGCAGTGGCATGGAGAACTCAAACATGAGCTACTTGCCCCGTGAAGACCTCTCGGCTGCTTTCGGAAAGTGGAGTCCCTGCTGGTGTCCCTGAATCTGGCTGTTAATGAAGACAGACACAGGCATCGGCAGGCCACACTTTGAGAGGGCTTGGCGCTGGCACTGAGGCGAGGCCTGAAGAGGCACAGGCCCCGGAGGGGGTGGGCGCTGCACCCTGGAAGTGGAGAACCCCACCTTTAAGGACACGTGAAGCTGGCTGGCTGCCAGACACTGCAGTCAGGGGAGGAGATGGGACTGTCCCTGTCCTCTGGGCCTGAGATGGCAGGATCACCAGGGGACCCTGGGTCACCTGTGTGGAGGCTGCCCCAGCTCCCAGCCTGGTCCTCGGTGCAGGTCAGGAGCTGCTGGGATTCCTGTTTCACTGAACAATTGGTTCTTACCTTCTCTGCAGTGTTTCCCATAGGGTGCAGACCCGCTGCCCAGGCGGCTCATGCGTATCCCAGCAGCTCACAGGGTCCTCGTCTCCTGAGCCCCCCTGCAGTGGCGGTGTCCAGGTCCAGGTGGCCGGGGGCCTCCTCTCCTGTGTCCTGGGCCCGTGGGTCCTGTTGGGTCTGAGCTATATCCGATCACCGGTTTACGGCTCCTGTACTTGCTGATTCTCTTCCACCGTGGCTGTGGGACAGGCACCCAGGGGGGCTGGACACAGGGTGCTTGGTCTCCTTACTGGAGGGTCCCTGATAAGGGCCTCGATGCCTGGCCTTGTGAAGACCCTACTGGGTTCTCTGTGTCTCAGGAATGCTGGTGGGTTTGGCAGCCAGTGTCCACTGAGAGGCAGTGTCTGGGGCCAGGGCACCTGGGCATGAGTCTCGTCTTCGCCACTGACCTCGCCCCTCCTGGACACTGTTTTTCCGTTTGTAAAGTGAAGTGAAAGCCACTGATGGCCCCTGGGGGCCTTTCTTCCATCTGGCCATGGTGGACTGAGATTGTCGCCATCCCCGTTGTAGATCTGGGAGTCTTGCGCTGAGGTTGGGTGTGTTGAAAATGGAAACGTGCCCCCCCCCCCACCACCCTGGGATGTCCATTCCTGGAGCCACATGCTAAGTTCCCTTGAGCATGAGGTGCTCCCAGCTCCAGCCTCATCCCAGAGACTGGTCACCAACCTGTGGTCTGCAGAGATCAGGCGGGACCAAGCCGGGGTCTCCACAGTCAGGCCTGGAAGGCTGTGCTCTCCCCGGATCACCAGCGGCTCAGCCACACTTTCGGGGCCCAGCGAGGATGTCCATGGGTCACCCCTGGTTCTTTGATCCTGATTTAGAATCTTAATCTCTGTACTCAGGAAAGGTTTAGGAGTTAAGAGCTGCAGAGATACAGCAACAAGGGACCCCCAGCAGGGACTGGAGGGATCCTGAGCCCCCCTGGAGCTGCTGGTGGTCCTGAGGTGCTGCAGACGTGAGTGCCCAGACCTGTACAGGGGTCCCTCGGTCTTTGGACCCTGGTGCTGTTGGACAGATCTCCCCGCAGGCTCCCCAGCCATTTGCAAGCGAACAAGGCAGAGAGCCGGAGAGAGAAACCAAGAAGGAACACCTGCCTCTGCTCTGGTAATTAATTCAGGTTGAATTAAAAAGGGACTGGCGTGCCCACAGACGCAGCGGGCAGAGGAAATTGGTTTTCTCCAGCCCAGCAAGAGAGATGTTGCTGTGAGATGTCCCTTCCTCTGCTTGTGGCCCTGTCCCCAGACGCCCGGGTGGGGGCCTCTGTGTTCTGGGTGCTGTCTTCCACCTTCGCAGGGATGGCTTAGACCCGGGATGGGGCTGGGGCCCCTCAGCTGCCCTGTGCACCCTGGGGCTGGAGCTCTGTCGATGCAGTGGTGGACGTGGGATTGGCGTCAGGGACCCTGAACCCCAGCCCCACGGCCTGGCGTCAACAAGAAGGTCGTGGTGAGAAGCGGAGGAGGGGCTGGGGGGTCAGGAGCCTCCCTTCCTGCGATGCTGAGGAGGACTGTGGTAAAGGCTGGATGCATCCCACAGGGTGGGGCTTTCCACGGCTGGGAGGTCCCTCGGGGCCTGTGAGCAGCTTCCCAAGGGGCGGAAGCAAGTGCACCTGCTGTTCCCAAATGCGGGAAGATTCCGGGAGGGCAGGGCCGTTGGTTCTGCTCTGAACCAGAAGACCACCTGCCCCCCGGTGTCGGAGAAGTTGCTGCAGACCTGACCTGCCAGGGCAGGGGTTAGACTCCCCGCCCCCTCCAGCCAGGGCCTCTTTTCTGCCCGCAGGTGGGTGCGAGGAGGCCTCCCCCAGCCACTGGACTTCTGCAGGGCTGAGCTTCACTGCCCTGGACGTGAACAGACAAGAACCAGACCGAGGCTGCCCGAGGCTCCCCTCAGCCTCTGACCCACCGCCTGGCTTGGGCACAATGGTTCCTCTCTGCCAGTGGCTGGGGGGCAGCCTGGGCATCCCCCTGAGCACAGGTGCCCTGGAATCCTGAGAGGCCCTCCCCTCCCCTCCCCTCCCCTCTCCTCCCCTGAGAGGCTCCTCCCCTCCCCTCGCCCTCCCCTGACAGGCCCTCCCTCCCCTCCTGTCCCCTTCCTCTCCCCTCCTCTCCTTCCTTCCCCCTCCCTTCTCTGCACTCCCTGACAGCCCTCCCCTCCCCTCCCTCCTCTCCCCTCCCCTCCTCTCCCTCCCCTTCTCTCCCTCCCCTCCCCTGACAGGCCCTCCCCTCCTCTCTCCCCTCCCTCCTCTCTCCCCTCCTCTGACAGGCCTCCCTCCCCCCCTCCCCTTCCCTGAGAGGGCTCTCCCTTCCTTCCCCTCCCCTCCCCTTCCTCCTCTCCCCTCCCTCCCCTCTCCTCCTGAGCCGTCCCCTCCCCTTCCCCTCCCCTGACAAGGACCTCTACCCCCATCTCCTCCACATCCCCTCCCCTCTCCTCTCTTCCCCTCCCCTCCCCTCCCTTCCCCTGCCCAGTCAGCCCCCGGTTCTTTCAGCAGGGAGCTGGGGGACACTGACTTCAACCTGGGCCTGGGTTTGGAGGAGCTTGTCCCTCTCACACTCCTCATATGCCCCGTGAAGCCTCAGCCAGGAGCAGGCACGGAGCCCTTCCCGGCCTCATGGTACTTCCTGAATTCGGAATGTGCGTGTTCAAGCTGCTACCGTATCCCCCTTGCCTGTGAGGAACCCCACGATGCTGTACGGTCCCGGGCTTCAGAGCTACCGCCCTTTGTCCACGCACTAGTGTGGTTGTGTGGTTCTCTGAATCGCCTGCATCTCACGCTTGACCCTCAGCGTGTGCAGCTCAGGGACAGGGTTTGCCTCATTCACTGCTGGGCCCCCTGGTCTCACGGTGCTGGCTGCAGGCACAGGAACCCCCAGACACCTCGAGGCCTGGCCTGGTCTGGCAGGCGGGGCCTCCAGGGAGCCAAGAAACAGGACCTCCCTGCCCTGGGCCACCCGGAGAAGATTAATGTGGGCAGCTCTGGAGCTTTGTTTCTCCTGGGCTGGGGTGGGGGTGCGGGTGGCTGGGGGGCACAGCCCGGGCGAGTGCCTGTCTTCTCTTTCGCAGGCCTCTCTGGTTTCAGCCTCTTATTTGTTCTGACATTAGGTGAGGTTTATCTCCTGCTCGTGGCTTCTTGATACAACCCCAGATGCTGCTGGGATTTTCTCTGGGGTTCTGGGGCCCTCGGGGGCTGGTTGAGAGGGGACTCACTGTCCACGAGGGGCTTCACCCCTCCCCAGAGCCCGAGCTCCAGGGGCCTGAGAGATGCCATGGCCTGCAGGTGCCACGGGGCTCTGTGTTCTTGTTTCTGTTCCTTTCTTTTTAAAAGGGTGCAGTTTGTCCCCTAGAGCAGGGACCCATCGTGGTGGTTCAGACCCATCGTGGTGGCTCTTGCCTGGTGGCCAAGGGCTGCCCTGCTCCGGCCTCTGGGACACACCTGTGGGCTGGGCCATTGGAGTCCGGGGCTTCGGCTGTGCTTGGGGCCTGCGTGTTGAGCTTGTGCCCTGGTGAGGTGTGGCCGGAGCCACCAAAGGCCAAGGGCCCAGAGGGGACTCTTCTTACCCAGGCTGAGGCCTGCAGGCTGGACCCCACCTCTTCCTGCTCCAAGGCCTCCTTCCCGACCCCCTGGCTCTGCTCCCCTCATCTGGCCGCCCCAGAGGCCCTTCCTGTCGGCTCACTAGGCTCTCAGGACGGTAAATCCAAAACGAGTGGAGACGGGGGCTCGATACCCACAGCCAGGAGCAAAGCGGGCCAGAAACGTGGCAGGTGTCATCAGAAGTCTGATTAGATTCTCCGTGGAGCTGGAAACACAAATATTGATAGAAGTCGGAAGACTTAGTGATCTCTGGTCAGATATGATGTCACCTGGAACACCTGTTTCTGGACAGAGTTTCGAGAACATGTGACCTGTGTCACACGCTGGCACCGCCAAGGGAGGCTGATAGTGTAATCGCCGCGAGGTTTCTGGCTGGGCCCGAGGGATAAGGAGGACAACGTGTGGCCTGGGCGGGCTGTTTGCTGAGCTGCCAGCACCGACCGCTGGGGCCCGGCCTGCAGGACTCACCAAACCCTGCCGTCCCGGTCTGGCCCGGCCTGGCCAGTAGACATGGGCCGAACAGTGAGCTGTTCTCCAGCCTCCGGAACTTATCTTGAGTCAATAGAAATGCTGGGCAGTTATAGAGGCTATTAACAGGGGCCAGGAGACAAGGGCTGCATTCAGGCCTGCAGCCTCGTTTCCAATGAGCTCAGCTGTTCCACAGCTGGGGCCAGGGACAGACCCGCACCCCCGCCGGCCAGGCCCGTCTTCCCCACTGGTAAACAAGGGGGCGGGAGACAGGGGACAAGGGACAGGGCGCCGAGCGCCTGGGAGCTGGACACATGGCCACGTCAAGGGGCCCGAGAAAGTCCTCACACCCCAGCAGTCAGGCCCAGGTACTTGAGCGGGGCGGCAGTCAGGGTGCACGGGAGCTGCCTATACAGGTGCAGGTGAACCAGGAGGTGGCCCATGGCCATTTCCTCCTTTTGCAGGACTGACCAGGACATGGCTGATAACACCTGCCCCCGCAAGACAGGGTTTCTAGAAAAACATGCTTGATGGTCAAAAACAGTTTGGAGTCCTTGAAGTAATCAAGAGTAGTGGGAACCCACACAGCAGATCCCAGTATTTCCGGAGTGTTGAGGGCTGCAGGAGACCCTCACTGTCAGAAACATGCCTGGTGTGGACCAGTGAGCGGAAGGAGACGTCATCCTCACTGCTACATCCTGTCCTGTCTCCTCGGCGGCTCTGGACAAGATGAAGACCACTAGGGACAGGTGTGGATGCCGGGGGACAAGCGTGGACACCAGGGGATAAGCTGTCCATTGATCTGGCCACACAGGCTGATGCTTCTCACACATTGCCAGATGCAGGAATCGCCTGAGGGTCTTATGATTGATTCAGGAGGTCAGGGCGCAGCCCTGTGATGCTGGAGCTGCAGGTCCAGGAACCCCACTTCGAGTACCCAGGCTGGGGACAACTCTGGTAGGGGGAATTGTCACCCCTAAAGAAAAAATGTTTCCATGAAGCAATGCTCGGTTTGCCCTGAAGAGTTCAGGGTGGTGAGAGATGACAATTTGAGAGGCTGCCCCTCTGGAGTTGGGGGTGGGGGAGTTCACAGTGGAGGAGGCACCCACGCAGGCCGGAAGGCATGGAGACCCTCAGGTTATACAGTTACCCAGGCCCCTCAACAGCATGGCTCCTTCAGCCTGCACCATCCTGCCCTGCACTGTGAACCTGCAATGCATTTTAGCACAGAGCCTTCCCCGGGGCCTGCGTTTTGGCACAGAGCCTTCCCCAGGACCTGCAGCTGGAAAGTCACTGTACTGGACTGGACAGTAACCCCTCAAAGTTCATGCCCACCCAAACCCTCAGAATGTGACCTTTGGAAACAGGGTCTTTGCAGATGTAATTAGCTGAGAACCTCAAGATGGAATAATTTTGGATTTCCAGTGGCCTTGAATCAAATGACAAGTGTCCTTTTCAGAAGAGGAGAACAGAGAGAAGCAGGTCATGGAGACATGGAGACAGAGATTCAAGGGGCATGGCCACAAGACAAGGAGTGGCAAGGACTGTGGCCAGCACCGGAGGCAGGAGGGGCCTGGAGCCAACCCTCCCTTGGCCTTCAGGGGGACCCACCCTGCTGGCCTCCTCAGTTCAGACTTCCGGCCTCCAGAGCTGTAAGACCTTCTGTTGTGTTAGGCCCTGCTGTGCACGGTAATGTATTCCGATGAGATGCCCAGGAGCGTCACATGACCTTTTCCTTGTTCCTCGGTAACCCTCGGGCAAGGTTGCTATCATCTCTTCGTGCAGTGCACACTCACCGCACCCTCCTCCCGTGTGCCGGGTACAGGAGTGCCACACGGAGGGTGCCGTTCTTCCCTTAGAGGGATTTGTTGCTTTAATAGACACTAAGTGTCCTGACCCACGGCCCCTTGGGCCACTTTTGAGTCCACTTGCAGGTGCATCAGACGGCTCCCGTGCACCCTGACTGATGCCCCTCTCAGGTCCCTGCATCCCACGGCTGCTCTGCACAAGGGACTGGAAACGTGCTCAGCTTCACTCAGAGCAGCCCCAAAGTGCCAGGCGTTATTGTCTCCAGAGTCGACCTCAGGCCAGTGACAGATGCCAGTCCTGGAAAGATACGTGGCATTCCTGTGCCTCCACAGGGCGGTGTCGAGGTGTGTTTCACAAGGAGCTCCTCAGGCGTTGCCAGCGCGGCGGGGCCCCTGCTGCCTGCAGGAGAACCTGTTCCTCTGCAGGTCGTCAGCCCACCCCTTCCCTGTGCTTCTGAGACCACCTCCCAAAGCAGACCCTCCACCGAACCCTTGCCTTAGGACCTGATTTTGGGCAAATCCAAAGTGAGGCCCACGCTGGGATCCAATTGCTCCCCTGTTTAGGCCAGTCCTTTAGGAGAGGACGTCACAGGGTAGCCAGAGGCAAGGTCTCGGGGCTTCATCCGAGGCCCCTGTGGGAAGATAGCAGGCCCCAAATGGTGGCCGCCTCCAGGAACTTCCCAGTGCTCTGAGGGAAGCAAAGCATGTGGTCTGTTTCCTATGGAGTTTGGAGCAGCCTGGGGATGGAGGGCCGCCTCTGGGGAGGAGGGGCCGGTATGGGCTTTGGCCATCCAAGCCCTCAGTGAATGATTTCTGGGCACTGACTGTGTGCTGGGCATGGTGCTGGGATGCACTGGGGGTGCACCAGTGAGAGGGGAGTGGAGTGTAATGGGGAAAAGGCACCTAATTCCATCTGGGAATGTTCTGGCTGGACAGGAGGCTTGAAGCTGGGAGTTTAAGACTAGCCTGTGCAACATAGCAAGACGTCGTCTCTACAAAACATTTAAAACTTAGCTGGGTGTGGTGGTACTTGTAGTCCCATCTACTTGGGAGGCTGAGGGCGGAGGATCTCTTGAGCCTGGGAGGTCAAGTCTGCAGTGAGCTATGATCATGCCGCTGCACTCCAGCCTGGGTGACTGAGTGAGACCTTGTCAAAAAAAAAAAATTAAGAAAGAAAGGAGATTCTGCTGAAAGCTAAGTTTCTCTGGAAGACAGACTAAGAGAGATAGTGAAGCTTAGGCTTTGGGAGGCCACAGAGGGAACAGGACTTGAGCCCAGGGGTGTGTCCAGGGCTCACAATAGCGGCAAACATGATTATCGCTGTGTGTTTCCTGTGTCCCCCAGGGAGCATCTCACTTTTCAACCCTCCCCACAAGCCTGGAGCCCTCTTCTGCAGTGGAGGTAACTGAGGCTGAGAGTATAGACGGGGCTTTCTTGGACCATGGACAGGCACCTGCGGTGCTGAGCCGCTGGGTGCGTGGCTCCCACCAGGATCACCTGGAGGCCTCCAGCAGAGCTACCCACCCTGCCCTTAGGACACCGGCAGCCAGCACGTGCCCTGGACACTGCCATCCTCATCACACAGAGCAGGGGTCCTGCACGGAGTCCTGCCTGCCCTCGACCTGGGAAGGTATGGAGGAGAGTGAGAGATCCAGCTCTCCCACCCCTGGTTCTGCAGCCCTGGGAGATCAGCTCATCTTTGCAACCTCAGTCTCCCCATCTGTGAAAGGGGCTAGCAGTTCTCTCAGAGCAGGTCACTATGAAGGAGCCATCATCGATGTTGCTGTCCAGCCAGGCACCTTTGGAGGTCCACGGAGCCCACGTGCCGCCATGAAAATCGGCACAGGCAGACACCCTCGCAGGAGAGCGGGATACCGGGTGGGGAGCGGTGAGCCTCACAGGGTCTCCTGGCCCCGCAGCCCCGTCCAGAACAAAGGTCATTGCCCCCATAGCCGGCAGGAGGGCTTTGGCCTGGCCTGGTGTCCACTGAGCACTCCTGGCCCACGGGATTACTCTGAGCCTGGGCTGCCCTGTCCTTGAGACCCAGAGGGACACCCAGAGGACACAGGTGTTCAGGCGCACCCTGGCTGCTGACCCCTGCTCTCACCCCGTGTCCTCGGCGGCGTGGCACGCTCCCCTCACCCCTGTTGTCAGAGACGCCGTGTCAGGACAGAAACTGTCAAATTGCGGGCTGTTGGCGCCTGCCAGCTCTCGTTGCCAGCCTGGCCTAATTACTGAATTTGCACTAATTCTCATGCCATTAACATGCTGCCTAAAATAACATTGCCTAGAAAACGAACTTGTCTATGACACTATTTTATCAGTTTTTTAGAAAAAAAAAAGACTCACACTGCTGGCGTTTCCAGATGTTTCCCGTTTCTTCCCCTTTATTTGCTGTGTGTGGTGCTAAACTTAGAGGCAGGAGTGCTGGGAGACGTTTAGAGGGATATCAGCGTCTCCACGGGTTAGACCCGAACACGCCTGTCTTCTGGTGAGGGCCCCTTGGGGTTAATAAGCATCACTCAGGAGGGACCAGGACGACAGGCTCCTCCACTGGTCCAGGGGAGCCCTGAATGGGGTGCAAAGGCCACAGACACATCCCTAGCTGTGGGGTCCCGTGTGTGCGTAGCCACGCAGATGCCTGCTGTGGCCAGGGCAGCGGTCAGCTCATGAGCACGTCCTCTCCTGACTTCCCTTCTGCTCCTCCGGCTTCCTCAGGTTTCCTCCCAAATAAAGCACCTGCACCGAAATCCCTGCCTCAGGCCCTCTGCTCCTCCGGCTTCCTCAGGTATCCTCCCAAATAAACCACCTGCACTGAAATCCCTGCCTCAGGCTCTGCTTTTGAGGAATCTGGACTAAGACAGCATGTCTGTTTGTCTGTCTGTCTGCAGACACAGGTGGGCACGGGACGGGTGTACACATGTGTGTTTTGTTCACATATGCACAGGTGGAAGGCAGAATAACGCCCACCCACCCAAAGAGACAGGATACCCACATTGGAACCCGGTGTTCCCTTATATGGCAAGAAAGGGCTCTGCAGAGGGGCTGAGTTCAAGGCCTTGAGGGGAGATGCCCTTGATCCTGCTGCCCATGGAGCCTGTGTCCAGGAGTCAGCCTCTGTGTCTGGGGCTGTTTCACGGAGACCAGGAGGATGCCTGGAGGCAGGGCTCTGCCCTCAGGCTTCACGTCTGTGGCATTTAGGAGGAACCTGGCTCAGACTACCCCACATAAGAAGGGGTTTACATGGGCTTTTGAGATGCTTAGGTTGGCTGCCAGTGTGAACTTCAGGGTGAATTTGATTCAGTTCTGCTGTGTCCCAGGACCTGGCTGTCTGGGCCATTGGTGGTGTTGGCCTTGTCCTGGGACAGCTTCCCTCATGGTGGTGGAGAGGCCCGGACGTCCTCCATGGCGGTGGAGAGACCCAGACGTCCTCCATGGCGGTGGAGAGGTCTGGACGTCCTCCATGGCAGTGGAGAGGCCCGGACATCCTCTATGGCAGTGGAGAGGTTCAGACGTCCTCCATGGTGGTGGAGAGGCCCAGACGTCCTCCATGGCGGTGGAGAGGTTCAGATGTCCTCCATGGCAGTGGAGAGCCCCTCCATGGCGGTGGAGAGGCCCGGATGTCCTCCATGGTGGTGGAGAGGCCTGGGTCTCCATCATCCTAGTAGAGGCCCTGGATGTCCCCATAATGGTAGAGGGGCTTGGACGTTCCCCATCGTGGGAACGATGGAAGCCTGGACATCCCCATGGTGGTGGAGAGGGCTGGATGTCCCCATGATGCTAGAGGGGCCTGGGTGGTGGAGAATTTTCTACCACAATGGGCCTCCTTTCTTGTGGTAGAGGCCCTGGATGTCCCCGTGGTGCAGGAGGGGCCCGGGTGCCCCTGTCCATGCTGCTCAGGATTGGGGCCTGAGCAGCCAAAGCATTGCCATCTCATTTGCTGAGACTGGGCCACATGCCCATAAATGAGCCAACCCTGGTGGCCTGTGGGTGGGACTGTGGCGCTCAGCTTGGACCTGAGTGAGGTGCCCCAGTGACCAGGTGTAGGATGCTCACCGGGGCACGCTTAGGGGCACAGAAGTAGGGCAAGGAGGGGCCCACATTCCCTCTTGCCCTCTGCACAGGCTATGTGGTCTTTTTTTCTTAGAGATTCCTGTCCTGCTGGCACCTCTGCCATAATCCCAGCATGGCCCCAACTGGAGAGGACAAAGGTGGCCCCATCCAGGGCACCGCAGGGGAATGTGATGGCCACTGCACCATGCCCAGTGCCTTCTGTGCACCTGTGACCCTTGGCGGGCCACGCAAACCTGCAGCCAGTGTCTGGGGACCTCTGGAGGGGATGAGGATGGAACAGCAAGAGGCAGTATCACTGCCAAGGGCGTCTCTGCCCAAGTCTGGAGGCAGCAAGGCCCCTGCACTCTCTGGAGCAGGTCTGGTGTCCTCTGGTGTGCCCCAAATTTCAAACCAGCCCAGATTCCTGGGGCAAGAGCAAAGAACCACACTCCTGATTCTTGTGCCAGATGTTTCAACCACTGTAGTGTCCCTGTGTGCACATGAGTAAATATGGCATGTGTGTGTCCTGGGGACGTGAGCTTCTGTGGGCAGGTNCAGCCTGGCCTAATTACTGAATTTGCACTAATTCTCATGCCATTAACATGCTGCCTAAAATAACATTGCCTAGAAAACGAACTTGTCTATGACACTATTTTTATCAGTTTTTTAGAAAAAAAAAAGACTCACACTGCTGGCGTTTCCAGATGTTTCCCGTTTCTTCCCCTTTATTTGCTGTGTGTGGTGCTAAACTTAGAGGCAGGAGTGCTGGGAGACGTTTAGAGGGATATCAGCGTCTCCACGGGTTAGACCCGAACACGCCTGTCTTCTGGTGAGGGCCCCTTGGGGTTAATAAGCATCACTCAGGAGGGACCAGGACGACAGGCTCCTCCACTGGTCCAGGGGAGCCCTGAATGGGGTGCAAAGGCCACAGACACATCCCTAGCTGTGGGGTCCCGTGTGTGCGTAGCCACGCAGATGCCTGCTGTGGCCAGGGCAGCGGTCAGCTCATGAGCACGTCCTCTCCTGACTTCCCTTCTGCTCCTCCGGCTTCCTCAGGTTTCCTCCCAAATAAAGCACCTGCACCGAAATCCCTGCCTCAGGCCCTCTGCTCCTCCGGCTTCCTCAGGTATCCTCCCAAATAAACCACCTGCACTGAAATCCCTGCCTCAGGCTCTGCTTTTTGAGGAATCTGGACTAAGACAGCATGTCTGTTTGTCTGTCTGTCTGCAGACACAGGTGGGCACGGGACGGGTGTACACATGTGTGTTTTGTTCACATATGCACAGGTGGAAGGCAGAATAACGCCCACCCACCCAAAGAGACAGGATACCCACATTGGAACCCGGTGTTCCCTTATATGGCAAGAAAGGGCTCTGCAGAGGGGCTGAGTTCAAGGCCTTGAGGGGAGATGCCCTTGATCCTGCTGCCCATGGAGCCTGTGTCCAGGAGTCAGCCTCTGTGTCTGGGGCTGTTTCACGGAGACCAGGAGGATGCCTGGAGGCAGGGCTCTGCCCTCAGGCTTCACGTCTGTGGCATTTAGGAGGAACCTGGCTCAGACTACCCCACATAAGAAGGGGTTTACATGGGCTTTTGAGATGCTTAGGTTGGCTGCCAGTGTGAACTTCAGGGTGAATTTGATTCAGTTCTGCTGTGTCCCAGGACCTGGCTGTCTGGGCCATTGGTGGTGTTGGCCTTGTCCTGGGACAGCTTCCCTCATGGTGGTGGAGAGGCCCGGACGTCCTCCATGGCGGTGGAGAGACCCAGACGTCCTCCATGGCGGTGGAGAGGTCTGGACGTCCTCCATGGCAGTGGAGAGGCCCGGACATCCTCTATGGCAGTGGAGAGGTTCAGACGTCCTCCATGGTGGTGGAGAGGCCCAGACGTCCTCCATGGCGGTGGAGAGGTTCAGATGTCCTCCATGGCAGTGGAGAGCCCCTCCATGGCGGTGGAGAGGCCCGGATGTCCTCCATGGTGGTGGAGAGGCCTGGGTCTCCATCATCCTAGTAGAGGCCCTGGATGTCCCCCATAATGGTAGAGGGGCTTGGACGTTCCCCATCGTGGGAACGATGGAAGCCTGGACATCCCCATGGTGGTGGAGAGGGCTGGATGTCCCCCATGATGCTAGAGGGGCCTGGGTGGTGGAGAATTTTCTACCACAATGGGCCTCCTTTCTTGTGGTAGAGGCCCTGGATGTCCCCCGTGGTGCAGGAGGGGCCCGGGTGCCCCCTGTCCATGCTGCTCAGGATTGGGGCCTGAGCAGCCAAAGCATTGCCATCTCATTTGCTGAGACTGGGCCACATGCCCATAAATGAGCCAACCCTGGTGGCCTGTGGGTGGGACTGTGGCGCTCAGCTTGGACCTGAGTGAGGTGCCCCAGTGACCAGGTGTAGGATGCTCACCGGGGCACGCTTAGGGGCACAGAAGTAGGGCAAGGAGGGGCCCACATTCCCTCTTGCCCTCTGCACAGGCTATGTGGTCTTTTTTTCTTAGAGATTCCTGTCCTGCTGGCACCTCTGCCATAATCCCAGCATGGCCCCAACTGGAGAGGACAAAGGTGGCCCCATCCAGGGCACCGCAGGGGAATGTGATGGCCACTGCACCATGCCCAGTGCCTTCTGTGCACCTGTGACCCTTGGCGGGCCACGCAAACCTGCAGCCAGTGTCTGGGGACCTCTGGAGGGGATGAGGATGGAACAGCAAGAGGCAGTATCACTGCCAAGGGCGTCTCTGCCCAAGTCTGGAGGCAGCAAGGCCCCTGCACTCTCTGGAGCAGGTCTGGTGTCCTCTGGTGTGCCCCAAATTTCAAACCAGCCCAGATTCCTGGGGCAAGAGCAAAGAACCACACTCCTGATTCTTGTGCCAGATGTTTCAACCACTGTAGTGTCCCTGTGTGCACATGAGTAAATATGGCATGTGTGTGTCCTGGGGACGTGAGCTTCTGTGGGCAGGTGAGCATCTGTGCACAGGCACATGTGTGTGTGTGCATGTTTGTGCATGTGCGAGTGAGCATGTGTGCAGGTGCATAGGCATGTGTTTTGTAAGAGTGTGTGCTTCTGCATGCACGTGGGTGCATGTGTGCTTGTGTGTGTGCATGTGTTTGCGTGTGCATGTGTATTTCTGTGTGCTTCTGTGCATCTGCATATGTTTTGCATGTGCTTCTGCTTACGTGTGTGCATGTATGTCTGTGTGTGTGTGTGCACGTGTGCCTGTGTGTGTGCATGTTTCTGTCTGCATGTGGGTGTGTGTGTGCTTGTATCTGTGTGTGCGTGTGTGTATGTGTTTGTGTCTGCATATGTGTTTCTGTGTGCATGTGTGCACATCTGTGCGTATGTGTTTGTGAGTGCATGTGTGTGTGCATGTGTGTGTTTCTGTGTGCATGTGTGAGCTTGTGTGTATGTATTTGCGCATGTGTGCACATGTGTGTGCATGTGGGTGCACATGTGCGTGTGTGCACGTTTGTGTGTATGTGTGTGTGTTTCTGCATGCATGTGGGTGCACATGTGTGTGTACATGTTTGTGTGTATGTGTGTGTGTTTTTGCATGCATGTGGGTGTGCGTGTGTGTGTGCACGTTTGTGTGTATGTGTGTGCATGTGTGTGTTTCTGCGTGCATTTAGGGGTGTGTGTGTGCACGTTTGTGTGTGTGTGTTTCTGCATCCATGTGGGTGCATGTGTACACGTTTGTGTGTGTGTGTATGTGTGTTTCTGCGGGCATGTGGGTGCATGTGTGCATGTGTGTGCGTGTGTGTGAACTGCCTTGGGGGGTAGGGTAGGACAAGGACATTCCTGGACCCAGCGCTTGACAAGCTGCCAGGCCGTCTCCATTGTCATGTCAACCAAATATTTTCAGCCTCCACGCCCAGAAGCCTCCGGAGCTCGCTGTCTCCTCGCCGCTCACACACCCCGGGCCAGACTTCCAAACCGCTAGGCAGATTTCGAGTCCCTTTTTTTAGCTGCTGAATGAAAAAAAATAAGCAAACACAAATCTGCTGATCCCAGGCCGCCTCCTTTTCTGGAGAATTTAATTTCCGAGCTTTGATCTGATACCAGGGCCCAGAGGACTTGTTATTTCTAAATAATGAGCTGAATGTTTGTGCTCCCGGCCTGAACTTTTCTGGTTTGGGGAAAAATATGACTTTCCATAGACGCTCTTTGATGCGGCCAGTGGCGCTGCCGGCTCCGGGATGAAAGGCCTTTCAGAGGGCAGGCAGCGCTGGGCGGGGCGGCCGGGCCCTGGTGCCCTCAGGACAATGTCCTCTGCGGGGGCCCCACCCGCTGGCCCCTCCCTGGGCAAGGGCGGAGCTCGTTCACCACGAGCCCCTGTGCTGGGACCTGAGCCCGGGGCCACCTGCATCCCGGCCCAACCTGTCTCGGGCCTTCTCCTCTCTTGGTGACCGCGGGGGTCAGAGGGTGCCCCAAGCAGGGGCTATCAATCCTGGGCGGGTTGTGGGGGGTGGGGGGCTCCAGGGCTGCCTCCCCGGTGGGCCCCACGCTCCATGGAAGGGGCTCCTCCTACCAACGTCCTGCCTCAAACCGAGGCTGGGGGCCCCGCTCCCAAACCGGGGGACACCCAAGCAAACAGAACGAACGGTCTAAGGCTGGGGAGGCACCTGCTCCTCTCTGGGAGATTAGAGAAAGGCGCCCCTGCTGGCGGCTGCGGCCCCCGGGGTGACCTGCAGGGCCTGAGGCCACGTGGAGAGGAAGCAGCCCGCTCCTGGGGTGGGGGCACGGGACTGGGTTGAGCGCCTCCAAGACTCTCCCCGGGCCCTCCACTGGGTGTTCTTGTTGAAGGAGTCTGCACAGCCCTGGCGGTCTGAGGCTAGGCCAGGGTGTGTGGACAGGGAGACCCCTGCACCTGGTGGGAGAGCCCAGCCCTCACAGCCCTGCCCTGGCACCTGCCAGCAGAGCCCAGCCCGCTCCCCCCTGCCCCTGTGACTGTCAGCATCCGCAGGACGGCCACGCTGCACCAGAAAATGATCATTCCAGGTCAGGGCTGGGTGACTGTGGCGCCCTCTCCCCTAACCCCACTGGTGGGCCACTTCACACTTGGGAGAGCATTTCCCCTGGGAAGTGGCCAAGCGTGCTTCAACAGGCAGCGTCACAAAAGGTTAAGAGGCAAACACCCTCGGTCAGCCGCCTCGATAATTAGCTCCTCAGCCAGCCTGCAGAAAAGCCATCGGGCCTGGACAGGCTCCCAAGGAGCACCCCAGCACCCGCCCTCTGTCCTGCCTAGTGTCCATACAGGATCTCCTGGCACCCCAGAGGGCAGCCCCCAACCCTGAAACACACAGCGGCAGCGGCCTGACCTCCCCAGTACTCTCTGCGTCAGGTGTCTCAGATGGGGGCCTGTGAGTCCCGGAATGACTCACGGGTCTGTGTCCACTCCTGGGCCAGGTGGGATTAAGAAATACTTAAAAAAAAAAAAAATAGTTTCATTAACTGATAGTTCAGTCACAGGGTGCAAAATTTCAGGCAGGTTTGGAAATCACAAGGAACCCACTGGGGAAAAAATAATGAAATCCAAATAAAGGTCAGGTTTAGTTAATGCTGGTGTGCCCGTATTGCTTCATTAATGAGACAAATGCCCTGTCCTCAGGAAGGATGTAGGAATGGGGGAAGTCGAGTGCAGAGTAGACCGAAATGTCTTTGCTATCTCCACAAGCTTTCTGTAAATCTAAACATACAATCCGGTGGATCACTTGAGGTCAAGAGTTCAAGACCAGCCTGGCCAAGATGGTGAAACCCTGTCTCTACTAAAAAAAAAAAAAAAAAAAAATTAGCTGGGTGTGGTGGCAGGCACCTGTAATCCCAGCTACTCAGGAGGCTGAGGCAGGAGAATTGCTTGAACCCAGGAGGTGGAGGTTGCAGTGAGCTGAGACTGAGCCATTGCACTCTAGCATGGGTGACAAGAGTGAAATTTTGCCTCAAAAAAAAAAAAAAAAAAAAACTAAACATAAAATCTAAAATAAAAGTTTCATTAAAATAGTTGGGGAGGATATAATATAGGATCTTGTGGGCCACTCAGTGTCCACTATGAAGGTGGTACTGTGGGTCCTCTAAAAAGGCATGGCATCTTGAGGAGGAATAACTCTAAGTGAATACTGTTATGGTCATCTAAGGTTGGCATCCATCGTGGGATCACTCCAGGTGAGATCCTTGTGGGTCAACTAACGTAGGATCTGTGGGTAACTCTAGAGTGATCTCGTGGGTCACTTAAGGTGGATCTTGTGGCGGTCACTCTAAGTTGGGTCCTGTGTCACTTAAGTGGATCCTGTGTATTCTAAGGTGGATCCTGTGGTCACTCAGGTGGACTGTGGGTCACTTAGATGGATCTGTGGGTCATCTAGTTGGATCCTGTGGGTGGTCACTCCAAGGTGGATCCTGTGGGTCACTCTGAGGTGGATCCTGTGGGTCACGCTAAGGTTTTTGGGCTTTGCTCTGAATGTTGGCACAATGACTTTTACTATTGCAGGTGCTGTGTCTCTAGGGACCAAGTGGATGTTGAGATCCCAGCTGGACAGCTATTACACCAATGCAGAAGGAAGGAGATGGTGGCTTGGGGACCAGTGCCGGGGGAGTGGGGGAGGAGATGGTTGCTTGGGCCAAAGGGTGGTGCTGAAGTTGGGAGAAGGGGTCTGATTCCAGGTATGTGTTGAAGGTGAAGCCAACAAGAGTTGCTGACAGAGTCAATGTGGGGATGAGAGGATGGGAGGGTCTGATCTGAGCCCAGGGTCTTGCCTAACTTGCTAGAGGGATGAGGCCGCACTGACCCAGGTGGCATGTGGGGATGGACAGTGCAGGGAGGACAATGGGGAGTTTGTTCTGAAAATGTCCTGGCTGAGATGCCTGCTGGAGGTCAAGGTCAAGAAGCCTCTTGGATTTAAATCTAGAGTTGAGAGGAAAGGTTGCCCTCCAGGGGTCCATATGAAAGCTTCAGGTGCTTCCGAGGGACCCTCTGGCACGACAGGTCTGAGCCCATCTTTCCCTCTCCAGCACTGCAGGGCTCCCTCAGTTCTGCTTAGATTCCTAGCAGTCTCTGCTCAGCCTCTCTGCGCTCACCCTGTGCTGCTGGCACATAGACACCCTGGACGGTTGGGATCCTTTAATAGACATCCCGGATGATTGGGATCCTTTCCTCTCCCCAGGATCTTGTCTCTCTAAGCCCTGGCTATGTGAGCAGTCCTGAACTCTGATTTTCATCTTCCTGCTGGCATGCCAGTGTGGAAAGCTCCTCTGAGCTTCTCGGATTCTCAGCAGGCCTCCCTGCTCAGCTTCTCAGCATCTCCGTTCATGCCAGTTATGGGTTTGCGGTTGCCCCAAAGGGTGTAGAAGTTCAGCTCACCTCAGCGTGTCTCCCTCCCCCACAATATCTTGGGCCTTCAGGTCTTGGCTGCCTTGGTAGCTCTCTGACACATTAGAATACATGTGGTCGTTTGTTTTCTCCAACCTGGTTGATGGACGCCAAAAGCAGACTCCTTTCTTTTTATGTTGTTGTGTTTGTTTGTTTGTTTGTTTGACACAGGGTCTTGCTCTTTTGCCCAGGCCGAGTGCAGTGATGCGGTCACAGCTCACTGCAGCCTCGACCTCCTGGGCTGAAGCCATCCTCCCACCTCAGCCTATTTCTTGAGTAGCTACGACCACAGGTGCACACCACCATGCCCAGTTAATTTATTTTTGTAGAGATGGTGTCTCATCATGCTGCCTTCCACTTCGGCCTCCCAGAGTGCTGGGATTGCAGGTGTGAGCCACTGTGCCCAGCCTCCTCGTTTTTCTTAGAGTTGAGTTTCATTTTATGGATCTATTATGATTTATATAGCAAGCTCTTATCAACGGGCTTTTAGGCCTTTGTAAATAATGCTGCAGTGAGTAATTTCACACATAGACGACCTCACCTGTGCTTGATGGTATCTATAGGATAAGCAAAATTGCCGGGCCAAAGGGCAGATGCATTTACATTTTTATTGATGTTGCCAACTTGGTGGTCATAAACGTTGTGCTAACTTGTACTTTCATCAGCTATGTACGAGAGCGCCTGCTTCCCCGCAAGTTTGTCAACATCGAGGGTTGCCTGGCATTTTGCTTTTTGTCAGTCTGACCCGTCATAAAATGGAACCTCCATTTAGTTTCAATTTGCGTTTCCTTGTTATGAGTATGGTTGGGCGTCTTTCTATGTGTTAAAATGCCAGTTGCCCATTTAAGTTCTTTACCCATGTTTTGATGAGTTTGCTGGTCTTTATCTCATTGTTTTCAGGAGGCTTTTAAAAAATGTATTTGGGAAAGCAGCACTTTGTCTACTGTATGAATTGCTAATACCTTTTCCTCAGTTGGTGGGCTATCTGTTAACTTTGGCTCGTAGTGTTTTAATATTTTAATGTATGTCCTGCATATTTCTTCTCTTTCTTTTTTTTCTTTTTTCAGACGGAGTCTCGCTCTGTCACCCAGGCTGGAGTGCAGTGCAGTGGCGCGATCTCAGCTCACTGCAACTTCCACCTCCCTGGTCCAAGTGATTCTCCTGTCTCAGCCTCCCAAGTAGTTGGGATTACAGGCGCCACAACCATGCCTGGATGATTTTTGTATTTTTAGTAGAGACGGGGTTTCACCAAGTTGGCCAGGCTGGTCTTGAACTCCTGACCTCAGGTGATCTGCCTGCCTAGGCCTCCCAAAGTACTGGGACTACAGGTGTGAGCCACCGCGCCCGACCGATGTCCTGCATATTTCTTATTAAGCGTATGCCTAGAAGTTTGTTGTTTTTGCTACTGCTAAAATGTGCTATTTAATCTCATTAACTTTGGTAACCGAGGCCAGAGCTACGGGAAACTCTAAACAAAGTCAACCCAACCAACAGGGCAAGTAGCAAGAGCTTACTAAGCCTCTATGTCGTCCTCACAGTCTTGTCGGAGTGAAGCTGCCCTGTTGGGCGTTGCAGGGACAAGAGAGTAGAAGATTCAATCCTTGCTTTTAAGTTGTTCAAAATTGATTGAAAAAGACATAGAGAGGCACAAAGACACAGCCTGGATGGGGAGAGAGACACAAAGACACAGCCTGGATGGGGACAGGTGGGCGGCCCCAGGTGAGGGGCAGGTACCGAGGTCATCACAGGCACTTGTGTTCAGGCCTTCCGGGTGGCAGCAGGGAGAGTCGAAAGGGGACTGTGGCCGACAGCAACACGGGCAGAGGACTGGCCAAGCAATTTCTAAGAGAAAAAAGAACACCCACAATGAACACAGAGAAAACACACCCTCCTCTCCAGTGCTTAAAAAAAGTGACACTCTAGTGGCCCAACGAAGTGGCAAAGATTTCCTTCAATGTTGAAACCTTGGGTAGGAGTCTTCAGCAGAAGCAGAGGCCGGGGGAACAGCCACCATCCCTCTACGCACCCATCTGGGCAGCGGCACAGTGGGCCGTGACCCTGAGCGTGTCCCGCGTGCCAGGCACCCGTCTCACCCCGGGAAAGCAACAGAGAACCAGGCAGGTGTGGGAAGTCGTGTTCTGGCTGGGGAAGCAGACAACACCCAAGTCGGCAAGTGAATATGGAAGCATGAACTGCGACCAGCGTCACCCCACAAGAGGGAATGCGCAGGGCATTGAGGGAGGGAGTTGTGGGGGATCATGGAGCGGGCATGTCCTTCGCAGAGGGTGATCTGAAGGGGAGGTGGCCTCTGAGCAGAGAGGTGAAGAATGCAAAGGGACCGGTCGCGTGGAGACAGGGAGGAGGAACAGCGGTCCAGGCAGAGGGCATAGAATGAGCCAAGGCTCTGGTCTGGGAGCCGTGGTGGGCAGGACGAGCAGGGCGGGCATCTCTCTCTCTCCCCGTGGTCCACGGGCTTCTCCATGTGCACGTTTCACAGCACAGTGGCCTCAGAGCATCCAGACGGCTAACTGGACAGCTGCTCAGGGTTGCAAGTGCCTGTTCCCAGAAATCAGGCTGACACCAACGCCTCCTGTGACTTCAGACCCCACAAGTCACGCAGATTGTTTCTGCCGTCATCACAAGCCCACCCAGGAGGCCAGGGCAGGGGCCTGGACCCCACCTTCCTATCAGTCTCTCATAAGAAGAGCCCCTGGCTGGGCTGGGAGATGTCGTTGTGTCCATCATGGAGTGGCCAGTAGGCAGAGTGAAGGGTGAGGCATAGAGGCCGGCAGAGACCCGATGGTGCAGGTGCCTGGCAGTCCAGGATGGGCCAGGTGGACAGGAAGACAGTGGCTATGAGATTCAAAGTGCCTACTGAAAGGACTCATCCCGGCTGCCTGTGTACCAGAGCTGTGTGCAAAAGGCAAGGTGGGCGTGGGGAGACCGGGCAGGACTCTGTTGCAACAGAGACGGAAAAGCGTCCCACAGCACCTGCTCGGTCCCCTGGCCACACCTGAGGTCCTCCCCTAACAGGGACCACACCTTTCCTCACGCTCTTGGCCAAAATGAGATGACCATCTTGGTGGTGTGTGTGCTGCAAAGCGAGCCTGCCGGGCCGATTGGAATACATTCAGCAGAATAACACCCAACTGTAATTCAAGCAAAGACAAACATCTCATGTAAAGCTCATGACATTCGGAGAAACATGGGAGAATTCCTGCCTCCGTGCGGGGGCCAATCAGATAGGGCCGCTCCTGAGTTGCTGTGTGTTGGGAAATGACCTAATAGCCTTACAGCTTGTTACTGATTAATTTTGTTTGATGTGGGAGGCTGCATGGATTTTTAATAAGGGCTACTTGTAATTGCAGGCTGACTGAAGCTTCCAGAATCGTGAAGTGCATTTCAGGGAATTTTGCAAAACACAGGATACAGGGCCTGCGTGCCCAGCACTCCCGGCTGGTAATTACATTCGAGCTGCTGTGTAGAGAGAATCTAGGGGTTCTCATTGACTGATGAGAGGAATTAGGGAGCTATTAGGGCCTGCTGGTGGGGCCCGGCTCTTCCCTCATAAATCTCCAGCCCATCGATATTCTGGCCTCCCACTGAGGTGGGGTTTTAGTCTGTATATTAGAAAGTGCTGGAGAGGGTAAAACAAATACAGAGAAAACTTCTAAATCCCCAAGGCCAAGGGAGACCCATGGGCCCCTGACATCTGTGCCAATGTGTTCTTAAAAGGAACTGTGACGACAGCCAGGGCGGCCACTCCGGGTGCTGGGTCTTGGGTCTGAACATGGCACCTGCTCACTGGTGCATCCACAGCTTCATGTGGGGGCGAGAGCCTGTCTCTGTCTCAGTCGCCCCGGAACAAGCCTTGTTTCTGGGCAGTGGCCACCTCTGTGGGTCTCTGGAAACTTGGCCATAGTGCCAGCTAGCTGGTGGACAGGACACGGAGCGAGCGGGCTGGACTCACAGACAGCAGACCACCCAGTGCCTGGGGCATCCAGGAAAACAGTACAAGGACAGAAGCCAGCTAGAACTGCAGATGAGGGGAAGGAATGAGTTAGGAAGCACTGGGCTGCATGGAACAGAACAGACAAATCAACTGCCTTCACTGAGAGAGAGAATGGACTGACCCCTGGGACAGGGAGGGCCCGAGGCAGGTGGAGTTCAGGCTTGGCTTGACCCAGGGGCTCAACAAGGCTGTCATGGCCTCAATTTTTTTCCACCTCTGCCCTCTGCATAGTTGGCCTTATTCCAAAGCCAGCTCTTCCTCATGGGCACAAAATAGCTGCTGCAGTGCCAGACTTCACATCTGCATCCCACCCTGCCCAGGAGAGAGGATGTCTCTGTCCCTGCAGTCTGCACGAGGAGGACCCTGATTAGATGCCTGGGCTATGTGAGCACATGGCCAGGGGACAGGACTGTGTGACGAACATGAGGGAATCACAGCTCCTTTGGAAAAGGGGTTGTGGGCAGCTTGGCCCAAGCACACAGAGACGGAGATGGATGGGTGAGGACGGAGATGGATGGGTGAGGGATGAATGCTTGAACAGTGGAGCCGGAGCTGGAACTTGGAGCTGGAACTCAGGGCCAGATGGAAGGGAGCTTGCCTGCTGAACAAGGCATTTGGGTTTTATTTTTAAGATGATCAGGAGCTAGGAATGCTTTGGGCTGGAGGGAGGGAGGTCTATGCAGCTGGAGAAGGGGTTATGGGGGGCTTGGGGGGGCAGGGGCCAGGAGGTGTGTGGGGCAGAGATGGTGGGTGAAGGGAGAGGGGCTGGGTGGGGCCCGGGAAGCCCAGTCTGCTCCGCTCCACCCTGTGGACTCACTCCATCCTCACAACCATTTGGCAGCAGCGTCTCCCCTCATCGTGGAAGGAGAAGGGTGGGCAGGTGGCTGCCAGTGCCACTCCCATTTTCAAATGGGGAGACTGAGACACAGAACCACAGGTTTCAACATGACACAGCTGGTAAAGGATTCGAACCCGGGCCTGTGGAACCCACTCCCACATGACACCCTTGAGGAACAGGGAGGCAGCTGGTGGCGGCTTCTGGGCAGACCCGAGGCTCCTACTTGGAGAGGAGATGGGTGAAGATCCAGACACCTGAGGAGACGGTCATGGGGCTGACTGGCGGGACAGGGGAGGTGAGGACAGATTTGGCTTTCGACTTTTTGAGCTTGGGACAATGGTGGGTAAGTAGACAGTTTTACCTGTGTCAGGAAAATTTTAAGACTTTGAAATGGGCAAAAAGGCTTGTGTGTCCCATCTCCTGCACCATTCCGGGGTCTTGCCGCCTTACACGCTCTTTTGCAGACACCTGACAATAATACAATAATATGAATGATGCGTATCTGTAAAAATGTTCTGTAAATCCACTTCGGTGCTCCTTGTTTTCTTCCTTTTTTTTTTTTTTTTTTTAGACGGGGTCTTGCTCTGCCACCCAGGCTGGAGTGCAGTGGCATGATCTTGGCTCACTGCAACCTCCGCCTCCCACGTTCAAGCAATTCTTCTGCCTCAGCCTCCAAGTAGCTGGGATTACAGGCACCCGCCACCACACCCGGCTAATTTTTTGTAATTTTAGTAGAGACAGGGTTTCGCCATGTTGGCCAGGCTGGTCTTGAATTCCTGACCTCAAATGATCCACCCATCTCGACCTCCCAGAGTACTGGGATTATAGGCGTGAGCCACCATGCCCGGCCCATTCCTTATTTTCTATATAATGTGCTTTGAATTCTCCTGTGAGCCAGTTCTAACATCTTATTGATTTCCTTGCTAATTAAAGTGTTCAATAAAATCCTTGATACATTTCATATTTGTAGGATAGTCATGCTTTTACCTTAAAATTCAACACTTAAAATACGACACTTGACCATCAGAGGTGGGTTTGGGGCTCCAGAGAGGGCAGAGCTGGGGGAGCCTGGGGTGGGAGGTCCAGGAAAGATGGGAGGAGACACTGCCTGGGGACGTGGCAGGGACAGGTTTGTAAGTACTGCCTCCCGGCCTGTCTGCAAGTCCCTCCTCATAGCACTGCCCCCACGCTGGCCTCCCCCGATGCATGTGAGGCTGGAATGGTCACTGCTGGAGTGGCCATGGTGGGCCAGCCCCGCACCCAACCCTGTGGCATTGGTGTCCTGCCCACACCTGCACTGCTGTCCCTCCAGACTTCCAGCAAATTCTCTCCTACGACCCTGTTAGTGGGGACTGTGGGTTTCGTGCATTTTCTCAGACATCTCTGTGGGTGTTTAAAATCAGAGGATGCCAAATGTGTGGCCCCACAAGGATCTGGGGTCACCACCTCAAACAGCACCCCCAGGTTCAAAATTTCGTCGACATTTCTGTTTTCTAAATAGGATTTCATGGAAACTTTGCATTCGACTCCAGAGGACATCTGTGTTTGCTTTAGTACAAAACAATGCGTTAAACGGTTTTCCACTGTCCACGGACAGAATGACAACACATACCGTTTAAAGACCTTAATGGACTCTATTTCGATTCTAGAATTGGCCAATGTGTCCCTCTGTAAAACAGAATTAGTGCTTCTGTGAGCTGAGCAGAGGGGGCGGCTTTAGAGACGGAAAGGGCTTCGTAGAAGAAAGCAGAGGTGAAGAACACAGGCAGAGGGGTCATTTCAAAGTCACTGTCCCTGCAGGGCAGTAACTAATTGTCTCACATCGGGTGACTTCAGGCTAAGGATTAAAGCAGAGGGAACTTCATTCCACGCTGGTTGAAGACTGGAACCAGCCTGTTTGGGAAACTGGCCATTCTCTCTCTCTCCTTTTCTTTCTTTCTTTCTTTTTTATTTTTTTTTTAAAGAATTTATTATTTTTTATAGAGACAGGGTTCCAGGTTCCAGACAGTGTTGCCCGGGCTGGTCTCAGACTCCTGAGCTCAAGCGATCCTCCTGCCTCAGACTCCCAAAGTGCTGGGATGACAGGTGTGAGCTGCCGTGCCTGGCCAATCGCCCTCTCTTGATTTTTGGGAAGGTCAGATGACAACTTCGTTTGGGTTTGGTGACAGACAGCCTGAGCATGGGTGACTGCATTTGATCTTTAGTCTGACCCATGCAGGGCCCAGAGCAGGCACTTAGTTCAAAACCATGGTCTTCCATAATGTTTATATAACTAACACCACAGAGGAAGAAGACACTAGGGGGGCACCCTCCTATCTGCCTGAATTTCCCACCTCTGAGGCTCCTTCGAGGGGAATGGAGGACACCTCAGTTTGAGAGGCTGGACTTCCTGGGTTTCTCTCCCGGCAGCTGCCCAGGGTCCCTGGGGCCCCTCTGCCCTGCCCTCTGTCCTCAGCAAGGCCCCTGGCTGGGGTCTCTCTCTGGGGCAGCTGCTTAGGGTCCCTGGGGCCCCTCCTTGCCCCCCGTCCTCAGCAAACCTCTGGCCTGGATCTGTCTCCAGCTCAACATCTCTGGGCCCCCCTCCCCGCCTTGCTCTCCTGGCCCCAGCAAGGCCCCTGGCCTGGGGTCTGGACAATACCCCTCCCAGGTAAGGACACGAGTGAATCCAGAGACCACTCGGCTTCATTTTGGTGCAGAGGCCCTAAAGGGCATTTGAGAAAAGATGGGGTACGGAGAGGCCTGAGGGCAGCGCAGCTGGGCGCCAGAGGCTGAGCGGGTCACTGTCTCGCTGCGCCCTGGGACAGCTGCTCTGCAAGCGCTCACCACGTTTCAGACCCGCTTACAGGGTGGCTGTGGGTCAGGGGCTTGCAGAGCCAGCCTTCTTGGTGGAGCCCTCCCACTGCCACCCCAACCCCGCTCCATCCAGAGCGCTGCTCTCTTTTGGGGCGTCGGGCTGCAGACCTGGACCCCAGACCTGGGTCTGCGGGAAGGCGGGGGCGGGGCCTGGGTCTCGGGGGGCGGGGCCAGGGTTGGGGCGGGGCCCGGATCACCGCTCTCTGCGCCTGGCCCAGCCCGCGGTCCGGCCCATCCCTGGCGCTCTGCTGCCACCTGGTGGCGAGGCGCGGCCGTGCAGCCTCGGCCTCTCCTGCGGGACAGCAGGTGCACCGAGCTCCTGGAAGGCGGCTGCTGGGCGGGCGAGGACGTCCGGCTTTAGGGGTGGATCTGGAGACGGTGGGATGACGGGGAAGCTGCCGGCTCCTCAGCGTCCGGTCACGCCTCGGCTTCCGTGCCCAGACAGGGACAGGGGCTTGTGACAAGCACATCATCACCTGGGCTGGGGCGCCCTGCGCTGCACCTCGAGGGCTAGGAAGGGCTGTGCATCAGGGGCCCGCCCCCCCTCGTTTTCCAGCCGGGAAACTGAGGCTAGAAAGGCCGTAGCCGTGCATCGACCAGTCACCGCCTGGTCTGTGGATGGAGCCTGTGGGGCAAACAAGGAAACAGACGCACAAAATGGTCACGCAATTAACGCAGCTTAACATCAGAAAGCATGGCATAGTTGCTTCCCACGCGGGAAGTGCAGTGGAAAACACAGCAAAGCCGGAAGGCCACAGCCTGGGCTTGTCCCGTGGGCACTGCTCTGGCCGGGTGGGTTGGGTGTGGAGTGATGCATGAAACCGGTTGCTGCCCAGGCCTGGGGCAGGGGGAGGAGGGTGATCCCAGAGCTCTGTGGGCCATAAAGAGGTGGATTTTATTCTAGGTACCTGGCAGGGTTTCCTAAAGGGGGCTACAGGGAAAAGGAGTGTGACATGATGTGGCTTCAAGTCGCACCCTGCCTGCAGGCCTGGCTGGAGTGGGCAGAGACATGCTGGCTTCAGATGAGTGTCCTGAGCAAAGGGGCTTAGGGCCAGGCTGTTACGACTTCAGCACAGAGGCTGAAGGATTTGCTGTGGGGAGAGATCCAGGGAGGTTACGGCCCACTGCCAGGTGTCAAGCTAAGTCACCCACAGGTGTGACGGGAACAGGGCCAAGTGACGTTTTTAAGTGGCCCTATTTTCGATCCCGGGGTTACACTGTTTGCATGATCTCATTAATTCAGCACAATAGTGCTGGGTGTTTCTCTCCTTATCTTGCTTAATTGGTGTAACAGCCGATGAGTCAGGCACTATTGCCCTTATTTCAGGCACAAGGAAGCTGAAGGCTCAGAGAGATATTAAGTGCTTTGGCTTCCCCAGCAGGAAGGGGCTGCAGGATTCATCCTAGGCCAGACTGTGTGCATGCCCTTTTAAAACGAAGACACAAGGCTGGGTGCTGTGGCTCACGCCTGTAATCCCAGCACTTTGGAAGGCCAAGGCGGGTGGATCACGGGGTCAGGAGATTGAGACCATCCTGGTCAACGTGGTGAAACCCTGTCTCCACTAAAAATACAAAAAAAAAAAAATTATCTGGGTGTAGTGGGCGCCTGTAATCCCAGCTACTCGGGAGGCTGAGGCAGGAGAATCACTTGAACTCAGGAGGCAGAGATTGCAGTGAGCCAAGATCGTGCCACTGCACTCCAGCCTGGCGACAGTGAAACCCTGTGACCAAAAAGAGAAAAAAAGAAAGAAAAGAAAAGACAAAAGAAGACACAATTCTTGTAACAGAAAATTACTATTTTAAGGTGTACAAGCCAGCTGTTTTCGGTATACTTACAATATTGTACAGCCATCACCACTACCTAATCCCAGAACATCTGCATCACCCTAAAAAGAAACCTTGTACCTGTTAGCTGTCCCTCCCAAGTGTCCCTTCCCCAGCTCCTGGCAACCCTCTATCTGCTCTCTCTTCCAGTGGATTTGTCCATTCTGCACATTTCATACAAATGCAATCCTGCAATCAGTGGTCTGCTGTGCCCGGCTTCCTTCCCCTGAGCAAGGTGACTTTGAGGCTCATCCGGGTTGAGCCTGGGCCAGCGCTTCCTTCGTTTTCATGGCTGAATAATATTCCACTGCACAGACAAACCACCCTTTGTTTCCCCATTTATCTGTTGATGGACAGGTAGGTTGCTCCCACTTTGTGGCTATTGTGAGTGATGCTGCTGTGAGCATTTGTATCCTAGTATCTGTCTGAGTCCGTGTTTCAGTTCCTTTGCGTGCATACCCAGGAATGGAACGGCTGGGTCATAAGGTAATTATGTTTTCCTTTTTGAGAAAATGCCAAACTGGTTTTCAAAGTGGCGGCACCATTTATGTTCCACAAGCAGTGTGTGAAGGTCCTGGTTTCTCCATATCCTCATCAACTCTTGTTATTTCCTGTTTAAAAAAACTATAACCATCCTAGTGGGTGTGGAGTGGAGTCTCATCGTGGATTTGATTTGCGTTTCCCTAATAACTTAGTGACATTGCCGATCTTTTCAGGTGCTTAGTGGCCATTTGTATATCTTCTATGGAGAAATGTCTACCAAATCCTTTGCCCATTTTTAAGTTGAATTATTTGTCTTTTTACTGCTGAGTCTAGGCCAGATGTTAAATCTCACTCCTGCTCTGGCTGAAGTTACCTGGGCTCTGCATAAAGTTCTCGAGTGCTCAGCAAACAGTGCTCTCAAGCAAGGGCCAGTTGTCTGGTCAGGGTGTGAGTTCTCCCTGCCACTGCAGCCTCTGTGTGTGAGCCAGTGATAACTTACAGATGGGTAGTGGGGAGAAGGGGGAGGCTGTGGGTGACCCATCCCACACTCCTGCTCTGCTCACCTCCTGCATTCCTTAGCAAAGGCCCCCACCCCAATCCTGCCCCACCTTTGCCCTCCCTCAGAACCTATGATGTTGAGCCAAGTTCCCCTGACCCTTGTAACCGGGGCTCCTTGTGACCTCAGGCTTCTCCCTGCTGATCTCCGAGTGCTCGTGGCTGCCCCTCTCACTCCCCCAACCACCTGGAATCAGGAAGATCATCCACTTGCAGCACCATCCAACCCTGGGCATGGAGAAAGGTCAAGAACGTGGCTCTGCCACTGCCCCGGCTGGGGCTGGACTAAGCTTAGCCTGTCAGCTGCTCTGCGACTTTGGCCATGTCTCTAGCATCCCTGAGCCCTCACCCCAAATGGGGCTAATCTGTGGGATGGACCTCCCAGGCTGACTGAGAGCTCATGTGGTATCAGGCAATAAACAGGAGGGTGCTGTCACCCCAGATTGTTCTCAGATTCTCTCTCGGGGAAGCCGAATCAGACAAACAAGAGAGACGCATGCTGGGTGCACGTTTCCAGAGATGAGAGGCTGCGTCGGACGCTTTTTGGCAGCTGCACAAGCACAGAGCTGGGGAAATAGAGCTCGGCAAATATTGACCCGAATACCTGGGAGGGAGTCCTGGGGAGGAAAAGGCAGAGTGGCACACAGAGTGGGATCCAATCTGTGTGACAAAAGCTAGAATGTGAGGTCTGTATCTGCAGAGAAAGGAGGGTGCAGAGGGCACGTGCTGGTGCTCAGGGCAGCTGCTTTTGGGGTTTGGGGTTAGAGGGAGGCAGGTGAGGTGGATAAAACTGTTATAAACTGTTATATGTTCATCTCCACCCTCTTGTGGAAGGAGGGCACGTCCCCACTCCCTGACACTGGGCTTGGCGTGGAAACTGTTCGGACATGGGGCTTTAGTGGGAGCTGCAGTGTGCGTTGCGGGAACTGCACTCCGGAACCTCTCCTGACCCACCTGGAACGAGTGTCCCCCTGGGTAGCTGCCATCTGAGCCTGTGCCCCAGAAAAAAGCACAAATGGCTGAGCCCAACAACCCACAAGGTGAAGCACAGCTCAGCTCCCCATGAATAGACACCGGCTGTGTCTACCCTGACTGGTGGTTACTGCTGCCCAAGCCTGTGAACGGCCACTGGCTGTGCCCGCCCTGACCAGCGGTTACTGCTGCCGGAGCCCTTGAGTGCCAGGGTGGCTTTCTCCCTGCCTTATCGTGGCAAGAGCTAACGCATACAAAGGGAGGGTAAATGGGGTTTTCACCTTTTACTCCATCCTCTAAGAAACTTAGACCAAATCTGTTATTCTTTAGAGAGAAAAGGAGGCTTAGAATAAACAGGGGTGCTGATTCTGTCTGAGAGCGTCTGGCTGGCCCCCGTGCCCTGTGGCCATCGACGCTGCCTGGCGGATGTCCGGTGCAGTTGCTGCTTCTCTGTCCCTCCCAGCTGACAGTGGGCTGTTCGCAGGCACAGTGGCACCCTGTTCTCAGGACCGGCCTGGCTGCGCCTGGCAGGGGGGCAGGTTTGTCAACGGCTGAATCCCAGAATGCCAGAAATGGAATGTAGAAGTCATGGGATCTGCACGGAGGAAATTCAGCGTGTATTAGAGTGGGCCAGGTGTAGCAGTAATCCTTGGTTCCTGGTGAGCTATTGTTTTGGAAGTTACTGAAGTTTCTCTGGGTTTCATCCGGTGCAGATACAGGAAGGATGTGCCCTCAGAATGCGTGCGTCCTGCCTCCCTGCTGTTGACTGATGCATCTCTGCTGTCTCCACCAGAGCAAGTTTCCCTGTCATCCAAGGCCCCACACGTGTTAGCCTGTGTCACTGGGGAAGGAAGGCTTGTGGCTTCAGTCTGCTTACCTGTAACATGGGGTTATCTGGTGTAAGCAATGTTGTGGACCAACTGTCCCAAAAGCACCTCCAACAAATCATTTAGTATGATGTAAATCCCTTAGAAAGATCCCAAAATAGGCTGCGCGGTGGCTCACACCTGTAATCTCAGCACTTTGGGAGGCCGAGATGGTTGGATCACGAGGTCAGGAGATCAAGACCATCCTGGCTAACACGCTGAAACCCTGTCTCTACCAAAAATACAAAAAAAAAAAAAAAAAAAAAGCTTGGCATGATGATGGCGCCTGTGGTCCCAGTTACTCGGGAGGCTGAGGCAGGAGAATGGCATGAACCCAGGAGGCAGAGGTTGCAGTGAGCCAAGATCACGCCACTGCACTCCAGCCTGGGCGAGAGAGTGACACTCCATCTCAAAAAAAAGAAAAAAAAAAGAAAGAAAGATTCCCAAAACATGGCAGATTCCTTTCAAAGGCAGAGATGCACTTTCAGAAACTGGGAAAAATCCAAGCTGAAAACGGCTGCAGGAGGTGTGTGAGCAGATGGTGCAGCCGTTCCAGGGGTGGGCAACTAGGCTCAGCAGGGAAGAGCCTGTGTTTCGATGCCCATCAACAGAACAGAGATGAGGCCTTGGACTCACACGCACTGGGGGTTAGAACTGTGACCGTGGGTGGAGTCCAGGCCTTAGCGGAGCTTGTTTGTTTTAGTCTGAGCTCTGGTGGGGGAGGAAAGTTTCTGCTAAGAATTATAACAATAAAACTGCCTGCATTGTGGTCAGGTTGAAAAAATACACCACCAGAAGACCCGGGAATGCCCAAATGAGGAACTGGGGGAAAAGTGGGATGAGCCTGGAAACCCCTGGGGGCCTCTAGCAGGAGTAAATTGCAAACCACCCTGGGACACATCCTCAACAGAGGCCACACAGCATTTCCAGATAAAACTATAGACCGTGAACTCACAGTAGAAACCTACAAGCTCTGCAAAGAAGAAATGCAAAATATGCAAAGCAGTGCAGTGGCAAGATGACATCTTCAAGAAATTCAGACAAAAGAGTCATCAAATATGCAACATTAACATTTTTCAAACAATTAAAAGCATGGAAAGAAGATACCTTAAAAAAATGAGTAAAGACCAGCAAAGAAGGTAAGAAAACCAGGCAAATTTGGAAAAGAACAACAACAACAAAAAAATCTCCTAAAAATGAAAAATACAGTCACTGAAATTAAAACAATTTAGATACAGCTACTGAGAACTCATAAGATAGATCTGAATAAATTGCCAAGAATGAGACAGACAGATAAAGAGTTCTTGTTTTGGAAGTTAATCTCTCAGCCATTATCTCTTTAAATGTCCCCTTTCCCAGATCTATCTACATGATAGATTACAATGTTGTAATATGTGTCTAATTGGAGTTCCACAGGGAAAATTGGTGAAGGGAGACATTGGAAGAGATAGTGGCTGAGAGATTTCCAGGACTGATGGAAGTCATGCGTCTCCAGATTCAAAATCCTAAGTCCTGAGCAGGTTAAATAAAAACGAATTTTCACACAGCATGTTGTAATGAAAGAGAAGAAAACTAAAGGCAAAGATGATTCAGAAAGGCAACTGGAGACCTTTGCTTCTGGCCAGCATGGAGTAACAGGACCTGGATTTACCCTTCTACCTAAACTAACCCAACCCAGGCAGACTACGTGAAATGAGAGCTTTCAAGAAACGAGACGTCGTATAACAAAGTATAATGATCCCTGGGTGACGGGAACAACCAGGTGAGCCCTACAACGACCCAGCTGACTGCCTTGAAAACGGTCTCAGGACACAGTTCAGGGAGGCAGAACCCAGGGGAGCCTGGCAGGCTCCTGGCGTTAGGACACAGAACTGAGGGTTCAGGAAGAATAAACCAAGATGATAGAGCTCACAGCACAGAGTGAAGGAGAGGGGCGCGGGCGAGTTCTGGTATCTGCTGAGGAACCCCCTGCGGCTTGAATATTCAGCTAAATACTCATCAGCATTATTTTTATGTGACGAAAATACCGAGAGCTACAGAGTGAACCATCTGAAAGGATTAGTGGAAGGGAATAGTGCCTGTTCTCACCAGCCAGGTCAGAAGCCTCATGTTCACGGGACAGAGAACACAGAGGAGTCTTACTTCCACAGCGGGAACTGTTTGGCCCTAAACCCAACGCTGATCTTTTCTACTCAGGATCAAACTGTTTCCATGTAACTTCAATTAAGATGCTGTAATATGTCTAACCTGTTTCACAGGGAACATTGGGAAAGGAAATATTTGAAGGGATGTTGGCTGAGAAGTTTCCCAAAACAAAGCACAAGAATATTTATAGAAATATAAAAATACCCGGAATCCAATCAAGAAAAATGTACAATGTCTAGCGTCTAATTAAAGATGACCACATGTAAGGAGCAGGAAAACATGACCCAGAGTGAGAAGACGTAATCAATCGAAACCAGCCCGGGCTGAATAGGTGTTAGAATTAGCAGAGGCAAAGACGTTAAACACTTATTATAACTGTGCTTTACGTGTCCCCCCAAAAGTTCACTAGTCAAGTGGAAGATACTAATAGACACACATTGCACTTCCAGAGATGAAAATTATCACGTCTGAGATGAAAAACAGACAAATGAGATTAACAATGTATGAGACATTGTGGAAGAAAAGGTTAGTGGACTCACAGCCATAACAATAGAAACGATCTAAGGTAAAACCATGGAGAAAACAGAGTGAGAAAATGACCAGGGTATCAGTGAGTTCAGAAGCAACTTTGAGGAGACTAATGTATGTGCAACTGGGGTGCCCAAAAGTAGGCAGGGGTGGGGAGCAAAAGTTTTAAAGAAATAATGGCTTAAAAATGTCCCATTTTGATGTAACAGTAATAATGAACTCATAGCCTGAAGAAGTTTGATGAACCCCCACACATGATAAACATGAAGAAAACCACACCAAGGCATGTAATAATCAAAATGTTTAAAAACAATGGCAAAAGGAGCATTTTATAAGCAGTCCGAGAAAAAAAGGCATGTTCCATAGGGAGGAGAAAAGACAAGACTGACTGCAGACTTACCATCATAAACCATGCAAGTGAGAGGACAGTGGAGAAACATCTTTACAGTACAGAAAGAGAAGGAAAATGATAATGTCAATTTGCAATTCTGTACCCGGCAAACATATCTTTCAAAAATGAAGGGAAAATATAAAAACTGAAAGAATTGGCCACCACTGGACCCGGACCCCAAGAGAGGATATAGAAAGTCAGGCAAATATCTCCTTCAGGCAGGAGGAAAATGCTACCAGTTGGAAATAGAAGTCTATTCAGCGGAAATGAAGAGCGCCAGAAGTGGTAAACACATGAGTAAATATATGAGATTTTTCTTATTTAAGTCTTTTCAAAAGATAATGACTCTTTAAATGAAAATAAGAGGCCAGGTACAGTGGCTCACATCTGTAATCCCAGCACTTTGGGAGGCTGAGGTTGGGTGGATCTCAAGGTCAGGAGTTCGAGACCAGCCTGGCCAACATGGTGAAACCCCGTCTCTACTAAAATACAAAATTAGCCAGGCGTGGTGGCGGGCGCCTGTAGTCCCAGTTACTTGGGAGGCTGAGGCAGGAGAATCAGTTGAATCTGGGAGGCAGAGGTTGCAGTGAGCCAAGATCGTGCCCCTGCACTCCAACCTGGGTGACAGAGTGAGACTCTTCTTTTTTTTTTTGAAAGCATAAAAGAAAGAAAGAAAATAACAGTAGTGTATCATGGGGATCATAATGTAGGTAAAAGTAACTATATCACAACAGTAACACAAAAGCCAAGAAGTATCCCATTGTAAGGTTCTTATGCTGAAAGAAAGGTGATATAATACTATTTAAAAGTAGATCGTGATAAGATAAAGAAGTATATTATAAACCCCAAAGTACCCACTAAAATAATAAAGCAAAGAGTTATAGCTAGTGAGCCAATAAAGACAATAAAATGGAATAATAAAAAGTATTCAATCAAAAAAGGAAGCAAAGAGGGGAACAGAGAACTGAAAAAACAAAAAGAAAACAAACAGCAAGAAGACAGACTCAAACCATATCAATAAACACATTAAAGGTTAATAGTTGGCCGGGCGCAGTGGCTCACTCCTGTAATCCCAGCACTTTGGGAGACCGAAGCAGGCAGATCACGAGGTCAGGAGATCGAGATCATGGTGAAACCCCGTCTCTACTAAAAATACAAAACTTAGCCAGGCGTGGCGGTGGGCACCTGTAATCCCAGCTACTCGGGAGGCTGAGGCAGGAGAATCACTTGAACTCAGGAGGCAGAGCTTGCAGTTAGCCAAGATTACGCCACTGCACTCCAGCCTGGGCCACAGAGACAGACCCATCTCAAAAAAAAAAAAAAAAAAA
>NW_016803657.1:1932531-1961215 GCF_001698545.2 Rhinopithecus bieti | reverse complement strand
AAAAAAAAAAAAAAAAAAAAAAGGTTAATAATCTAAATACTCCAAGTATAAGGCAGACATTGTCAGATGAGACAAACAGCAAGACCCACTGTGTGCTGCAGAGACACATTTTCAATATAAAAGCAAATAGGTTAAAAGTAAAAGGATAGGAAAGATACACTGCACTAATACTAATCAAAAGAAAGCTGGAGCTGCTGTAATAACGTTAGGAAAAGTAAATTTCAGAGTGGACACGATTACCAGGGATACAGAAGTTTATGTCATAGGGACAAATGAGTCAACGAACAAGAAAATAACAATTCTAAGTAAATTATTCCCCTAATAATATGCTGTCATAAAACAGGAATCAATAACTGATGGAGTTGCCACCAACATCGATCAATCTCCTGCTCTATTTGGAGGCTTCAACACCCATCTCCCCGTAATTGATAAAATACGTAGACAGAAAATTATTACGGATGCAGAATATTTGAACAACACTGTTTACCAACTCAGCCTAGTTGTTTTTACGGAACTCTCCTCTCATAACAGCAGAATGTCCATTCTTTTCAAGAGCGCACGGAACACTGACCAGGTTGTCCATGTTCTGAGCCAGGAAGCAAGTCTCAGTAGATTTAAAAGGATTCAGATGATACAAGATATATTCTCTGACCACAGTGGAATTAAATTAGAAACCGACAACAGAAAGATCTTTGAAAAATCACAAAACAGTTGGAAACTAAATAACATACTTTTAACAATCCAGGAGTAAAAGAAGAAATCAAAAGGAAGATTAGAAAGTATTTTGAAGTGAACAAAAATTTTAAAAGCATCATACCAAAATGAGTAGGGTGATGCTAAAACAGTATTGAAAGAGAATTTTATAGCTCTGAAAACTTGTTTTGTAGAAAAAGAAAGTTTTCAAATCAATGACCTCAGATTCTACCTTAAGCAGCAAGAAAAATAAGAGCAAATTAAACTCAATGTATGTAGAAAAGGAATTAATAAATATCAGAGCAGAAACAAATGAAATATTAAAATGAATTTAAAAGTGTGTTCTTTGGAAAAATCAATAACGTCAATAAACCTCTAGGTAGACTGATCAGAAAAAAGAGAAAAATGCCAGTTAATATGAGGAATGAGAGAGGTGGCATCCTAGCAGATTCTATGACTATTAAGAGAATAATAAGCTATTATAAACTTTTTTGTGCCAATAAGTTTAGCAATTTATAGGAAATGGACTCATTCCTTAAAAATCACAAATCACCAAACTTACTGAAGAAGAGATTGATAACCTGAATAGCTCTATATTTGTTAAAGAAATCAAATTGGCAATTAAAACCCTTCCTACACAGAAAACTCACATGGCTTCGACTGGTGAATTCTACCAGAATTTTAATTCTACACCAGTTCTTCCAGAAAATTGAAAAGCTGGGAATACGTCTTAGCTCATTCTATAAAGTCATCATTACCTTAATCCCCAAACAGGTTAAAGTCATTAGAAGAAAAGAAAACTAAAGACTAATATTCCTCATATTAAAAAGTCTACTAGAGCCGGGCCAGGCTCACACCTGTAATCTCAGCTACTCAGGAAGCTGATGGAGGAGAACCACTTTGAGGCCAGGTGTTCAAGACCAGTCTGGGCCACACAGGGAGATCTGTCTTGAAAAGAATTATTTAAAAAAATTAACAAGGGACGGTGGCATAAGCCTGTAGCCCTAGCTACTGGGGAGGCTGAGGTGGGAGGACCTTTTGAGTCCAGGAGTTCAAGGCTAGGCTGAGCTATGATTGTGCCCCTGTACTCTGCACTCCAGCCTGGATGACAATAAAACATTGTTTCTAAAAAAAACATACAGGCCAGGCGCGGTGGCTCAAGCCTGTAATCCCAGCACTTTGGGAGGCCGAGACGGGCGGATCATGAGGTCAGAAGATCGAGACCATCCTGGCTAACACGGTGAAACCCCGTCTCTACTAAAAAATACAAAAAACTAGCCGGGCGAGGTGGCGGGCGCCTGTAGTCCCAGCTACTCGGGAGGCTGAGGCAGGAGAATGGCATAGACCCGGGAGGCGGAGCTTGCAGTGAGCTGAGATCCGGCCACTGCACTCCAGCGTGGGCGACAGAGCGAGACTCCGTCTCAAAAAAAAAATAAATAAATAAAAAATAAAAAATAAAAATAAAAAAAAACACATACCTGTATGTATACATATAATTGCCAAATGGAGTTTATTCCAGGAATTCAGGGATGATTTGACATTTGCAAAGCCATCAATGTAATGAAGCATACTAGTAAAGCAGAAAAGGATATCCCTATAATTATCCCAGGAAATGCAGAAAAATCATTTGACAAAATCTCACATCCATTCCCAATAAAAACTCTCAGCAAAATAGGAATAGAAGGAAAGTTACTCAACCTGATAAAGGGTATCTATGTTTAAAAACTTGTGGCCTATAAACTTTATAACCGGTATAAAGATGGAACGCTTCCCTCGTAACACCAGGAGCAAGGTAAGGATGTCTACTCTCGCTCCTGCTATTCAACATGGTCCTGGAGGCTCCAGCCAGTGCAGTAAAGCAAGAAAGTAAGTGAAAAGCATCCAGACTGGACATAAGACAGTAAACCTGTATTCACAGAAGACAGGCTATATGTAGAGAACCTTATGGAATCTACAAAAAGCAATTACAACTGATAAATGGGTCTAATGAGATGGAAGAATATAAACTCAACAGACAAAAATTAATTTCATATCTGCATACTGAGAAGGAATCAGAAATGGAAAATTTAAAACTGTCATGTAGAGTCCTATAAAAAGTTGAACTACTTGCTAACATGTCAACTTCCCACGACAGATTTTTGGCTTCAACACAATCCTAATCATCATTCCAGCAGGTTTTCTCATATACATTGACAAACTGATTATACAATTTATTTTGGAATTGCAGAGAACCTAGCATAGCCCAAACAACTTTGGAAAAGAAAAAGCTGTAAAACTCTCACGACCTGATTTCAATATGGAGTGGGAAGCTACAGTTATCTATACCGTGGTGTTTATGTTAAGAGAGGCAAATAGAGCAATGGACCAGAACAGAGAGTTTAGAAATAGACCCTCACACACATAGGTGATTGATTTCGGCAAAGACATCAAAACAATCTCATTGGGGAAACAAAATCTTTTCCACGGACGGCGCCAGGATGATCGTACGGGGAAAAACTTTGACACTTATCTAACACTGTTACCCAAAACTTGATTTTAGGCGGAGCATATTACCAAATGTAAAACGGAAAACTGTAAAGCCTCTAGACAAAATTATAACCTGGGTATAGGGAAGGTTTCTTAAGGCAGAGAAAAATTTGTTTTTGACACATCAGACTTTATCTTTCTTTTTTTTTTTTTTTTTTTTTTTTTTTTTTTAGGAGAGTCTCGCTCTGCTCGCCCAGGCTGGAGTGCAGGGGCCGGATCTCAGCTCCCGCAAGCTCCGCCTCCCCGGGTTCGCAACCATTCCTCCTGCCTCAGCCACCCGAGTAGCGGGACTAAGGCGCCCGCCACCGTCGCCCGGCTAGTTTTTTGTATTTTTAGTAGACGACGGGTTTCACCGTGTTAGCCAGGATGGTCTCGATCTCCTGACCTCGGATCACCCGTCTGCGGCCCTCCCAAAGTGCTGGGATTACAGGGCTTGAGCCGACCGTGCCCGGCTGACTTTATCAAATTAGTAATTATTTTTGTCAATATTCCATGAAGAAAATAAATAGGCTAAACACAGACTGGGAGAAAAAGCTGTGCGAAACCCGTAGGACTTGATCAGGAGCGTACAAAGAAGTCCTACAACTCAAATATGAAAAAGAGAAAATGCCAACATAAATAAGCAAAACGCCCTACTCAGCAATGGAAAGGAACGGAGCACGGACGCATGCAAGACACAGGCAAGTCTCAAAGCCTTGTCCCAGGAAGGAGCTGTTGTATGAAGTTCTACAACACACAAAATTCATCTGTGGAGAAAAACGTGAGAGCAGGTTTGCCTGTGGGGCTGACTGAGGAGAGAACTTTCTGGAGCCGGGGACATGGTCTTTCTTTTCCTTCAGGCCCGACCACCCACTGCATGCATTTATCCAAACTCACAACAGCGCCTTTAAAACAGGTGCCTTCTGCTCCAGGTACAATTTACCTAAAAAAATAAAACTCTGCAAACAAGTGTTGAGCTCTAGTTAGTTATATACACGCTGAAATACTCAGGGGCCAAGTGCACCGATGTGAGCAACTCACTTTGAAGTTTATAAAAGATTTGATGGATACATGTCATATAATAAAGCAAATATAACAAAATGGTAACAGTTGCAGAATCTAACCGGTGGGTCTAAGGCTGTTCACTGCGCAATTCTTCCTGCTTGTAATTTTCGTAATGAAATGTCAGTGGGAAATACCAAGAGATGGTAACGGTCAGGACTGATCAATTGATAGACAGCAAATTTTAAAACAACCACAATCCATGCCAGGAGATCATGGAATCCTGTTTTAGAATCGAAACAAAGAAAGAAAGAGAAGGAAGGAGGGAGGGAAAGATGGAGGGAGGGAAAGATGGAGGAAGACATTACTTTTCAGATTAAGACGGAGATATCACCATCAACAGAAAGATCTACTTAAGGATCTAATTCAGGAAGAAGGAAATCTATCCCAGAAGCAAGCAGTAGGACCCGGGAACAAACTATGAGTGAAGAAAATGGCAAACATCTGGAAACATGTATCCAGGTATTTGCTACATAAAACAATAAGAACAGTGAGTAATCTGGGGTTTATAAGAACAAACTGGAACTTGTATCAGTCACGATACTTGGTTGCAAACAACGCATCTGGTCTGGCTAAGTTTAAGCAGAAAGCACACTTATTAACAAATCTTCGGGCACTCGCACTCGGAATGTGCCCAGCCAGAAACAAAGCCTGGCCCTGCCCTGGGGGCTCCTCCCTGGGAGCCTCACCGTCGCCCCTGCCTGGCACCTGCCAGGTTGGACAGTGTTTCTCAGTAGGGCAGGCTGGCATCTTGAGAAGGACGTTTCTTCATTGTGTGGGGTGATCTCATTTACTGCTGAGTGTTTAACACCTCAGTCCACACCCAATGCTTGTCAGTAAACTCCCAAGTCATCACAAGCACCAAAAACACAAGTGCATTCCCAAGGCCTTCAGGGGTGAGGTGATGCCGTCTTGGGTTGACGTCTCTGCGGGTCTCCTCCCCCTTGCTCTCCTGCTGCCCCGTCCCGCACAGGCAGTGCTCTCAGCAGGGGTCGTTTACCTCCAGGGCATATTTGGCAAAGTCTGGATATATCTTTGGTTGTCATGACTGAGGGGTTCCCACTGAGAAAGGGCAAGGATCCCAGCAAACACCCGACAGTCCCCACCACAATGAATAATCCAGCCCTAAATGTCAATAGTCAACAGTGCCAAGGTGGAGAGACCCTGATATGGGTGGTGTGGTGGGGTTTAACCTTTACATTTTAGGACATTGGTTGTCAGCAGGGGTTATGACTGAACCGGAAGAAGAGTGAACATTACCCAGAGGTGCTGGATGAGGAGGTGGATGTAGTAACAGATGAGACTTTGCAGGGCTGCTGAGTATAGTTGTACAGGTTGTGTACTGCACAATCAGAAAGTACCACTCACACTGTAGACCCTGTAAATGTGTGTATTTTTTATGCCAATTTTCTAGCAGACAGCAGTCTAAAGCCATTGGTGACAGATCAGGATCCACATGGCAGGTGAGGTGGAGGCCAAGCAGGCAGGGCCCCGGTACCCAGTGGGCTCTGCACCAAGAGGAATAAAGGGGAGGTTGGCATCCTTCCTGGTGAACATCAGGGCCCTTCTAGGAGGTGCTGTGATCAAAATAGACAGAAATTGGTGCTTGAAAGTCAGAAATACCAGGGCAGGTGTCTCCAACCCCACCTGCAGAGGAGGGGCGATCAGGAAAGACTTACTGGAGGAGGCAGCCTGGGAGCTGCATCTCAGGGCACAAATAGGGGTTAGCTGAGCTGAGAGGGGGAAAGATGCCCTCCTGAAGCAGAGGAGCTAACGTTTTGTGTTTTAGCAGACAAAAAAACATGGCAGAGAGCATCTCCGGAGCTGATAGAGAACCAGCGAGGAAGGCAGGCTTGAATGAGGGAGCTGAGGGTGCCCGGTTCTGGGTGGGGGAGCAGGGTGTGGTCATGGTCTCTCCAGGCAGAGAGGGAACAAGGCCACTTGTATTTACTGCAGTCACAGGAATGTTTAAAAAAAAAAATAAAGAATTGGCTGGGCGTGGTGGCTTGTAATCTCAGCACTTTGTGAGGCCAAGGTCGGTGGATCACTTGAGCCCAGGGATTTGACAACAGCCTGAGCAACATAGGAAAACCCCATCCCTACTACACACACACACACACACACACACACACACACACACACACACACAATTCGCTGGGCGTGGTGGCAGCTACTCAGGAGGCTGAGGTGGGAGGATCACCTGAGTCCAGGAGGTCGAGGTTGCAGTGAGCTGTGGTTATGCCACTGTACTCCAGTGCAACCAAATGAGACCCTGTCTTAAAAAAAAAAAGAGGGGAGAGGGGATTATTTTCAAAATGGGACAATTGGCCAAACAGAGCTATACCTTTTAAATTTTGTTTAAATGTTTAATGTTTACTTTTAGTGATTTGACACATTTCTCTATCACACACACCTGTGTACTATCTCATCTCATATAAAGCGTCCTTGTCTGCAGCCCTCACACAGGTGAGGCTTGGCGCCTGTTCCCTCTGGACCCGTGAAACCCTGGGCCAGGATTCTGACTGTGGGAAACAGCAAGGCTGCCCTGGGCGGGCACTCAGGTCTGTTTGGAGCCCCTCCCTGGGGCTGGGAGCCACCTGGCCAGAGGGTGCCCAGGGCCAGGACAGAGAGGGCAGAGGCCCGGGCTGGAGGGCGCAGGACACAGGCTGTATAGGAGGTCTGTGCCTGCAAGGAGTTGGGTCATTCTGTCTCGAGTCTGCCCGGTGATCCCACAGATGACTGCACATGAGGGGTCCCTTTGGGGACATCTGGAAGGTTCTCACGGCCTGGACCCCATGTGCGTGTGCATCCTCAGTGCCCAGCAACGCCAGCCATCCCTGGACCTGGTGCCAGGCCATGAATATTCGCATCCTCAGAAGGCCAGGGGTGTCTGTCCAGAGCCGAGGGACCATCGGTCTTGACGCTATTGCAGACACACAAACAAACAAGCCACATAATTTCTTCCGCGGCCTGCTGTGGTTCCGTGAGCGCGGGTGCCTGGCGCACGGCCCCGCCCAATTACATCTCAATCAGTGTTAAAAGGCATCTGACATTTCCCTTTGATTTATGTATTAACCTTTACATCCAGCGCAGGCGGGCGCTGATTGCTTTCATCAGCTGCGCTGAGGCAGCTCCGAGGGGCTGCTCCAAAAGCTCTTCCCACCGCGTCCCCAGGCCGAGTGCCTCCTTGAGCACGGAGCTTGCTCGTGGAGACCCCAGGTTGGTGCACGAAGGCCGAGGCTGCGTCCCCGCCATCCCCAGCACCTCCACTGGAGGACAGGCTCCGGGAAGCTCCAGGAGCTGCGAGTCTACGGCTCTGTGCACTCCTTTCTCCGCACAAAGGGCGTTAAAAAAGACGGTCGCTGCCAACTCTGTGCTGATGTGAGCAGTTGTGGGGCCGTGAGACTGTGCAGCTGGCACACAGGGATATGGGTTCCCAGAGATTCCCTCACATGTCTGCAGCCTCCCACAGCTGCCCCGTCACAGCCCCACCCCACGAGTGCACAGAAACCCACACCACACACTTGTGTGCACACGCTAATGGGCACTCACTTGGCACAAGCACATGTGTGCTCACTGACATGCACACTGAACTCATGCACGCGCACGCTCACGTACACTCATACACACTCACATACACATGCACGCTCACTCACACACACAGTCACAGACACATACACACACGCACACTCATACACACTCAAATACACACTCACACACACTCACATACACATGCACTCACACTCATCCAGGGACACAGACTCACTCCCACTCAAACACACACTGGCACACCCAGCAGACGTGCACACGTGGGCACACACTGGGTGCCGGCTTGCGCACAGAACACGCGGATGGCTGAACCGATGGAAGAGACGCCCCGGCACCGTCTTCACCCCAGGGCACCTGTGCAGGACGGGACTTCAACTCACACCTGGACGGAGGTGGCCAGGCCAGATGATCCAGGCGGTTCCACAGCCGGACGTGAGACAGCAGTGTGTTTTGGGTTCCAGGAGATGATGGGGAATGGAGACAGGGACGGGAGGGCGGCCAGTGCAGGTAAAAGGGCAGGTTGTGGCCCAGGCACCTGGGGCTCAGTGTACTGGGAACCCTGAGAGTCACGGGCATCGTGTAGGGGCCCTAGGCTGAGCCCAGCCCTGGATGGGGACCGACGAGACAGCAGGGAACAAACGGTGAAGTGGTCAGTGCCTCTGTCATCCCCTCTTCTTCCCGAAGGCCTTTGCAGAGCTGTCCCCTTGCTGACCAAGCCCCCAGCCCTCTATCCTGACCACCCAGAGGGCATGCCCCTCACAACCATCCCCAGCAGCAGAGAGGCCAGGACCACAGCTCCCAGACTCTCCTGGGCCTCAGCAGCTTCTGGGAATGCAGACTCCAGCCCCACCTCAGCTGCAGCAGCTCAGAACCTGTGGGAGAACCTGCATTTGCATCAGACCTCCCAGGCAGTTCTCACATAACGGCTGGTAGGCCACACCTCCCCCCCGGACCTGAGTCTGCTGTGCCCGTCTCATCAGTCAAGATTTCACCATTAGGGATATGTTTCTTGGACCAAAGTACTTATCCCCCATTATTAAACATATATTGAACCGCTATTGCATAAATCAGGATTCCTTCCATTGCAACTGTCCAACTGTAGCCAAACCGCCCTGAGCCCAGTGGAGAATGATTGGCTTAGGTGACTGGAAGGCAACACTGGGCTTCAGGCATGGCTGGATCCAGGTGCTGGAAACAAGCCCTCAGGAACCTGCCTCTCCTGCCTTTTGGTTCTGCATTCTGCTATGGAGTCCATCCTCCCACAGGCTTTCCCTGGATGGCTGCAGGTGGCACCGACAGTCCCAGACCACATTCCACTATGTGAACCATCCCTCCCCATCCATTCCAGCAAAAGCCCAGGGCTGGGGTCCATTCCTTGCGTTTAGGTTACATGATGCCTCCACCCCAGTCTCTGCGGCCGAGGGGAAGGGGTCAGCTGGTGAGGACTGGGTCAGGGGTCCACTCAAGGGTGATGGTGGGCTGGGTGTGGTGGCTCATGCCTGTAATCCNACACACACACACACACACACACACACACACACACACACACAATTCGCTGGGCGTGGTGGCAGCTACTCAGGAGGCTGAGGTGGGAGGATCACCTGAGTCCAGGAGGTCGAGGTTGCAGTGAGCTGTGGTTATGCCACTGTACTCCAGTGCAACCAAATGAGACCCTGTCTTAAAAAAAAAAAGAGGGGGAGAGGGGATTATTTTCAAAAATGGGACAATTGGCCAAACAGAGCTATACCTTTTTAAATTTTTGTTTAAATGTTTAATGTTTACTTTTAGTGATTTGACACATTTCTCTATCACACACACCTGTGTACTATCTCATCTCATATAAAGCGTCCTTGTCTGCAGCCCTCACACAGGTGAGGCTTGGCGCCTGTTCCCTCTGGACCCGTGAAACCCTGGGCCAGGATTCTGACTGTGGGAAACAGCAAGGCTGCCCTGGGCGGGCACTCAGGTCTGTTTGGAGCCCCTCCCTGGGGCTGGGAGCCACCTGGCCAGAGGGTGCCCAGGGCCAGGACAGAGAGGGCAGAGGCCCGGGCTGGAGGGCGCAGGACACAGGCTGTATAGGAGGTCTGTGCCTGCAAGGAGTTGGGTCATTCTGTCTCGAGTCTGCCCGGTGATCCCACAGATGACTGCACATGAGGGGGTCCCTTTGGGGACATCTGGAAGGTTCTCACGGCCTGGACCCCATGTGCGTGTGCATCCTCAGTGCCCAGCAACGCCAGCCATCCCTGGACCTGGTGCCAGGCCATGAATATTCGCATCCTCAGAAGGCCAGGGGGTGTCTGTCCAGAGCCGAGGGACCATCGGTCTTGACGCTATTGCAGACACACAAACAAACAAGCCACATAATTTCTTCCGCGGCCTGCTGTGGTTCCGTGAGCGCGGGTGCCTGGCGCACGGCCCCCGCCCAATTACATCTCAATCAGTGTTAAAAGGCATCTGACATTTCCCTTTGATTTATGTATTAACCTTTACATCCAGCGCAGGCGGGCGCTGATTGCTTTCATCAGCTGCGCTGAGGCAGCTCCGAGGGGCTGCTCCAAAAGCTCTTCCCACCGCGTCCCCAGGCCGAGTGCCTCCTTGAGCACGGAGCTTGCTCGTGGAGACCCCAGGTTGGTGCACGAAGGCCGAGGCTGCGTCCCCGCCATCCCCAGCACCTCCACTGGAGGACAGGCTCCGGGAAGCTCCAGGAGCTGCGAGTCTACGGCTCTGTGCACTCCTTTCTCCGCACAAAGGGCGTTAAAAAAGACGGTCGCTGCCAACTCTGTGCTGATGTGAGCAGTTGTGGGGCCGTGAGACTGTGCAGCTGGCACACAGGGATATGGGTTCCCAGAGATTCCCTCACATGTCTGCAGCCTCCCACAGCTGCCCCGTCACAGCCCCACCCCACGAGTGCACAGAAACCCACACCACACACTTGTGTGCACACGCTAATGGGCACTCACTTGGCACAAGCACATGTGTGCTCACTGACATGCACACTGAACTCATGCACGCGCACGCTCACGTACACTCATACACACTCACATACACATGCACGCTCACTCACACACACAGTCACAGACACATACACACACGCACACTCATACACACTCAAATACACACTCACACACACTCACATACACATGCACTCACACTCATCCAGGGACACAGACTCACTCCCACTCAAACACACACTGGCACACCCAGCAGACGTGCACACGTGGGCACACACTGGGTGCCGGCTTGCGCACAGAACACGCGGATGGCTGAACCGATGGAAGAGACGCCCCGGCACCGTCTTCACCCCAGGGCACCTGTGCAGGACGGGACTTCAACTCACACCTGGACGGAGGTGGCCAGGCCAGATGATCCAGGCGGTTCCACAGCCGGACGTGAGACAGCAGTGTGTTTTGGGTTCCAGGAGATGATGGGGAATGGAGACAGGGACGGGAGGGCGGCCAGTGCAGGTAAAAGGGCAGGTTGTGGCCCAGGCACCTGGGGCTCAGTGTACTGGGAACCCTGAGAGTCACGGGCATCGTGTAGGGGCCCTAGGCTGAGCCCAGCCCTGGATGGGGACCGACGAGACAGCAGGGAACAAACGGTGAAGTGGTCAGTGCCTCTGTCATCCCCTCTTCTTCCCGAAGGCCTTTGCAGAGCTGTCCCCTTGCTGACCAAGCCCCAGCCCTCTATCCTGACCACCCAGAGGGCATGCCCCTCACAACCATCCCCAGCAGCAGAGAGGCCAGGACCACAGCTCCCAGACTCTCCTGGGCCTCAGCAGCTTCTGGGAATGCAGACTCCAGCCCCACCTCAGCTGCAGCAGCTCAGAACCTGTGGGAGAACCTGCATTTGCATCAGACCTCCCAGGCAGTTCTCACATAACGGCTGGTAGGCCACACCTCCCCCCCGGACCTGAGTCTGCTGTGCCCGTCTCATCAGTCAAGATTTCACCATTAGGGATATGTTTCTTGGACCAAAGTACTTATCCCCATTATTAAACATATATTGAACCGCTATTGCATAAATCAGGATTCCTTCCATTGCAACTGTCCAACTGTAGCCAAACCGCCCTGAGCCCAGTGGAGAATGATTGGCTTAGGTGACTGGAAGGCAACACTGGGCTTCAGGCATGGCTGGATCCAGGTGCTGGAAACAAGCCCTCAGGAACCTGCCTCTCCTGCCTTTTGGTTCTGCATTCTGCTATGGAGTCCATCCTCCCACAGGCTTTCCCTGGATGGCTGCAGGTGGCACCGACAGTCCCAGACCACATTCCACTATGTGAACCATCCCTCCCCATCCATTCCAGCAAAAGCCCAGGGCTGGGGTCCATTCCTTGCGTTTAGGTTACATGATGCCTCCACCCCAGTCTCTGCGGCCGAGGGGAAGGGGTCAGCTGGTGAGGACTGGGTCAGGGGTCCACTCAAGGGTGATGGTGGGCTGGGTGTGGTGGCTCATGCCTGTAATCCTAGCACTTTGGGAGGTCAAGGAGAGCAGAGCACTTGAGCTCAGGAGTTCAAGACCAGCCTGTGCAACAAAGTGAAACCCCATCTCTATAAAAAATACAAAAATTGGCCAGGCGCGGTGGCTCAAGCCTGTAATCCCAGCACTTTGGGAGGCCGAGACGGGCGGATCACGAGGTCAGGAGATCGAAACCATCCTGGCTAACACAGTGAAACCCCGTCTCTACTAAAAAATACAAAAAAATTAGCCGGGCGAGGTGGCAGGCGCCTGTAGTCCCAGCTACTCGGGAGGCTGAGGCAGGAGAATGGCGTGAACCCGGGAGGCGGAGCTTGCAGTGAGCCGAGAACGCACCACTGCACTCCAGCCTGGGCGACAGAGCGAGACTCCGTCTCAAAAAAACACACACACACACACAAACAGGATGAAGGAGGTCACCCCCACCCTAACCAGCGGGCAGGGGACGAGGGACCGCTTCCCAGAGGAAATTCCATGAAAGGTGACTCTAAATGGCTGGTTCCAGATGGGACCATCTCTGTCCTCACGCTCCCAGCAAGAGGCCCCGACGGCCCAGGCACGACGGGACCAAAGTGAAAACCTCCCTTAGCCCTGTTGAAGCAAACCAGTGTGGACAGAAAGCCTCCAGCGGCTCCTAGCCCCGCTGTGCCTGGTCCGCGGCCAGCAGGAGGCCACACCTGACCCTGGGACGGATGGCCGTTGGGTCTGCGGCCGGCAGGAGGCCACACCTGACCCTGGGACGGATGGCCGTTGGGTACACGGCTGGCAGGAGGCCACACCTGAGCCTGGGCGGTTGGGGGATCACAGGGCCTCTCTGCTGCAGGCCTCAGTCCCCCCATCTACGGAAAGGGACCAAATCCACTTATCCAACGTTTCATGGAGCTGCAGTGAAGGCTGAAAATGCTGCCGGGCGCTGAGGACTGAGCCTGGGAGGGCTGTTGCTTCTGGAGGCCCATGGGGTCCACCAGCTCGGGCCCAGGATAGCAGGCTCCCCAGTGCACTGGTGCTGACACAGGGAAGCTGTGGCCCAGGCAGGTCCCAGAAGTCACAGGCAGGGACAGTGCATCTCCCAGGCCCAGCTGGGCAGACACCCTTGGGGATCCCAGGATCCTCAGGCCAGGTCCAGCATAGCCTGGGGTCCCCCCACCCACCCGGGCCCAGACCACTCGCCACGGAGGGGAGGCGTGGGCCCCTTGCGAGCAGGGAAGCCTGAGGTTTCTGGGACCGAGCTGCCAGCCTCCTCCCTGTTGAGGGAGACACCTCGAGCCAGGGTTTTCCTGGCCCACATCTGGCCGAATCAGTTCATCTACAAAGAAAACAGTGGGAAAAATTGTTCCCAGCTTTTCAGAAATTGTTCCCAGCTTTTCAGAAACTCCAGACACACGTGGCTCCTCGTCTCTGTGTTTGGGATGGCTGAGCCACATACGTGCCTGCTCTGCGAGCCAAGGCTTGACGGGAGGCAGGAACATGGCCAAGAAACACATCGCAGCACCTACTGTGTGTGGGGTCAACGGCAGGCCGGGAAGCTGGGAGGCACGGGAGCCTCGGGAGGCGGGGCTGGGGGCAAGCGTGAGGACCTCCGGCCCCCCTTGGGTGTGCAGCAGGGACCCTGGAACCAGCATGACTTGTGCAAACCCTTACCCCACCTCAAACCACACGGCCCTGGGCAGGTCTCTGTGCCTCAGTTTCCTCATCTGTGACACGGGGAGGAGATGAGATGTCCCCATTAAATACGAGATGCCTCCTCACCTCTCGGCCTGGGAATGTGCACCCAAACAGCTCTGCCTGGGGGCTGGGCAGAGGAGGACATTTTGCACCAGGCCTTGAAAGCCAAGTGGGTTTTATGAGTCTACGAAGATGAAAAGGCATTGCAGAGGGGGGAAACCACGTGTGTGAGGGCGTGGAAGCGTGACCATGGCGGGTCAGATGGAGCCAGCAGCCTCAGCTCAGCAGGGCCCATTTTCTCTCCCATCCTGTAGACAGAGAGAGGAACAGTCTCACTCTGCCCAAGCATAGCCGTGGGCATTTCACATGCTGTGCACTGTGCATGCACATGTGTGTGGCTATATGTGTGCATGCTTGAGCATACAGGCGTGTGTATGCGCATGTGCGTATGTGGATATGTCTGTGTATATGCATGCATGTTCACGTGTGTGCCTATGTTGGTGTGCAAGTGTGCAGGTGCATGTATGTCTATGTACATGTTTGTGTGCTCATACATGTATGTGCATGTGCCCATGTTGGTGTGCATGCATGTGCATGTGTGTGTGGATATGTCTGTGTACGAGCATGCATGTTCAGGTGTGTGAGCCTGTTGGTGTGCATTTGTGTGCATATATGTCCTTGAAAGCCAAGTGGGTTTTTATGAGTCTACGAAGATGAAAAAGGCATTGCAGAGGGGGGAAACCACGTGTGTGAGGGCGTGGAAGCGTGACCATGGCGGGTCAGATGGAGCCAGCAGCCTCAGCTCAGCAGGGCCCATTTTCTCTCCCATCCTGTAGACAGAGAGAGGAACAGTCTCACTCTGCCCAAGCATAGCCGTGGGCATTTCACATGCTGTGCACTGTGCATGCACATGTGTGTGGCTATATGTGTGCATGCTTGAGCATACAGGCGTGTGTATGCGCATGTGCGTATGTGGATATGTCTGTGTATATGCATGCATGTTCACGTGTGTGCCTATGTTGGTGTGCAAGTGTGCAGGTGCATGTATGTCTATGTACATGTTTGTGTGCTCATACATGTATGTGCATGTGCCCATGTTGGTGTGCATGCATGTGCATGTGTGTGTGGATATGTCTGTGTACGAGCATGCATGTTCATGTGTGTGTGCCTGTTGGTGTGCATGTGTGTGCATATATGTCTATGTACACGTGTGTTCATGCATTTGCATGTCTATGTACGTGTGTGTTCATGCGTGTGCATATGTCTATGTACATGTGTGTTCATGTGTGCATTATATGTCTATGTACGTGTGTGTTCATGTGTGTGTGTGCCTGTCCATGTGATATTCTGTCTTTGCATCTCAGGCCTATGAAGGCAGGCCCAGTAGACAGCCAGGCACATCTGCACTTGGTCAGCCTCAGGTGCAAGGAGGCTTCAGGACACCAGGGAGGGGACCTGCTGGCTCTAGGGACAAGCGGGAGAACTGGGTGAAATAAACCACTTCTCCCTCCTCTGTCTGAAACAGCCTGGGATGGGAATCTGAAGGGCTGGATTTATTCCTGGGTTTGGCTGCTTTAAAGCTGTGGGTCCTCGCAAGCCTCAGTTTCCCCATTTGTCAGGGGAGAGTGTTCTCTGCCATGACGCCTCCCAGAGTGATAAGGTGACAGCTGTTGGGAGTCTCCTCTGCAGAACCTCGCCCTGGATGATACACAAGACACACTTTCAACACCAGAACTTCCCATCAATGGGCTCACCAGCCTGCGGCATTCTGGCTTCTGCTGCCTGGATGCACCTTCCCTGGGCACTAGAAACAAAGGAGGTTGTGGGCGAAATGGTTCACAGAACTTCCTCAAGGCCCTGACTTGTCGGAGCCCTCGGCCTGGATGCAGTGTCTTTGAAGAGGGCAACCCATCTCCCCTCTTCCTCTCCCCCAAATGCACCAGCCTTCCCTCCTGTGCCGTCTTTCTCCGGCTAAAGCAGCTGGCCTTCCCTGTGTGCACAAGGCCCAGGATCTGTGGCCGGGACTGCCCTCATCCCTTCTGTTGGGTTCAGACATTAAACTGCCCCAGGGAGGAGCCGTATGCCCCACCCCAGACTTCTTGCTGTGGGAGCTAAGCCATTCCTGTGTTTGTCGACACCGTCATCACCCAGGATTTCTGTTACTGGTGGCCAAAAGCACCTATCGAGATAGCGTGAGGAGCCTCAGAACTGCACAGGGTGCCCTCATGCGGCAGGGACCTTGCAGGTGTCACTCTGACCACGTCTGTTGCTGTTTGTCTAGCACTGTACGCGGCCCTAGGACGGAGCGGCGTTGCACAGAAGGAAGGGCCTGTGGCTCCACCACGCTAACCTGTGAAGAAGCATCCCATCTGTTAACAGACGTTAAACAATGAATTGCACAAGTGGGCAGATTTTTCTCACTCTCTGGAACCAAACTGATTCAAGTAACTGTCTTAAGAGAGGGCTGGTCCAAACCCTCTCTTCTTCCTACCCAAACTCAGGAACAAAGAACGCGGCATTTCTTGCTACCTGACCTCACTTTGCAGGAGCTGAGTTTAGTTGGAGGATCCAGAGGTGGTGTCCCTGGGTGAGAATTAGCAGTTGTGGGTGAGTTTCTGGACATAGGCTTGCTGGGAGGTGTGGAAGGACCTGTTAGCTGGTCCCAAAGGATGGGATGGGTTTCCTTGGCGAGCAGCGTGGATGTTGGAAGCCATCAGTGCAGACACCTCAAGGTCCTCTCGGCCCTGGCTCGGGGCAGGTGCCTGGGAGGGTGCAGTGGGCAGGCATCAGGTGTGGTTGCCGGCTGTGGTGCCTCCATTGGCTGGCGAAGGCTCCATACTCCTCTGTTGCTTCACTCCACACAGAGTGCAGGGGAAGCTGAACGTGTCTCACTCGACACAGGGTCCACAGGGGTACCACTGCAAACCCACGCAGAGCAGGTGTAGTGTGTGGTGTGCGCTGAAGTCACTCCGACGCAGAGGGGAAGTTGAACCAAGTTCAGGGGCTGTCATTCAATTTCCTTTTCTTTCAAAAAAAAAATGGCATCCCCGTGTGACCTCTCTTTGTTGATTATAAATCTAATACCGCGAGTTTCAGTTGAGTGAATTCACATCTTATTTGGAATCTGGGTCTACAGTTGCCTAAAGCTGGTGGGAATGTAATTGTACACAAGCATGTGAGGCCTGTTAATTTGCAATCCACGATGCATGGCCTGGCTTGACAAGCCCCACGCTGGGTTCTGAGGAGCCGTTCTCCAGAACGGCGGCGCACAAGGACCCGGCACATTTGCATAAGAGGCACTTGGTATTTTTCGCAGGATGAAAACATGTAATTTTGCAAATGTTTATAGATTGTTAATTTGGCTGAATAGCAAAATCAAATTACAGGTAATAGGTTGTGTGCACTTCCCCTTTCCTGGGTTTCTCTTGTAATGACGGCAAGCGCCGCACACCAGGCCCCTCTTGGTGGAAATGGGAGGGGTGTCCCCCCAGAAGCAGGGCTGCCTCGCAGCAGTGAGTCCTGGCCAGCCACGTTCCAGAGCTGGGGGAGGTTAGGCTGTGCGTGGAGTGGCGGCCCCACCCCGATTTGGGACCCCTGGGATCCAGACTATTCCCACCGTCTCTGACACTTGCTCAGGAGTTGGACAGAATGACAGCTAAGGGACGGAGGAGGCCTCAAGCCTGTGTCCGTTAATTTCCAGGTTAGAGGATGTCATTCTGCCCTTGGCCGGGCATCCTGGGCTCCTGGGATCAGGTGAGTCCGGCCTCTACCCCAGCAGGCTCTGAGAGGCCCCTCCGAGCCTCAGTTTCCTGCTCTGGGCCATGGAGCTGTGGAGTCTGCCCCGTGTTCCGCTTACAGGGCTGCTGGGGCTGGCGGGAGGGCGGGACCCCTGTGGGAGCGCAGAACCATGAGAACCGAGCTTCTTTATGTATCAACTTGGACTGAGATTCCCTCTGCACCTGCTGGAGTGGGGACCGCACCTCCGAGGAGATGAGAGTGGGGCCCCTAGCATCCCGCCAAGGGGCCCACCGCCCACAGCCCCAAGCCTTACACTGCAGCGGACGGCACCTCCGTTCTCTCTTGGACTGTCATTACATCCTTCCCTTTCAGTGGGGAGAGCTGAGGGCCCTGCGAGGTGGCGGCACGCCCCGGAGGCTTGGGTGTGTGGAGACCCTGGGCCCTTGGACCTGCACCTGGGCTTGGAAGACCTGTCTCCCCTCCTCCAAATGCCATCAGCCATTCTCAGGGCCCCGACACTGACCCTGTGGGTCCCTCCAGACAATTTGCTGACCCCTGAGCTCAGACCCCTCTGCACGCTGGCCAGGCACGTGACCCTCTCCAGGCCTCACCGGTGCCCTGGGGGGTGAGTGTTACTGTCTCCATGGGGTCCTGGCGGGTGAGTGTTCTCAGAACCGAGCCCAGCACATGGAGAGCCCTCGGCAAACACCAGCCCCTGTTTCTACCAGGATTCGGATGCCCTCCTGGGCTGACCTGGGTTTGCTGGGATGTGGCAGAGTCCTTGTGAACGATGTAACTTCCCCATCCACCTCCTCCCCTCAGAGAAGCTTCCTCCTCAGACCCCGTGAATCTATTCATCATCTGTGTGCAGGGCGCCTACTGTGTGCAGGAGAGGATGTGACCCACGTGTAGGAATTCTCAAGATTAAATGTGCTCCGTCCACTGCCTCCCAGCACCTCCTCCCTCCACCCTGCAGCCCCGCGTCCCATCATCCACGCGTCCACTCCCTCCCAGCACCTCTCCGTCCACCCCGCAGCCCCGCGTCCCATCATCCACGCGTCCACTCCCTCCCAGCACCTCTCCGTCCACCCCGCAGCCCCGCGTCCCATCATCCACCTGTCCACTCCCTCCCAGCACCTCTCCGTCCACCCTGCAGCCCCGCGTCCCATCATCCAGGCTGGGGCAGGCGTTCTCGGTGGACGCTTACTGTGGGGCCTCAGCCTGACCAAAGACTCTTAAAACCTTGCCCCCCTGAGTCCCATCTTTAGCAGAGTTTTGTCAATAAAACCCTCAGTCTAGTCCCAGGATGGCCTGAGGCACTGGACACGTGCGGCTGTTTCAGGTGCAGTGGCCTGAGTGTAAAGCACAGTCTCCTGTCTGAGGAAGCCGCTGGTGTTCCCCAGACTCCTGGGAGCCGGGGACCAGCTGTGCTGGGGGAGGACGGGGAGGGCTGGGGGGCAGGAGGGACCAGGCAGGGCCAGGAGGGGCTTGGGGAGCCAGGAGAGTTGGGGGAGTTCAAGGGTCAGGGGGGAAGCCTGGAAGGGCTGGGGGTACAGAAGGGGCCTGGGAACCTGGGGTGCCACAGGGCCAGTAAGAGTTGGGGTAAAGAGGGGTTGGGAGGAGAATGGGAGGGGCTGGGAGGCAGAAAAGACCCAGGAGGACCAGGGGGTGCCAAGAGGGACCAAAGGGAGCCAGAGGGGTCAGGAGGACCAGGCAGGGCTGAGGGCATAGGAGGGGCTGGGCAGGACCTGGGAGAGGGATGTGGGAGTGCAAGGTGGGGCCGGGTGGGGCCAAGGAGAGCTTGGGGGCTGTAGGGGTGGTCAGGCAGTGCCAGGAGGGGGCAAAGTCGGACCTTGAGTCCCCAGGCCGCCGGCAGCCTCAGGCAGGTCCTGTGCTTGTTTTGAGTTTCATATTTTGGTGAGAAACAGCCTGTTTGGGCTCCTCCTCTGGAAAGCGTACACGGAGAGGCTCCGAGGCCCTCAGATGAACTTGGCCTGGCCCTGGGGCAGGGCTGGGAACCGGAAGGTTAGAACCGAGGAATTTCAGGAGCCCAGCCCTGTCACAGCCTGGGGTGGTGGGAGTGGGGGCACCCTTGCTCCCCAAACCCTATCAGAACCACAGAGGAAGCCAAGACAGAGGAGGGGGTCACCTGACCCCTGCGTGGAGGCCGATGGAGGCTGCTCGGAAGAATCCAGGCGGGAAACGCCCAGCTGTGTCCTCGTGCCAGTCGCAGCTCACTGAGGGCCGTGTCCTCTGGCCCCTCACTGGCCCCTCACTGCCCTGGTATCATCCTGAGGAAGTCCTTGTCCTGGACTGCCAGTCAGATGGGAAGTGGCCATGAGGAAGCTGACAGCGCCTGGGGCAGACCACAGGGTCCCAGGGAAAGAGGCAGGGAGTTCGGGGGCTGCTTCCTGGTAGGGAGGTGCCCAGAGAGCCTCCTTGGCCTGGGGACTGTGGGGAGCCAGGTTCCACGGGGATGCCCAGCTCAGGCCTTTATACCCCAGGGAGCTGGTCCCTTCCCTCTCTGGGTCCCAGGGCCAGGCAGATGCACAGGGGCATGAGATGGGAGCAGAGCTGGGCCAGGGCCTATGGGTCCAGTTGACAGCCTCTCGCCTAAGTCCTGGGTGGTGCTGTGCACAGCCCATGCCATGGGCGAGGAGCCTCGGACTCCAGTGGACAGAGGACCCTTCTGTGGACACACAGAGGCACGACTCCCAACCCAGTGCTCCTCTGTCCCAGGGAAGCCAGTGCCACCGTAGACCTTCAGGGCAGCTGTCCTGGCTGGGCGACACTGAGGAGGGGGCTCACGGAGACCCCCACCCTCTGTACACCATCCTCACCTTCCATGAGCACAGGATGGAACTGGCCAGGAAGAAACGCTTGGGGACAGGAGCAAGAGTAGTGTGTGGGGCATGCCGAGGCCACATCAACCAAGGCCAGCACCCAGGACCATAGGAGGTGATTGTCCTTCTGGGCCTGGTGCCAGGTGGTTCCATATATCAGCAAAGAACAGGGACAAATGGAGGTGGATGCAGGAGCTGCATTTCAATGACTAAAGAGATGGTAAGTCTGGCCTGGATGTGGGGGCTGGGCAGGCGTGGCTGGGCTCTTCCCATGTGTGGCTCCCTGGCTGCACCTCCCTCCAGTCACACTGGCCTCTGGTCCCCAGCACAGGGCTTGGCACAGGCTGCCCCCCTACCTAGGATGCACTTTGCTCCTAGCTTGTTGTTCCAGCTCACCGTCACCATCATGGCCTCGGCTCCTGAGAGCCTGGCCTGGCCATGCACTTTGCAGCACTCATCCTCTGCTCAGAGCCTTGTGGGCTCCCTTCCTGACCCATCCCGGTGCAGGGCTCTGCATGCACGAGGAGCTGTCTGTCTACTTCACCCTTGTGCTGTGGGGCTGCAGTCTGGGCCTCCTGGGTTCATGGCTGCGCCCCAACTCCCAGCTCAGGGCTCGTGAATGTTTGCTAGTGAATAAACAAACAGCCCCCACCCTGCTCAATCAAGGACGGAAGGAATTTGAAGAAAAGGCTTTTCTCTTCTTCCCCACGAGGCAGACCAGGGGCCAATGGACAGCAGATTCCAAGAGTCCTACTTCAGCTGGGTGCAAAGGGCAGGTGTCAGCCAAGGAGGCCTCTCTGGAGGGATGCTGCTACGCTATGCCCAACCAGTCAGCAGTACGGGGGAGGGTCTCATCTGTGGTCAGTTTGCACTCAGGGACCTGGTGGTTGCTCTCAAATCTGCCACGCTCCTGCTTCCATCTGTGGGAGGGAGGGATAAATGTGGGATTCCTGGGATTCTCCATCCTCCAGGAACTGCCATGGGCCATCCCCTCACTCCTGTGACATTTGGTGGAGGAGCCTCTGCCCAGCTTCTGCGAGAAGGGACGCCCTAAAGTCTTGGGAAAAGGAGGTCAGGGCCCAGGTGCCACCCAGCCTGGGAACTTTGGTCCCAAGCACAGTCATTTGCACACAGTCATTTGCACGCCGCTGAACGTCCGCCCGGCAGCACCTCCCAACTTTGTTAATGGAAGCCTGGTGATCCGTAACCTGCATGTGGCAGACATCTGCTCGGGGGTAATGCGGTGGTAATGTACATATCGATGATCAATCAGTGGATTTGCAAGAAAGGCATAAAGTATTTAATTATAATTGTGTGGGGCAAGTCTGCGTGGTGGCGGCGACATTTGAGTAGGTCACAGCCAGCCCTCACCCTGTTATGTTGCTGCTATTAAATGCCATTCACTCTAAGGGCTGGGAACCTTTCTGAAGTTGCAGGGTATCACACACTGGCAAATTGAAAATGTCCCTTTGCTTTTAAAAATATGATTGATATCCTTTGCAAAACAAATGCTACACCTCATTGTACACAGATTTCCCCCAGTGCCGCCCTTGCCTCTCCTGGGCATCGAGTCTGCATTTGGCCACAAATTTGTTCTCAGAGAGGATGAGCTATAAAGACCTTGACTTATTCTGAGGCCCCCCAGGAGCGTCCTGTTTAGGAAAAGAGGTTTTGTTGTTGTTTCAAGTCAGGCTTTGCTTACCAGAACAAAGTGCAGGAACTCAAAAGATAAAATGTAAATTTTATTTCCTCTGTTGGCAGCAGAAAAATATATCTTCAGATACTTTCTTTGCCATATACTTATGTATGGGAGCATCTGCCTCTTATGACCGTCTAAATTACATCTTGTACGATTTAAATCTATGCTTTTAGCACAACCAGCAAAGGGATATAAATAACAAGAGTGCAGACAGACACAGGGCACACACCACAATACACATGCACACACAGTGTACACACCATGCCGATAGCCTGTACAAGCCAGCATGGAGAGGGTGAGGAGCCAAACTGGAGCTGCATGCCTGCGATGCAGGGTTCCATCTGTGAAACGAGCATGAGAGCTGCAGCACTCATCATCTCCTAGGATCCTACACCAGGTGGGCGGCGGGAGCACTGGGAATGCTGGCTGCTCTCCCAGCAGAGAGTTCTGGAAACCAGAAGCTGACATTTGCAAAGGAGAGGTGTCCACATTGGAAGCCACATTTCCACCTCCAGGAACAGGCATCTGAGGCTGAGCTCTGGCTCCTTCTCCCTGGGCGAAGGGTGCCCTTGTAGGCAGAGGCTGCGGTTGTCTGAGCTGGGAGGCCGGGGAGTGGGCGTATCTCCATGGGGTCAGGTGTTCACAGCGTCTGTCAGCAATGGCCTTCCTCTTCTCAAAACAATGAACCAAACACATCAAGTCTATTTACAGGGCAGGTGAGTGGGGAATGCTTGGATTTTCTGAATAGAGATGAAGCCAGGGCCAAGCATCTTTTGCATGTTCTGGTCTGTCTCTGCAGCCCGCCTACCTTCACGGCCGCCCAGTCCCTGTTTTTAAGGGTCCGATAAAGCAAGACTATGTAATTCCCAAATGAGCCAGCCAGCCTTGTTGGGTGCGTTTTTTGCCGTTCACAAAATTAGCCAATCGTTGTCACCAAGCGAATCGGATTAGGTGTAATCCATACTAATGTTCCAATTAAGTCACTGAAAGCAATTAACTCTGCAAAAATGGGCTGGTGAAAAATGATAAGGCTGGTCAAATAGTTTCACTGGGCATAACTGTGTGTTTTTAGAATGCCCATCTCTACAGTGTAATTAAATCATTTACATTTCAAGTGGAGTGCACCCACCTCGAATGCTTGTGACTGTGCCCTGGGAGGTGTTGCAGGAATTTTATCCACAGCGTGCTCTCTTGGGCACCTGATGTTTTGGGAAACCAGTTGACAGAAGGTGCCTGAATCAAGGCTTACTCCCTGCTCAGAAGAATCAAGAAATTTGAACTTTGCCCCAGTATCATCCCAAATTTGGGCCCCACCTTTCCACCTTGCCTTTCTCCCTTCTGGTGTAAAACGCACAACTGATTTCTTAAACTGTCACCAAAATACTCTGCTGACACAACAAGATACGTTTGTCACTTCCGATCACGTCACCCCTAGCACGGACACCATCATAAGCCTCGGGGTGACTAATTCATGGGGCCAATTGCCATCTCTCTTCACGGTTTGTGCCTTACCACTATTATTTTAACCACGGGGAGAAAGTCAACCAGCCCACTGACCGCACAATGGGCACTTGTGGCTTTTGGGATGTGGCTGTCCAGAAAGCTCACCCTCAAGTGACCAAGGAATGAAATGTTTGCCGACTCTAGGGAACATGAGCCTGTGTTTACTCCTCAGAGCAAGAGCACTAGGCCAGTGCAGAGCAAACCCTAAGGTGAAACTGGAGCCCAGTGGGGTTTTCCCTGCAAGAGAACTGTTTTCTCAACAGGTAAAGTCACAGCCTCACAGTCTGTACCTTTAAGGAGCTCCACCTCCGCCTGTCCCCCCAATCCAGGCCTGGTGTGGCACCTGACCTTCTGTCTGCAGGAGAAATTGTAGGATTTGTCGAACTCTGGCTTCCTGACTTAAGGTGAGGCTGGAACCGTCTTTCCAGGGAGGGTCTGGGGAAGACCCCAGACTGAACTGCAGGGGCCTCCAGGGTGGCCCCACATCACATTGTCCAAAAGTGGAGGCCCACGTTCTCCAGCCGCGCGTATCTGCCCTCCTCTGCGAGGCAGGGTGGCTTGAGTCCGGGGAAGGGGTCTGGGGAGGACAGGATGTAGTCGATGCTGAACTTGAGGTCCCGAGGCTGCTCCTTCCCCGGGGGGGCGGGGCTGGCGGGGCTGGCATGGGGGTCCCGTCCCGGGGCGCCCTCGCCAGCGCTGTCCGGGGCCAGGGACCCTTGCCCGGCGGCCGGCTCGGGCGGACCCGGGGGCCCTTGGGCGCCTCCCGCACGCGGACCCCTCAGCCCCTCGCGCTTGGGGCCGCGCCGCCGTCGCCGCCGCCGGTAGTTGCCGTTCTCGAAGAGGTCCAGCAGCGACTCGCAGCCGCCCGCGAAAGTCCAGTAGTTGCCTTTGCCCTTCTCGTGGCCCTCGGACCGCGGCACCTGCGCGCGCGGAGGAAGGGGCTGGGAGCGGCTCCGCTGGGCTGTGCGCCCGCCCGCCTCGTCCCCTCGGGGTGCCCTGGACGGGGGCGAGGGTGGCGCACTGCGCAGGTGGAGGCGGCCCCGTGGGCTGAGGACGGACCTCTCCGCAGCCGCAGCGGTGCCCTCCCTTCCCCGCCACCGAGGCCCTGGCGCAGGTGTCGCCACGCGGGGACAGCCGGGGCCCGTCGGGGGCGGCGCTCACCTTGACGAAGCAGCTGTTGAGGGACAGGTTGTGGCGGATGGAGTTCTGCCAGGCGCGCTGGTTGGCGCGGTAATAGGGGAACTTGCGCATGATGAAGTCGTAGATGCCGGACAGGGTCACCCTCCCCGCGGGGCTCTGTTGGATGGCCATGGCGATCAAGGCGATGTAGCTGCGGAGTCAGGGGGTCAGGCGGGGTCTCCGCGGGGCAGCCCTCCCCTCGCCCCGTCCTTCTCCCCGTCCCGCAGGGCGCCGTGGGGCGCAGAGGCAGAGGAGTGAGGCGGTGTTGGGGAAAGTGCCCCCCGCAGTTCGCGGCCCCCGGCGCCACCCAGACCCCAGAAGCTCTTCCCCGGGCTGGAAAGGCCCCTCCCCGGGAGGCCAAGAACGTTCCCCGGCTCTCCTCAAAGTAGGGACAAATGCCATCTTTCTCTGAGCTCCGTCGGAAAGAAGAAAGCCCCCTCGCCCTTCCTTCGTCCCAGGCAGGTCCCGGCTACCTGGGACCCCTGCAGAGGGGTCCCTGTTCCCCAAACCCCCGCCGCCACCCCCGCAGTCACCTGTACGCGGGCCGCGTGAGCCTCTTGTCTTCGTCGGAGCTGCCGGCGGGGTAGTCGTCGGCGTCGTAATTGAAGCAGTTGTAGGGATACTGCGAGGTGTCAAACATCCTGGCGCGCCGGGCGCTTGCTGGGAGCCCCGGCTGCAGCTGCCTCCTCCTCCGCGCCGTCCGCCGGCTTCGCGCAGAGCCCTCTCTAGGCGGCCCAGCAGCTACTGCACTGCGGGCTTCTCTCCGCCGGAGCCGGAACCTGGGCTTCTGGGGTCCCCCGCCTGCCCCCACCCCGTCCTCTCGCATCCAATCCCGGCGCGGGGGAGGCCCCAGCCACCCGTAAAGCGATCGAGGGGAGCGGAGCGGGGCGTCTCGGTGACCCTCGGACCGCTGCGGGGGAGGGAGGAGGAGGCGGCGCGCTGGGTGGTCCGACGGGCGGGGAGGCCCCGCTGCCTTCCCCGGGCGCTCAGGGCAGGGCTCGCCCCGTCCCCATCCCTGGAGGCAGCCTGGGGTGTCCTCGCAGCCTCCCTGCACTGGCGGAAGTCTCCTCGGAGCACCCCGGTCCTGTGCACCCCGTTCCCGTGCGCCCCGGTCTCGTGCGCCCCGGTCTCGTGCGCCCTGGGGGCGCCTGAGACTCGGTGGTGCTTTCCGGGTGCCCGGATCCCCCCGGCGGACACTTGGGTCTCAGCAGAGAGCACAGCCCGGAGTCGGCGTCGGAGACCAGGACTGTGGCCCCCTCCGCCACCTGCACTGTCCGCTGCTCTCCATCCCAGAGCGGCCGGGGGTCCAGGCCAAATCCGTGGTGCCCGGCGGCTGTCTCCTGGCCTTGGTCAGTGGGTCAGCTGAGCCAGAAACGCAGGTCCCAGCGCTTTCTGCAGCGCCTGGTGCTCCCGCCCCGCGGTCTCTCAGTGCCTGGAAGTGAGTCCCCGCCGGGGCCCCGAGAGAGGGGGACTTCCCATCGCAGAGTCGCCGCTTCACGGGTCCCCTCTGGGCCGAAGCTCCGTTTTAGGCGCACGCAGAGGGAAGAGAAGAGAAGCCATCCGGGTTAGGAAATTCTGCAGAAAAGTAGAGAGGTGGGATCTTACGGGAGTAGGGGGCTTTGTTTCACGGTAGACATGAGACTGAATAGTATTTCCAGGAATCACCTGCAGAATTCTGACCGAGAGCCGTGTCTGTGAGTCGGTCTGAGGCCAGAAAGCCCTGGTCTTCTTCCAGGAAATGTCGCCTTCACAGCAGCACCTTCAGCTCTGAAACGACCCAGAGGGCGGGGCATGGGGGCTCATACTTGAAACCCCAGCTCTGTGGGAGCCCGATGTGGGAGGATCACTTGAAGCCAGGAGTTAGAGACCAGCCTCAGCCACAGAGTGAGACCCTGTCTCTATAGAAAACAAATGAATGAATGAACTTGTTAAAATATGAGGTGACTTTCGCTGCTTGCACCCAGTTGACCCCAGGGGTGCCCGGAGCTGTCGCTGCCCTTGGTAAAGCCACATCTGCAGGTGGGCTCAGCACCCCTGGGGGTCCCCCTGGGAGGAGAAACCTGGCACGTGAGGGTGGGCACGTGCAACTCCCCTTTCTGGGGTGGGCACTGTGGCTGCCTGGCCTCGTTCGGGATCTGAGTCACACTCAGGCTCGAACACACTCAGTGACTCTGTATTGTCCCTTTAATCGGATGTGAAAACGAACTATGCGGGAACAAGGAAAGGTAAAATGGTACAGCCCCTCTCCAAAACAGTTTGAGTTTCTTTAAAACCTGACCATGTAGCCACCATGATCCAGAAGTTACACTGGTGACCATCTATTCCCAGAGTGCAACCCCGGTTGTGGTCACACAAAACCCTGCTAATTAATGTTTATAGCAGCTTTCTGCCTAATAGCCCCGAATTGGAAGCAAGCCAGATGTCCGTCAACAGGTAAACGGTTAAATAAACCGTGGTACATCCACGCTGTGGGGTACGGCTCTGCAACAAAAAGGAACAAACCACGAATGTATGCCATGGTCTCAGTGAATCTCAACTGTGTGAAAAGCAGCTTGTAGAGGCTGCAGACGACATGATTCCCCTTACATGAGAGTCAGCGCGTGAGGTCACACTGTGCGAAGAACAGGTGGATCACAGGGTCATGCAGCCACCTCTGGAAAACACAGCCCACCACAGAGAGGGCCGGAACCAGAGAGCGAGGGAGACAGAGAACAGGAAGAACCAAGACTCTTCCACTAAGTGAGCCTGTGCACCCAAATTGCAAGACGCCCATGGAAATCTAAAGAAAGGCGACCACCCAAGTCCACAACTAGAAAAGGAATCCACTCGTGATCAGATAAGCTTTGTGGAGCAGTTGGACCAAAACCTGATGCCTTAAAATAAAGATGCTGATTCCCTGTCAGATAAACGACTTGCGAATACTGTCTCCCATTCTCCCATTGCACGTGTTTTCTTCATGGCATCCTTTCGTGCCCAAAAGTTCTTAATTTTAATGAAGTCCAGTTTACCGATTTCCCTTTGTTGCCTGTACTTTCGCTGTCATACACATTCATGGATTTGTCAAATCCAACGTCATGAAGATCTTCACCAATTGTTTTTCTAAGAGCTAAACGATTCACCCCAAAAAAGGGTGAAATTTTGATATGTGCTACAACACGGATGGACTTGAAAACATCACGCTTAGCGGAATAAGCCTGACACAAAAGGATAAATGCTGTGTGGTTCCACTAGTTTGAGGTCCCCAGAGTAGTCAAATTCATAGAGACAGAAAGTAGACCGCCAGTTATGGGGGCCTGGAGGAGAAGGGAGGGAGGCTTTGTTCTTTAACATGCACAGAGCTTATGTTGGGGATGATGAAAATGTTTGGGGTAGGGTGGGAGCAGCAGCCCATGCCTGTAATCCCCACACTTTGGGAGGCCAAGGTGGGCCGATCATTTGAGGTCAGGAGTTTGAGATCAGCCTGGCCAACATAGTGAAACCCCATCTCTACTAAAAATACAAAAATTAGCTGGGCACGGTGGTATGTGCCTGTAATCACAGCTACGTGGGAAGCTGAGGCAGGAGAATCATTTGAACCTGGGAGGTGGAGGTTGCAGTGAGTCAAGATTGAGCCACTGCACTCCAGCCTGGGAGATGGAGTAATACCCTGTCTCAAAAGTAAATAAATAAACAAAAATTAACTCAAAATGCATCATAGACCTAAATGTAAAACATAAAACTATAAAGCTTGTAGAAGAAAACATAGATGAATATCTTTTTTTTTTTTTTTTTTTTT
>NW_016803657.1:1855098-1931995 GCF_001698545.2 Rhinopithecus bieti | reverse complement strand
ATAAAATGAATTTTTTTTTTTTTTTTTTTTTTTTTTTTGAGACAGAGTCTTGCCCTGTTGCCCAGGCTGGAGTGCAGTGGCGCAAATCTCAGCTCATTGTAAGCTCCGCCTCCCAGGTTCCAGCTGTTCTCCTGCCTCAGCCTCTCAAGTAGCTGGGACTACAGGCGCCCGCCACTATGCCCTGCTAATTTTTTTAAATTTTTAGTAGAGACGAGTAGAGACGGGGTTTCACTGTGTTAGCCAGGATGGTCTCAATGTCCTGACCTCATGATCCACCCGCCTCAGCCTCCCAAAGTGCTGGGATTACAGGCATAAGCCACTGCACCCGGCAAGATGAATATCTTTATGATCTTTGGTTAGGCAAAGATTTCTTTAATCTGACACCAAAAACATGATCTATAAACAAAAAAATGCATTACTTGCACATTAAATTGAGAACTTCTACTCTTAAAAGACAGGAGAATTACAAGACAAGCTGCAAACTAGGAGAAAATATTTGCAAAGCAAACAGCCCAGTTTTTAAGATGGCACTTCACCAAAAAACATACAGCACATGAAAATTTGCCCCACGTTGTCATCCATCAGGGAAATGTACATTAAAACCACAACAAGACACCTCCACACATCTGTTAGTGCAGCTAAGAGGAAAAAGAGAACAAGACTGTGATGGTTCATTTTATATGTCAACTTGACTGGGCCACCGTGCTCAAATATTTAGTCAAACATTATTCCGGTTGTTTCTGTGAAGGTGTCTTTTGGATGAGATTGACATTGAAATCAGTGGACTTTAAATAATGCAGACAGCGCTCCAGGATTGAGTGGACTCATCCAATCAGTCAAAGACCTCAATAGAAGAAAGACTGAGCTCCCCAAGCCACAAGGATTCTGCAGCAGATGCCTTCACATTCCTTCTTGAGTCTCCAGTCTGTGGACCTACGCCATCCGATTTTGCCAGGCTTCCACAGGCACATGAATCAACTCCTTAAATTGTCTCTCCTCTCCCAGTGCCTGCTACACAGACATGCACACACATCCCTGTTGACTCTAAGTTTCTGGAGAACCCTGACTAATACAACCACCAACAAAAACCATCTCCAAATACCAAGTGGTGGAGAGCAGACACAGCAACTGGAACTCTCACTTGTTCCTGATGGGCATCCAAAGTGGCTCAGCCATTTGGGACTCTAGTCTGGCAGTTTCCTGCAGTTACATATATATATTTATTCCATGCCCCAGCCATCCCAGTCCTAGGTGTTTGACAAGTCAAATGCTAACTGGTATAGAAAAACCTGTTTATCAGTGTATGAGGGTTTATAGTGGCTTTAATTGTTGTTCTTAAAAACTGGAAACAACTCAAATATTCTGGTGAGCAAATGAGCTGTGGTATTGCCATATGCTGGAATACTATGCAGCCATGAAAAAGGAAAACCACTGAGGTGTGCAAGGCTGAACCCCAGTGCATTATGCTGAACGAAAGCAATGTGGTCAAAGGTTCTTACTGAATAATCCCACTTACACAACATGGTGCAAGACAAAACCATGGGGACTGAAAACGTATCAGCAGTTGCCAGGGGCTGGGGGTGGGAGGAGACAGGTTCTGGGCAATGGACTTGTTCTTGTCTTGGCTGTAGTGTTGACTGCATGGCGAAATGCACTTGTCAAACTTGCCCAACGGTACACTAAGAAGCATGGATTTCACAGTATCCAGGTTATATCTTATTTTAAAAACCACTTTGATGATCTTAGAGATGAAAAATAGCCACTAAGCAAAGTAGACCAGATGCCATTGAAGATGTAATTAGGAAATTGGAATGGTCGGGTGCAGTGGCTCATACCTGTAATCCCAGCACTTTGGGAGGCCGAGGTGGGAGGATCACGAGGTCAGGAGATCGAGACCATCCTGGCTACACAGTGAAACCCCATCTCTACTAAAAATACAAAAAATTAGCCAGACGTGGTGGCGGACGCCTGTAGTCCCAGCTACTCTGGAGGCTGAGGCAGCAGAAAGGCATGAAGGAGCTTGCAGTGAGCTGAGATCGCGCCACTGCACTCCAGCCTGGGCAACAGCACGAGACTCCGTCTGAAAAAAAAAAAAATAGGAAATTGGAATATCAAACTGAAGAACACAGCAGCACCAAGACCCAGAGACACAAAAACAGCTGACAGAGCAGTTGAGAGACAAGAAGGGCAGGTGGAGAGGCTGTGGAGAGGGTGTGGCAGGCAAGCACTGGAATCATGACCAGGGATTTTTCAAAGGATGAAGGAAATATGAAGGAAAGCAGAGGTTCTTTGATCTGAAGGGCACCTGCGCACTGAGCAGGAGGAAGAGGATCCATCCACCCACACATCCAGGCATCAGAATGAAGCTGATGCAGGGCAGGTGAGCCCCAAACTGGGGCCTAGCCCGCAAGGGTTTTTGGCTTCACCCAGGAAGGAATTCAAGGGCCAGCTGGTGGTAGAGGGAAGAAAACAGCTTTATCAAAGCGGCAGGGTTACGACTCCGTGACTGCCCCAGAAGAGCAGGGCTAGCGGCAGGCAGAGAGCAGCGGCTCGGGCAGTTCTGCAGCCGTGTTTATACCCACTTAGATTAAGGGGCAGTGCATGTAGAGATTTCCAGAGAAGGGATGGTAGCTCTTGGGTGGCCGAGTCATTGCCTTGGAAAGGGGCGGTAACACCTGTCGTTGCCACAGCAATGTAAATCCACAGGGCTCTGGTGGGTGTGGCTTATGGGAACCTGCTTTGCCCTGGTTGTGTTCTATCTAGTCCTCTGTTTGGTCCAGTGTATGAGCCTCACCTCCGGAATCGAGTCCTGTCTCCTATCTCAAAGCTGCGGAAGAGAAATTCTGAAGCCATCAGATAAACCACAGGCGGATTTCCAAAGGCATCAAACTTTAATAAAAGGAGTATGTTTAGTGAATCAAACAGCATCATGTACTCTTACAATCCAGAAAGGAGCTGGACCTTGGTGGTTTAATTAAATCTCCTTACGTGAGAGCAATGCTGGGGGACGTTCCTACGTAAGATGTAAAAGTGTGTTTCTCTGTTTTCGTGAGTAAGGAGAACTTGCAGTGAAGACAGGGTGGTGAGTTCCAGCTTTACGCCCCGTGTCTGGGCAAACCTTTAGAATTAAGGAAAAACACAGCCACCTTGAACGTCGCCAACGCCCTCTAGGACCAGAACCATGAACACCCGGCAGGGACAGAGACTGTGGCTGCTGCAGGCCTCTGGGTTCCAGCCCAAGAGAGGCGCCGTAGCCTGGGGACAGCACTGGTCACAGGAAGAAGAAGGCCGTCTGTGTCATCACCCGAAACGGGAGCCCTCAACTCTGAAAGGGAACCCCAAAACCCAAGATGGTGACCGCTGCCCAGGAAGGGGCTGCCAGGGCCCCTGGGCCACCCTGCAGGAGCCACTGAACCCGCTTGGGCCTTTGTGTGCGCTTTCTGCGTTCTGCTTTCTGCTTTCTGCTTTGTGTGACGCTTGTCTCCGTTGTCACCAGCTGGCTCAGCAGATCCAGGGAGCTGAACAAAGAATCAACATCTTTGGCATCTTACATGATGTCCTGAGAATGTTCGCCTGCTTTTACCTTGTGTGGCCGCCATCCGCCATCAGGAGAAGCCCGTTCACCGTGCACCGCTGAACCAGAAACGCGTGAGCCAGCATTGTCCACCCTGAGATCTCTCCCTTCGTCTGTCTCCTCACATGGGGCTGCCAGAAGGGGGCCCTGGCGGAGGGGAGGGGATTTAAAGCACGAAATGAGTGAACCTTAAAAACAGATGCTGGAAAAAAAGCAACATAACTTGTCTACTTATTTTGTTGAATAGAAAATAAAGTTTGGTTGGTTAGAAAACCTTTTGCTGTCGCTATGAATTTGGGTTTCATATGTTCTGAAACATTTGCTTTCTTTACTTCTCAAATAACCTCTTGCTTTATTTGGGGCCTGGCAGTGACAGGAAGGGCTTCTCTAACGTTTAGCCCAAAATTGCCTAAAACACCAATAATAATAAGAACAAGAGCGATGACAATGACAACACGCCAGCGGCCGACGTACACGCACTAAGTGCCGGCTGAGTGCCAGGACCTCCACGTCCCCTGGCCTGTGACCATCCGTGAACCATCCAGTGTCTCCGGGGAAGAGGCTGACCCCTCCGCCCGCTGTCTCACCGCCTGTGGCTGTGAGGTGGGTCCCGCCTGGGCACCCTGGCTCCCAACTCCAGCAAGGGCCACACCCAGCCAGCAAATCCCAGCCCTCAGAACAAGGCGGGAGGCCCCCCCCACCCACACGTGCAAGGGAAACATAGAGCAGGCCATCAGCCAGTGGGGAGCTGCAGCCTGTTTTGGGGACGTTCACGAAGACCAGCAGTGAATCTCACGAATCTGGCGGCTCTCGGACACGTCCAGCGAAATGCGTGCGTTCTAGACAACACGTGTAATAAGACACCATTAATCAACCCCGAAAATAGAACAGTGACTTAGGTTGTTTCTGATGCATATCTACGTGGCAAAAATATAAAATTGTAATATTGATAAACACCAAATCTATGCTTGCATTTGGCCTAGAGGGCGATAAAGGAGGATGGAACTGGTGGGGAACCTGGGGGACTTTAGGGTTATTTCTGCGATATCTGGTTATGTCTTTTTTTTTGAGACAGAGTTTCGCCGTTGTCACCTGGGCTGGAGTGCAGCGGCGCGATCTTGGCTCACTGCAGCCTCTGCCTCCCGAGTTCAAGCGATTCTCCCGCCTCAGCCTCCAGAGTAGCTGGGACTACAGGCACCCATCACCTCGCCCGGCTCAGTGTTGTATTTTTATAGAGACGGGGTTTCACCATTGGCCAGGCTGGTCTTGAAGTCCTGACCTCAAGTGATCTGCCTGCCTTGGCTTCCCAAAGTGCTGGGATTACAGGCATGAGCCACCGCCCCTGGCCAGGTTATACGTTACTTGTAGTTTTAATTAAAAGCAGTTTTGTTGCAGAAAGCTTATAAAATAGAGGGAGCTGGCACAGCTCACACTGTGAAGTTTATGTTTCTAATTCTGGAGTGTCAGTGCTGTTTGTAAACTGCCATCATAGAATATGGTGCAAAAGCTTGATTTCTGATGTCTACAAACTGTTGAATGTGTCAGAATTCATTTATCAAACATCTTTAAATGTATCTGGGGAGCACGTAATGTCAGGAACCTCATAATATGAATAATCACCTGCCAACATCTAACTATAGATTTATTAGTGCTGAATTTCCTTTGACATCAGACACAATTTTTATTTATTTATTTATTTATTTATTTTGAGATGGAGTCTCACTCTGTCTCCCAGGCTGGAGTGCAGTGGCACGGTCTCGGCTCACTGCAAGCTCTGCCTCCTGGGTTTACGCCATTCTCCTGCCTCAGCCTACTGAGTAGCTGGGACTACAGGTGCCCGCCACCATGACTGGCTAATTTTTTGTATTTTTAGTAGAGATGGGGTTTCACCGTGTTAGTCAGGATGGTCTCCATCTCCTGACCTCATAATCTGCCTGCCTTGGCCTCCCAAAGTGCTGGGATTACAGGTGTGAGCCACAGCGCCCGGCCATCAGACACAATTTTTAAAAAGACCATTAGGAAAATCCTTAGGAGAAGTGTCTGCTTTGCTGCGTGCTTGCTCTTCCTTCAGTATTTTTTAGTCATTCTCTGAACTAGGCAGCTACTAGAGAGGCGTAAATTCTCAAAAATAAAATCAGTTCATATTCCGAAGTCACATAATTCAAAGTGAGGAACTATTTTCTAGGAATTGATTTTTTATTTTATTTTTTGAGAATAGAAGCCTGGGACACGTAAGGTGGCAAATGGCTGTAGTCCCAACTTTTGGGAGGCTGAGGCAGGAGGATGGGGTGAGCCTAGGAGGTCGAGGCTGCAGTGAGCCGTGATCACAACCCTGCACTCCAGCTTGGGCGACAGAGCAGGACCCTATCTCTCAAAAAACAAACAAACAAACAACAACAACAGCAAAAAAAAAAACAATAGAATCCTTCGAGGTTTGCTCATCTGAGCGCCTACCAGCCTCTGACCCCGTGAGCTGCCCTTCCCACCTGACAGCCACCTGGACCTTGGGTCGGCCTGGTCTTCTCCCGTCGGTGCTGCTGGAACTCCTCAGAGCGAGGAAGGAGCCTGGCTCTTCTGCTTCTGCCTCACGCGGGCCTGATGTGTGGAGAGGCTCAGGGAGAAACAGAAATGAGACGCACGTCACTTTTGCAGCCCGGTCTAGCTGGCATGGCAACACGTTTGCGTCCCTGCATTGATCACGCTCCTGGCAGCCAGCACAGATGAGGAAATCAGCATCCCGAGGTTCTCCTTGGCACGCAGTCGCTGCTGCCTTAACGTCAGAGGCACAATGCAGCGTTTACAATGTCTCAGGCTTCAAAAATGCTCTACAGAACCCTGCATTTTGGTGTCAAGAGCCGCTAAAGAAAGAGCACAGCCCGTCCGGACGTGGTGGCTCACGCCTGTAATCCCAGCACTTTGGGAGGCCGAGGGAGCGGATCACGAGGTCAGGAGATCGAGACCATCCTGGCTAACACGGTGAAACCCCGTCTCTACTAAAAATACAAAAAATTAGCCAGGCAAGGTGGCGGGCACCTGTAGTCCCAGCTACTTGGGAGGCTGAGGCAGGAGAATGGCATGAACCCGGGAGGAGGAGCTTGCAGTGAGCCGAGATCGTGCCGTACTCCAGCCTGGGCGATGAGCAAGACTCCATCTCAAAAAAAAAAAAAAAGAAAGAAAGAACACAGCTCGCAACATCAACTATGCCCTCTAAATGGGGCCGGTGAACCCCTTTCACCTGCCACCAGCATCTCACACGAGGTCCTTCTGCTGAGAACGGCTTTCCCGCTGGCCCAGTAAGTGCCCTCACCTCTCGCTGGCCTGGGAGAGTCACCCTCGCCCCTCGGTCAGTCACTCCCGCCAGGAGGTTAGGGTCCTCCCTCTGGAAATGCCAGGCTGGTGCCCGAAAGGGAGGTCAGCCCTACCCAGACCCGGAGGACTGAGGCGGGAAGGGGGTGGCCCCATGTAAGAGTCAGGGGTCTGTTAACAGAAAGAGGAAACAGAGTCTGGGTGCCCCAAAACAACCATGTCAGCCACAGTGAAATAACCTGGGGCAGTTTCTCTCCTGCTGAAGAAAGAGCCATGAGTACACATTTATAAAAACTGCCAGCGTTAGACTCGTTTCTTTTGAGAATTTTTAGGGGAGAGGCCTTATCCTCTCCCAGGGAAAGAGACTCTTGTAGACGGCAAGTGGCATCGTTGCTTTCCACGCCCGTGACTCCGGGCGCTCTTCCTGGGCCGCACATGTGGGCAGAGCAGAGTGAGCAGCACAGTGTGACCTGGCCCAGCTTAGGGTCATGTCTGAGCTCCCCTCAGAGGACCCCAGATCGTAAAAGCTGCACTTCGGAAATTAAACACAATAAATCCCGGCCACAGCCCCGGGGGTGGGGAAGAAAATGAAATAAGGCCGAAGTCCAGGAGGAATTTCCCCTGACTGCTTCATCACCGGGACGTATTTGGAGACCTGCCTGGAGACCCCACTAAGCATGCTTTGGCCCAGAGAAAGGCGAGGAGAGTCCCTGCCCCTTTCTGTCCCCACGCTGGGACTGGGCTGCAGAACCAGGATGTGTGCTGGCCTGTTCCCTGGTTCTGAAGGAGCCAGCACCCTAGAGGGAACCCTGGGCCTTGCCCCCCTTCCCTTCCAGGGCTCCTCTCCAGGGCCAGCTGCGTGCAGAGCAAAGGGGCCTCGCAGAGACCACACAATGCAGAGCGCTCACAAGCTGGTCCACGAGGACCCCCACACCACTGTGCTCCCGAGCCTCAGCAAAGGGGCCTCGCAGAGACCACACAATGCAGAGCGCTCACAAGCTGGTCCACGAGGACCCCCACACCACCGTGCTCCCGAGCCTCAGAGCAAAGGGGCCTCGCAGAGACCACACAACGCCGACTGCTTGCAAGGTGGCCCACGGCGACCCCCACACCACCAGGTTCCTGAGCCTCAGCATCCTCATCTCTGTGACGGGTCTAATTACGTGGGTTAATCAGACCTGTGTAATTATTAACCAGGTGTCTCAGCTGGGTTGTCTGACTCCAGCGTGAAGTGTCTCACACTGCGTAGCCCACAGTAGGTATTCGGGAAACAGCACAATGGCTGGCATCCCCTCCACTCGCCCCAGAAGGGAGGGAGGGCGAACTCCAACTCAGGCAGGCAGAGTAAACTCAAGGCTTGGGTGAGCCGGGCTGGGAGGTGGTGGCCCTGATCTCCAAGGGGCAGAATATCATTGCAATAGCTTGGTGAGGTTTCCCTCCTGCTGAAGAAAAGGCAGCCATGAGCGCACATTTATAAAAAGCGCTGGCGTTAGACTTGTTTCTTTGGAGAATTTTTGAGATGTGCAAGTATAGCTGTAATCAGCTGAAATGCTGAAACCACATAATTCAAAGTGAGCAACTGTTTTCTGGAAACTGATGCTTTATTTTATTTTAGAAAATTCTGTTGGGCATGGTGGCTCACGCCTGTTATCCCAGCACTTTGGGAGGCCGAGGCGGGCGGATCACTTGAGGTCAGGAGTTCGAGACCAGCCTGGCTAACATGGTGAAATCCCGTCTCCACTAAAAATACAAAATTAGCTGGGTGTGGTGGTCGGCACCTGTAATCCCAACTACTTAGGAGGCTGAGGCAGGAGAATCACTTGAACCCGGGAAGCAGAGGTTGCAGTGAACTGAGATCACGCCACTGCACTCCAGCCTGGCTGACAAGAGTGAAACTCTGTCTCAAAAAGAAAGGAAGGAAGGAAGGAAGGAAAGAAGGAAGGAAGGAAGGAGAGAGAGAGAGAGAAAAGAAAAGGAAGGAAGGAAGGGAGGAAGGAAAGAAAGAAAGAAGGAAGAAAGGAAGGAAGGAAGGAAGGAAGGAAGGAAGGAAGGAAAAGGAAGAAAGAGAGAGAGAGAAAGAAAGAAAGAAAGAAAGAAAGAAAGAAAGAAAGAAAGAAAGAAAGAAAGAAAGAAAGAAAGAAAGAAAGAAAGAAAGAATTCATGCTTCCCTAGGAGCCACCTAGTTCAGAGAAGGACAAAAAAAAAAAAAAAAAAAAAAAAAAAAGCAGGAACAAGCTCCCCAGCAAAGCTGACTGTTTTCCTAATGATTCCCCTAACATTTTCCCTGATCTGCCAGAGGACGTAAATTCAGTGAGCCTGGTGTATTCGTTCACAGTTCCTCCTCATTTCTACCACAGGGATATGAGGACGCATGTTTAAAGATCACGTCTACAGGGCTGCTGAGCCTGGAGATTGTGTAATTTGATTAGGGGATGTCGACCTCACCTTGGTGTATATGTTAACGACGTAATCCATAGATCACATATTATATATTAATGACGCTGGTAGCTGTGACTGCCCCTTTGAGAGGGCAACACGGCCGTCGGCTCAGGGAGCACAATCTGTCTAGCCAAGCTTCCAGAGAGAGAAAGTATTTACAGAGCCTTGCCTCCATCTAAAGCAAATGTTTTCTGAACCTAAATAGTCGAGCACTTCTCTCAGGCAGCCTTCTGGGAGAGGAACGTGCGTGGAGTCACTCTGGCTGGAGGGTCCAGGCATCGGGGTCGGCATCTGCTGCCAAGTTCCTCGCCTTACTGAGTCTTTAGAAAGAATGGAAAAAGTTAAAAACATTTACTCTTCCAGGATCCTTGACTATACAGTAAGCATATTTAAATGCACATTCAACCCTTACCCCCTTGTTCCCTGCCCTGGGAGCCCCCAGTGTCCACTGTTTAACCCTCATGCCCTCGTTCCCTGCCCTGGGAGTCCCCAGTGTCCACTGTTTCCATCTTTACGATGTGGTATTTATTTTTCTGTTCCTGTTTTTCTTTCTTTTTTTTTTTTTTTTTTTTTTTTGAGACAGAGTCTCGCTCTGTCGCCCAGGCTGGAGTGCAGTGGCAGGATCTCGGCTCACTGCAAGCTCCGCCTCCCAGGTTTACGCCATTCTCCTGCCTCAGCCTCCCGAGTAGCTGGGACTACAGGCGCCCGCCACCACTTCCGGCTAATTTTTTGCACTCCTAGTGGAGACGGGGTTTCACCGTGTTAGCCAAGATGATCTTGATCTCTTGACCTCATGATCCACCAGCCTTGGTCTCCCAAAGTGCCTGTTCCTGTGTTAATTTGCTTAAAGTGACAGCCGACAGCTCCATCCATGTTGCTGCAGAGGACATGATTTCATTCTTTTTTATGAATACAACTGCATCGTATTCCATGGTGTACACACACGTTTTCTTCATCCAGTTCACTATCAATGGACACCTAGGTGGATTCTGTGTCTTTGCTCTTGTGAATAGTGCTGGGATGAGCACATGAGTGCATGTGTCTTTGTGGTAGAAGGATTTATTTTCTTTTGGGTGTATACCCAGTAATAGGATTGTGGGTTGAATGGTAGTTCTGTATTACGTTCTTTGAGAAATCGTCAAGCTGCTTTCCACAGTGGCTAAAGTAATTTACATTCCCACCAACAGTGTTTCAATGTCCCCTTTTCTCCACAGCATGACCAGCATCTGTTGTTTTTTGACTTTTTAATAATAACTGCTCTGGCTGGTGTGAGATGGCCTCTCATTGTGATTTTGCATTTCTAATGAGTAGGGATATTGAGCATTTTTTCATGTTTGTTGGTTTCTTGTATGTCTTCTTTTGAGAAGTCTTTGAGTCTTTTGCTCACTTTTTAACGGAGTTTTTTTTTGCTTGTTGAATTGTTTACTTTCCTCGTAGACTCTGGATATTAGACCCTTGCTGTGCATAGTTTGTGAATATTTTCTCCCATTCTCTAGGTTGTCTGATTACTCTGTTGATAGTCTCTTTTGCTGTGCATAAGCCCTTTAGTTTAATGGGGTCCCACCCAAGTTTCCTTCTAGAATTCTTATAGTTTGAGGTCCCATGCTGAAATCCTTAATCAGCCTTAAGTTTCGTATATGGTGAAAGGTAGGGGTACAGCTTCAATCTTCTGTGTACAGCTAGCCAGCAATCCCAGCACCATTTATTGAATAGGGAGTCCTTTTCCCATTGCTTATTTTTTGTCAACTTCGTCAAGATCAGATGGCTGTAGGGGTGTGGCTTTATTTCTGGGTTCTCCTTTCTGTTCCATTGAGAACATCAAACATTTGAGGGATGTGGTGTCCAGGAAGAGAAGCAGCAATTTCAACATGAGAGGAACTGACTCTGGCAGTCACAGGATGAACAAAACACACAGAAGAGAATTTACCAACAAGCGGATTTAATATTACCAGAGAGTTAGAGAGGACATGACATCCGTGAGGAATGGGGCCTGCCCGACGTTCCTGCTGAGCTCCCAGCCATAGATGCTCACTAGCTGGGTACACAACCAGTTCCACTGTCCCAACTGATGCCATCCATGGAGAAATGCACCTTCCCTCCTGGGCCCCAGCCAAGCTGTAGTTTCAGAGGGAAATAGACGATGGCTCTAGACTTGAGTCACTAGGTTTGCGGGGTGGATTAGCACAGCAGTGGACTAGGTTTGCGAGGTGGATTAGCACAGCAGTGGACTAGGTGTGCAGGGTGGATTAGCACAGCGGTGGACTAGGTTTGCGGGGTGGTCTAGCACAGCAGTGGACTAGGTTTTCAGGGCGGTTTAGCACAGCAGTGGACTAGGTGGTTTAGCACAGCAGTTGTCTAGGTTTGCGGGGTGGTCTAGCACAGCAGTGGACTAGGTTTGTGGGGTGGTTTAGCACAGGAGTGGACTAGGTTTGTGGGGTGGATTAGCACAGCAGTGGACTAGGTTTGCGGGGTGGTTTAGCACAGGAGTGGACTAGGTTTGTGGGGTGGATTAGCACAGCAGTGGATAGCTAGAGCACCAGTACAATGTCAAATGGAAGTCACGTGAGCGGCATTCCCACCTCCTCGGAGGAAAATCTTCCAATATTTAATGAGTGGTGCGGGATCCCACAGGAACTGGCCATTTTGGGCGGTGGGGAAGGGGGAAGGCTGAGCAAATAAAGTTGCCAGACATGTTCTGTAGATGTCTTTGGGGCCGTCTTGAAAACCCTGCCTGACGCACCCCCAGGAACATACCCCTGCCCATTTTCTAGATCCTCACCAAGACCCCCCAGCTCTTTGCGTATGGTAATAACAAGAAATTATAACAATTGCTGGCGTTTCTGACACAATCTCATCTAATTTTTGCAGCAACTCCATGAGGAGGAACTATTGTCATCCCATCTTATACTGGGGAAACTGAGGCATGAGCAGTGAAATAATTTGCCCAAGTCTGCAGAGCACGTAGGAGCGGTTAGGACTTGAGGCCTTGCTGGCTGGTCTTTGTGATCCTGGAACCCAAGTTCTTCGAAGCTGGGCCACCCCTGCCCTCCTGGCTCATCCCAGGGGTGTGAGTGGATGTCCACCCAGGCCCCACCTCTGAGCAGCTCAGAACTGACAAGGGCCCTGGACATTCTCCTGCCTTAGGAGGGAAAGGGAGCATTCTCGTCCTGTGTCTCACAAGGAAGAGGCTTCCATAATGGTTTGGTTTTTGAAGATTTCCTTTATTCCATTGCTCCAATCCTGAATTTGGAGGAGAAGGTGTGTGGTCTTGGGCGAGGGCCTGTTCTTGACTCTGACAATGGCGGGACTGTGTCAGGACGTAATGAACAAATTCAACAGCAACAGCTATAGAAGAACTGAATTGCTACCTGTCAAATTGGTACAGGAAATAAGTGCAAATGGAAATTATTATGTAAAGCAAAGAGACAAAAAGAAACAAAACTACAAAGAAACACAAAATCTGAAATTATAAAGCAATATATATATATAAAGCCAAACCTCTCAGTTTTGATAATAAATTTAAGTGTTTTAGATTCCTCATGAAAATAGGAAGAGAAAAGTTATACACATGTACAAAAGAATGACTGAATGACCAGGCAAATGTAAATAAAGAAAAATCAAAGTGCTGATCTTAACATCAGTATAAAATTAAAGTAAAAATATTAAATAAAGGAGTCATTTTATATTCATAAATAGATACTCTTCAGTGAAAACATCACATACTTTTTCTGAATCACTTAGTTCTCAAAAATATAAACCAAAAATGATTAGAAATAAAGGGAGACATCAACAGAAGGCACTTATGGTGAAGAAAGCTTAAGGTCATTCTCAGTCTTTCAGGGATGCACTAAATTAAGACAAGTAGGCTCTATTGTTGAACTATTTGAATAATTAAAACATTTGAATAAATAAGTATACAGAAAACTTTGTCACCTATAAATAGCACATTTCTTATATAATATTAAATGATGTACTAGGCTAAAATAACCAAAACCAAGCAAACCTCGGTTGTCTCAAATGCAAACATCACGCATTCTACCTCTTAAAAGTAGAGTGCAATCAGAGTAGACTTGGTGTGAAAATGCCTCATCCACTAGAAATCAAGAAGCCCTTGGCTAAACAACAGTTGGATTAAGGAGCTAATTAAGATGCAATTTTAGGCTTTTTAACGAATATTCTAAGCGTAGCAAAGGTCAATCAAGATTCTTAAATGTTTTCATTATTAAATAAAATATTACATTGAATTAATTAAATGTTGAATTAACATAAGTGCACATGCATATACACATGTTTTATTTATAATTCAAATACCAATCTTTAGAAAACAGAAAGGAAGAAAAAAAGGCCAGAGCAAAACTAATACTTTTAAAATCCAGAGAACCAGTAAATGAATCAAATATCTAATTTGGGGGTGAAAAGAAAATCACAACACGTAAAATAAAATAACAGAATTTGGGCAGTGGGGTAGGAGAAGGAACACCACTCATAAAACGATTCATTGATAAATTGCATTTTGTTAAAATTGAAAACTTCTGCTTTCAAAAGACACTGTGAAAAGAAAGACAAGCCACAAACAGGGAGAAAATCTTTGTGAGCACATATCTGATAAGGGACTTGTACCTAGAACACATAAAGAACCTTCCAAACCCAACCACGGAGACATCAGTGAAGAAGCTGGGGTAGGGAACCCCGAATCCATCTGTCTACAAAAGCAGTGAACAAACCAGCAAAAACGATCAGAACCAAGTTTCTTGGAACTCTGCACACTAATCAAAGCTTGCAGTCACCAGGGGAGTGTGTCATCAGAAATTTCAGTAAGAAAGCTTTGTGGCCTTTTCACTTATCCTGGACCTGTCCACCACTCACCAGCTTGAGGCCTCAAAGATAACAGCACACATTCCTAGCACAGGAGTCTGGCACCGGCAGAGGAGGGGACAGACCTTAGCTTGTGGCTGTGTGGCAGGAGAGGGGTCCCGATCCAGACCCCCACAGAAGGTTCTTGGATCTCACGCAAGAAAAAATTCAGGGCAGGTCCGCAGAGTAAACTGAAAGCAAGTTTATTAGGAAAGTAAAGTTTATTAAGAAAATCATGGCTGCTCCATAGACAGAGCAGCCCTGAGGGCCGCTGGTTGCCCATTTTTATGGTTATTTCTTGATGGTATGCTGAACAAAGGGTGGATTATTCATGCCTCCCCATTTTAGACTCTTTAGAGCAACTTCCTGACATTGCCACGGCATTTGTAAACTGTCATGGCGCTGGTGGGAGTGTAGCCGTGAGGACGACCAGAGGTCAGTCTCATTGCCATCTTGGTTTTGGTGGGTTTTGGCCGGCTCCTTCACTGCAACCTGTTTTATCACCAAGGTCTTTATGACCTGTGTCTTGTGCCCACCTCCCATCTCACCCTGTGACTTAGAATGCCTTAACCATCTAGGAATGCAGCCCAGTAGGTCTTAGCCTCATTTTAGCCAGCTCCTCTTCAAGATGGAGTTGCTCTGGCTCAAATGCCCCTGACAATTGTGGCCCCCGGATGGACAGGCTCAAAGGGCTTGCCTTTCTTTCCCAGAACTTGGAGCTCTTAGGTGTCTCCCTGTAGGCATTTGTTGAAACATTTAAAGTCAAGTGTATTAGTCACTGCTGCCTGGGGCCAGGGATAACAGTTGGGGCAAACAATAGATGAACCATAAAGCTTGGGAGGAAAGACTGGGGATTGAGATGTTTTGGAAGATACAGATTTTGAGGGTTTCTGCATATTCTTTGGAATCTAGAAGTCCAGGCGCATACCCAGGAGTGTGTACAAATGTAGAAAAGACCTAAGAAGGCTCTACGTGCTCACCTCTGGCTGACCTTCAGCTTCTGTGCAAGCAGGAAACGAAGGCTAAGGCAGAGTTGAAAATTGCCTCAATTTTGAGGGCATGCCCCTGAACACACACAGAGCCCCCTGCTGCAAAGACTGGGAGGTATTTTGCCCGTGTGTGCTATGTTTCAAGTGTTTAAGGAAACCTCTTGTCAATGAAATTTTATAGAAACCTCTGTAAAATATTTGAAGACATTTATTCTGAGCCAAATACGAGTGACCGTGGCCCATGACAAAGCCCTCTGGAGGTCCTGAGAACATGTACCCAAGGTGATCATGTACCCAAGGTGAGTGGCTCCTCCATCACACCGGCTGCAGCAGGGAGGTATGGCTGGGCTGCATGCCCTGTGGGCTGCTCCATTGCACCGGCTGCAGCAGGGAGGCACGGCTGGGCTGCACGCCCCATGTAGCTGGTGGAAGCCTTGCCCTCCTGGGTGGGGCTAAACCCACCCAAACTGCAGCTGTGATTCTGAGCCTCCCTGTCCTCTTGGAAGGGCCAGGAGCAGTCAGGACCTACCTGCCTGGGTGCAGTGGGAGGGAGGGAGCCTCTTGGGCTCCTGAGGGTGCAGGCTGCAGAGATGCCTGGGTCCTGTGCCTTGGAGGGTGGCCGCAGCTGCACCTGGGGAGCTCTTGCCCCACCTGCTCAGAAGTGGCAGGACCTGCTTGTCCCTGGCTCTTGCCTGCTCTGTAGAGTGGGAGGCCCAGGTCTGCAGTCATGGTCCCTGCAGGCTCCAGGATCAGATTCCACTGCCTGGCCTCTCTCTGCTCTGGGTGCCTGTTCTGATCTTACAATGGGGTTGAGGCTAAGCCCCAGGGGCCACGAATGGCAGCAGGAGGCAGATTGATTCCTGGGTGGAAGGGGCAGGTCCCCGGTAAGGCCCCACCTTCAGCCAGGAAGACCCTGAAGGCTGGAGGCTGGACTGTGTCCCCCGGACTGCAGTGCTTCTTCCAGGCCCACCCATGGCCACCCATAGACCAATCAGCATACACTCCCTCCCCTCTGAGGTTCACAAAAGCCCTGGGTTCAGCCAGAGCAGGATAGAGAATGACCAGAGGACAAAGAGGGCAGAGAGACTGTGGGACAACCAGATGCAGAGAAGAGCTACTCCCTCTGCTGAGAGCTACAGAGAAGACCTGCTGGCAGAGAGGAGCTACTCTTTCTCCTGAGAGCTACAGAGATGATCTGCTGGCAGAGAGGAGCCAGCCTCTCCAGGGCCTCTTCTCCACTGAGAGCTGCAGACATCAGGGTGACCAGTTGCAGAGAGAAACTACCCCAGGGCCCCCTCTCTGCTGAGAACTGAACACTCAGTGGATGACCTGCCTACAGATAGAAGCTACCCTCTCCAGGGCCTCGTCTCTCATGAGAGCTGAGCACTTGAGGGGATGACCTGCCTACGGACAGGAGCTACCCACTGAGGGTCTCCTCTGAGCTGATGTAACACTCAGTAAACCTCCTCTTCATTTTGTTCACCCTCCACTTGTCTGCATACCTCATTCTTCCTGGATGCAGGACAAGACCTCAGCAAAGGTGCCACCAGCCACAGGGGTTTCTGGGAAGAAAGCTAAAACCCCAAAGATTCCCTAACACTTGGTTTTATACATTTTAGGGAGGCAGGAGACACCAATACTTAAATACATTTAAGAAATACATCGGTTTGGCCAGAAAGGCAGGACAATTCAAAGGGGGGCCTTGGGGGCTTCCAGGCTATAGGTAAATTTAAACATTTTCTGGTTGACAGTTGGTTGAGATTGTCTAAAGACCTGGGATCAATAGAAAGGAAATATTCAGGTTAAGATAAAAGATTTTGGAGACCATGGTTCTTTTGAAGTCTCATAATGGCTGCCCTTAGAGACAATCAATGACAAATGTTTCCTATTCAGAGCTTTACAAGGTGCTAGACTCTCAGTTAATCTCTTCAGGATTGGGAGGGCCTGGAAGAAAAAGATCTAGCTATGTTACTAGAGATTCTTTACAGATGCAAGTTTTTCCCCACAAAGGATGGCTTTGCAGGGCCATTTCAGAATATGGCAAAGAAACATGTCTTCGGGAAAACTATTTTTATTTTCTTCTTTGTCACGCAATGTTATGCCAGAGACAGATTGGAAAGTAAGTCATAATACACAAGGTTAAATAAAACCCATCTGATGAGAATTTATGGTTCCTAGGGCATGACTCCCCAGACCCCTTAGATAGAAATATGGGCAAGATAAGAAAAAGCCAGAGCTTAGTTCTCACTCTGTAGAATCATTAGCTGAGACTGAACTCACAGAACAGAAACTTCACTGACCACATACAGCATAGAACACAGACTTCATAAAATTAGCTCAGAAAAATTACTAAATAAACAGACATACACTAAAAATAAGCAGCAACAAAATAAACTAAAACAAAACAAAACAAAAACCTAAATAAGCAGCAATGAGTTGGTTCTGATTGTTTTTGTCAGTCTATTCATTGCTTTTGTGAACAGATGGATTTTGGAGTTCCCTACTCCAAATCTGGGGAGAGAGGAACTTTTCATAGCTGCTACATTATAATATTCCAAATGTCTACTTTTCAGCAAAAAATTACAAGGCATGCAAAGAAACAAGAAAATATGGCCCATAGATGGTAAAGTGAAAAAAAAAAAAAAGACCAACTGAACCTCTCTCTGAAGAAGCAGAGACTTTGATGTGCCTTACTAGACAAAGACTTTAATCAACTATTTAAAGTATGTTTAGGAGCTAAAGGAAACAGTGGGTGATTAAAAAAAAAAAAAAAAAACTTCAGCTGAATTAAATTTAAAGAGTTTAATTGAACAATGAAAGATTCATGAATCAGGCAGCCCCCAGAATCACCGCAGACTCAAAGAGACTCCAGTGCAACCATGTGGTGGAAGAAGATTTATAGACAAAAAAAAAGGAAAGTGATGTACAGAAATCAGAAGTGAGGTACAGAATGGCTGGGTTGGTTACAGCTCGGTGTTTGCCTTATTTGAACACAGTTTGAACACTCAGCAGTGTATGAGTAGTTGAACTATAGCTGCTGGAATTGGACAAGACTCAGCTATCGTTACAGGTGCAGATTCCTAAGTTAGGTTTTCAGTCTTGTCTACCTATTAAGCTAGGTTGCAGTTTGTCCACAAGGACTCAAATATAGAAGTATAGAAGTACAGAGTCCTTCTCAGGCCATATTTAGTTGGGTTTAACATGGGCAAAGAAAGAAAACCTGGAGAATAATGTTTGAACAAACAGAGAATTTCAATAAAGAGACAGAAATTATGAAAATTACCCAAACAGAACTTTTAGAGATGAAAACTAAAATTACCGAGATGAAAATTTCACTAGAAAGGTTCAATGGCAGATTTCAGCAGGCAGGAAAAGAGAATCAGTGACTTGAAGACATGTCAATTGAGATTATCCAGTTTGAGGATCAGAAAGAAAAAAGAAGAGAGAAAAATGAGCAAAGCTGGAGATACCTGTGGGCCCCAGAAGCCACTAACTGTGCATAATAGGAGACCCAGAAGGAGAGGATTGTGAGGAAGGGACAGAGGATATCTGAAGAAATAATGACCAAAAAGTCACAAATGTGATGAAACACATGACTGTACACATCCAAGAAGCTCAGTGAATTCCAAGGAAGGTGAACTCGGAGATCCTCACGAAGTTGTCAAAGGCCATCCAGTCCTGAAAGCAGAAAGAGAAATGCCTCACAACCTGAGTGGGTCTGTGATTTGGTCCCTTCTGACCACATGGTGGCTCTTTTTGTCGTGTTGAGTCATTTTTATTTTTTATCAAGAGCTTACAATGTGGTTGATGTGGTTGGGCTATGCCAGCGAACAATGCTGGTAGTAAAAAATCTGCCCTGTCTTTATCTTCATGGGCTTAGGTTCTATTGGAGGAGAAAAATTATTGACCAAAAGGTGACTAAAATCATAATCTAGGTGAGAAAAGTACTATGGGGAAAGAAATATAACAGGATCGGGGTCCAGGGTGTGTGTGCCTGGGTGTGTGTGTGCACCCATGGGTGCATGTGTGGTCATGGGCTGGCCACAGTAGGCTCCCTCTGTGCCTGGGTGTGTGCACACATGGGTGTGTGTGTGGTCATGGGCTGGCCACAGTAGGCTCCCTGAGTGCCTGGGTGTGTGTGTGCATGCATGGGTGTGTGGGTGGTCATGGGCTGGCCACAGTAGGCTACCCTGTGAGATGACATCTGTGCACAGACCCAAAAGAGGTGATGCACCAGCCATGCGAGGCTGGGGGGGACGGGCGTCAGGGCAGACGGGCTGTGTGGGGGAATGCCCACTGACCGAGAAGCAGCCGGGCCTGGGGCTGAAAGAGAACCAGTGAGAGGAAGAGATGCAGGATGATCTTAGCAAGTGGACTGAGGCCACTTGCAGAGGACCCTGAAGGCCTTTGTGAGGACTCTGCCTCGTGTGGGATGGGGATGGTGCCTGAAGCAGAGGGGGCTGTGATCTGCTCACACATTTACAGATCCCTTGGACTGCGTGCTGAGGAGGCGCTCTTGTGAGGGTCACTGTGCAGGCTGCTGGGATTCAAAACGAGGAGGCAACTTCCGCGTCCGGCAACGTGCAGGGTGGGGGCGTGGAGGGAGGGACGGTGCGGTCCTTCCATCTCCAGAAGTGGAGCTGAGTGCATGAGGGGTGCTGGGGGAGGAGACGAGTCAGGGGAGTTATTATTGATGACAAGGGAAGGCTGCGTGGGGAGAATCTTTTGTGGGGGAAGAGTGCGGGTTCAGCTTTGGTGGAATTTGGGAGGTCCAGCAGCCATCCCCGCAAGAGGAAATCTGGGATGCAGGAACATGGACTTGGGAAGTATTTCTGGAGTGCTCCCTCCCCGCTCCTCCCTGCAGGGGCCTGAGATGCGGCCCCTCCTCCACATCCTCAGCCTCTGCCTGGGAGGAGAGGAGAATGGGAGGGCAGGAGCTGACTCCTGTCCCTAAACAGGGTCCTGAGTTGTGCGAACACATCTTTTCCTCCAGACAATTCATGAAGATGGTGCACACTATCTTATACCCACCAAAAAGCATAAAGAACAGGGCAGTGAACACCCACAAATGCTTCAGCTCCTAAATCCGCCAGTCGTGAACATCTTGACTCACTTACTTGACAGAAGAACGTAGTTTGCATAAAATATTTTTTTTTTTTTCTAATTATACTCTGTGGGTGAAATTTCATCCCCGAGCTGAATTTAGTCATCTTATTGAACTCCTGGTGAGTATTTTTTGCTGAAACATTTCAAAGTGAGTTGCAGATGCTGTTACATTTCATCCTGAAGACCTCAGCCTGCCTCTCCCAAGGACAAGCACACTCTCCTCCATGGACACAGGGCCAAGCCCAGGAAATGGGACGTCAACACAATCATATCACTGACGTATAGCCCACAGGCAAATCTGTCCAGTTGTTTCCAAGATGTCCTTTGAAATATCCTTCTGTTTTTATTTTTATTTTTTTATATTTTGGGACGGGGTCACCCCAGGCTGGAGTGCAGTGGTGCAATCACAGCTCACAGCAGCCTCCAACTCCCAGGCTCAGGGGCTCCTCCCACCTCAGCCTCCTCAGTAGCTGGGACCACAGGTGCGCACCACCATGCATGACTAATTTTCTAATTTTTTGAGGAGATGGGGGTCTTGCTATGTTGCCCAGGCTGGTCTCCAACTCCTGGTCTCAAGCGATCCTCCTGCCTCTGCCTATGAAAGTTATTATATATTTTTAGATTCAAGTATTCACAGATCACATATTGCACTGATTGTTACATCAACGTGTTCTCCTCTAATCTAAAACACGCCCCCAACTTAGTGTGTGTGTTTTGTTGTTGTTCTTTGTTCTTTAAGCAGGAAATTCAATTTGCAGACTTTCAAACTTTCACTGAAGGGAATTAAAGAGTGAACGAATTTCGCCCGGGCTGAGCAGACCTTGAATTGTGGCGCGGGTCTCTGGGAATGAGAGTGGCAGCTGGCCAGCCTGGGCGGCCGTGGGAGGTTCTGCCTCCGGGCCAGAGGGCAGGAGAGGCCGCTGGGGTTGGGGAGGCTGGAGATGGGGGAAGATGTCCTCGTCCATTCTGCCAGCTCCTTGGGGAAGGCAGAGGTCTTGCCTCCTTACAGAAACTTCTGACAGGCCCCAAATTACACAGTGGGAACTTCCTGAGTGCCTGGGAGGCAGACGCCCCAGCCTCACCCCATGAGGAACTCACAAAGGGTGTTTAGAAGACCAGACCACGACTCTGGGCCCCTTGGCCAGCTGGACCTGGCAGGAGGTCTGAGAGATATCCTTGAGGATCCGAGTGACCCAGGTACCACTGTGGGTGTCCTCGTGCTCACCCCTCGTCCTTGTGGGGATCAGGCCCAGAAGCCCTGACTTACAGCTAAGAAAGGTGGGCAAGGCCGGGCGCGGTGGTTCATGCCTGTAATCCCAGCACTCTGGGAGGCCAAGGCGAATGGATCATGAGGTCAGGAGTTCGAGACCAGTCTGACCAGCATGGTGAAACTCCATCTGTACTAAAGATACAAAAAATTATCCGGGTGGGGTGGCAGGTGCCTGTAATCCCAGCTACTTGGGAGGCTGAGGCAGGAGAATTGTTTGAACCCGGGAGGTGGAGGTTGCAGTGAGCCGAGATTGTGCCACTGGACTCCAGCCTGGACAACAGGGGAAGACTCTGTCCCAAAAAATAAATAAGTAAATAAAAAGAAAGGTGGGCGAGGAGAGGGTGGCTTTGCCACGGCTGCCCCTCGCAGGCTCCCCGGGCAGCTGCTGGGCCAGTGTTTCCCATGGATGCCATATAGGAGAGGTAGGACAGGAGAGGCCCAGGAGAGTGGCCAGCAGTGAGAGGCCAAGGGTGAGCTCTGGGCCCCCTGGTCTAAGACAGGGCTTCCACGGCCACCAGGAATGGAGGGGGTCTCTGTGAGCCCCTGGGCAGAGGAGAGGTGCAAAGAGCTAGAACATGACCACAGGAGAAAGGAGGGTCTCCGGAAACCTCCGGAACCAGACCGAGGAGGAGATGACTGCAGGAGAAAGGAGAGTCCCCAAACCCCTCCAGGACCAGACAGAGGAGAAGATGACCCCAAATGAGAGGTGGGTCTTCATGCCACGCACTGCTGGACCGGACCACGGAGGCAGCTTCAAGGTTCTACTCAGTGCCCCGGCCCCCTCCCTGCCTTTCCCACCAGCGAAGCAAGCTGGGGATAGGGAAGGAGGACAGAGTGGAGAAGCCCCCTGCAGCCTAAGCCTTGGGAGGGAGCGACTGAGTCCAGGGGTAAGGGCAGAGCTTTGAGTCACGTCTTGGTCTCAGCAGTCTCATGAATTGAGGCCGAGACACCAAAGTCAATGACCTGCCCTGACTGCAGGGATTCGGGGCCCGCTGAGCCGTCCTTCAGCGGCCAGGAAAGTGTAAAGGAGACAGGAGGAGAACCTCCATTGTGTGTACTCCACAGACTTATCAAATGTCCTCCAGTGGTCCTGGTTGTCGCCGATAAAGTCCAAAGCCCACGGCCTTCATGCACTTGCCCTGACCTGCTGGCGTGTCCCAGGATGGCGGCCTCCGAGGACAGAGCCTGTCTTGCTCCCCATTCCGTCCCAGCATCAAGGGCATTTCCTGTAACATAGTAGGCACTCAGTAAACACAAGTTGAGTTTATAGACACACAGATGTGTCTCTCATTCATCTCAGAATCTCCGCATGTGGCCAATACATAAACACTGGGCCAGGCAGAACTCAGGACTACGCAGGTTTGAGCTGCGGCCTTTGGCCTGGGATGTAGGGAGTGAGGCTCTATTTATGTTCATATTCTTTGAGGCGCAGCTGATGGGAAAGTTAGATTTGTTCTTCAGGACGGGGTTTTCAGCCGCCCTGGCTGATGTGCAGCTTTTCCTCAGAAATAAGGATTTCTGTGCCTGGTGGGACACCAATCATGGCCTTTTACTTCCCCCAAATCTGGAAGTCACCATAGCCATGAGTTTTAATAAGTGTTTCTTACCGTTTAGACAGGGAGTGTCTCTTTGGGAAATCTGTCCTGGATGACAGATGCGATTTGCAGTTAATTTGTGTCTCTGCTACATTCACATCTAAACATCTTTGAGTTTTTGTATCTAATGTACTCTGTCTTTTCTAAATGAGATGATGGTTTACTCTGAATGGGGAGTGGCATTTGCTATCCTCATTAAGACTCACAGCACGCTTGAAAACAAAATGAACTGAGCTATGAACGAGAGATAAAATTCATCTGGATTGGAAGGCAGTAGTGAGTTAAATGGGTACCCCCGACATTCATGTCCTCCCAGAACCTCAGAATGTGATTTTGTTTAGAAAACGGGGTTGGACACGATGGCTCATGCCTGGAATCCCAGCATTTTGGGGAGGCTGAGGCAGGAGGATCACTTGAAGCCAGGAGTTTGAAACAACCAACCTGGGCAACATAGAAAGACCCCATCTCTATAAAAAATTTTAAAATTGGCTGGGTGTGGTGGTGTGCACCTGACCCATCCTCCCAAATGAAACGTCTGAGCCGTGTCAGGATAGGAATTAATGAAGTGAAGGGGTTGGGCAGGGGCAGAGCTCCAGTGGGCAGCCATGCCAAGGCCCCAAGGCTCCATGCATGCGGGGGCTTCGGAGGCTCCGGAAGGCCGGGGGGCTGCAACAGCTCCCGCTGCCCTCCAGGGCAATTGCAGGCTTCCGGTTCCACGTTTAAGGCAGGGTGTTGTAGGCGTGTTGGTGTGCAGGGTACTGAACTTGCCCAATGCTCATTCAGAATGGACATACTGGAGAAGAACCCGGTTACCTGGCAGGAAGTTATGGAGTTGCCAGGACTGAGGTGGGTCCTGGGGAGGCGGGATCAGGCGACGCACAGGCTTGCCGCGGTATGGGCTCTGGGCTGGGCTGAGGGAGGCGGTGGAGCCACGCGGACCCTGGACGCTAAGGATAAGACACCTGCTTCTCAGCTGGGGCCGCCCCTCACACGGACGCTGGTTCTTGCTTTTCCCCGGCTGTCCTCTAGATGGAGCACGCGGACCAGACATGAGCAGGTGTCCCGGGAGTCTGAATTCACATGCGGACCTGCGGGTCCCTCCAGCTCACAGGACGGCAGAGCCCTGGGACCCACAGAGACGAGCGGGGCAGGCGCTCTGGGAAGGGGCTGGCTGGCCGGAGCCCCCTACAGAGAAGCCTAGCTGGGTCCCCGACCTGGGCAACCTGGGCTAGGGGTATGGCTGATATGGGCCCAGCAGGCACCGTCACGCTCATACCCCACACAGCAGCAGCTCTGGGGCTCTCCTAATTCATCTCCCACTCTTCCCAGGGGCTACTTCGGGACAAGCTGCAAGGGCGGGAGCAAATGCCTCCCCTTCTGGAGGACGCCATCCCAGCAGGCTGCCAGCCACAAACCCCTTCTTCCAAATGCAGGCGACCTTCCCGCCCCCACCCCCCCCCCCCACATCGCCCACTGAAAGGGTCAGCAGAGCCCTCTGTGCACAGGAAGATGTCCGCATCCTCCATACACTGGAAGCTGGAACTCTGCTCCTCAGACAACGGCTTGGTCTGGGCCGATTCATCTTCCTCACCCCTCTCAGGCCCACCTGGGCAGGCAGAGGCTTCTGGAGCCTTCTCTCATCATCTGCCCTGGTGAAGGACCCTCCTGGGGGACAGTGGCGTGGGGATTCTGTGGAACAGACTGGCTGCAGGCCAGGTGTGCCGAGGGTGTCTGTGCAGTCAGGGGCTACTCCTGGAAGGACCCCCCAGGGGGTGGGGAAGGACTGAACAGTGAGTCCAAAAAGGACAGCCTGGGAGCCCCTGCGTCCTGGCCCCCTGGGTAGCTGGCTGAAGGCCTCTGCCCTTGACCTCTGCATCTGGGCTTGGGGACCTGGCCCAGGAATCTGCATACGGAACTCACTCCCAGGTAAGGATGGTGCAGGTGCCTCCAGGGAGCTTCCTGGGAAGGCCGAGAACCCTGCCCTTCCGTGAGGTGGCCTCAGGCCAGGCAGTTGCCTCTGTGTCCAGAGCAGGCTTCTGCAACCAGACTGGGCTGTGGGCTGGGGTGGGTGGTGTCCTCTGTGTGTCTACAACGGCTTTTGCAGCTGGGCTGGGCTGCGGGCTGTGGGCTGGGGTGGGTAATGTCCTCTGTGTTCAGAGCAGGCTTCTGCATCCGGGCTGGGCTGTGCCCACCACCCGCATTCCCCGGCAGCGTATTCTTCAGGTGTTGTCCTGTGGCCCTCGAGGGCCGGGCCACACACGAGCCTCCATTCATATATTTATTTATTTCTTCATTCATTGACTTTAATTCAGAGAAAAGTGGTGCCCACCTTCAGCCCCGTGGTCTCTGCCAGGTGCGTGGCCCCAACGGCTCGGGGTGGGGATCCCAGCGCCAGGCGGAAGCCCCTTGTGAGCCACCCCCATTCTGACCCTCAATTCTATGGAGTGAAATCCCAGATTTTCCCCTGGGTTTGTAAAAAATCATGTTTGAATTTCAACCCCCATGCTTCTCGTTGACCCCTCTGGAAAGACACTGTCCTACTTGCGGACAAAGTGGCAGCTTAGTGCTCCGTGGGAAGCAGCCCGCACCAAGGGAAAGAACTTAATTGAAAGCCCTTTTTCTTCATTTTGTTCCTCAGCCCTCGGTCTCATGCCCCTGTCCCCTCTCTGTACCACCTGATTCTGCGGGTGGGTGGCTCTGTGTGTGGCATGGGTGTTATGGGTAGGTGGGAAGAGGAGGGCTGTCAGGGCAGGGTCCACACGTAGGCACTGTTCGTATTGAGCTCCAGAAAGTCGTCCCACCGTCTGAGCCCCAGTTTACACAGCTGTGATGTGGGCACACAGGGCCATGATTCCTACCCCTGAGTAAGTGTGAGGAGCAAAGCAGGTAAGATGAACTCAGGCCTCACTATGGGTGTGCACCGGGGCTGCTGTGGGGCTGGGCTGACCCCTCCCCGGGAGACCATCAGCTCTGACCCAGCTGGTGGGTGTCAAACTGCATTCTGACCTTGTATCAAACCAGTGAATAGTGCTTAAAAAGTCTGAAATAGCACCACACCAGTGGATAGTGTTTAAAAAGTCTGAAATGGCATCGCAATCATGAAACGCAGCAGGCCCTGCCCCTCCTGCTCCTGGCAAGGACCCAGAGAAAATCACCTTCTTTGTTTTGCTGGGTGTGTTTGATTTTTGTATTTACCTCCGTGTTTCCAAGTAACAGGCTTATGTCACAGCTCAAAATCTCCCCACTCAAACACTCCCTTCCCCAATACGGTGATATCGCCTTCTTCTTTATGGAAAAATGACGTTGGGTGCTCCTGTTATGATGCGTCTGTGGCTGCACTCATGGCTGAGCCACGGCGTCCCAGCTGTACCAGGATCCTCACCTCTTCCCCTGGCTTGTTTTTCTGGGTGGGTGCCCACCCCTCTCTGCAGGGTCCTCTTGCTCCTGTCTCCATGTTCCCCTCGGGGGTCCTCTCGTCAGCGACCCGGGGCCTCTGCCCCCCTACTGTGCCCCATTCCTCCTCCTCCCTGACGCACATCCTGGTTTCCAGTGCGTGGGCCACGAGCCGTGTCTAGATCCTGTGTGTGGAACGTGACTTCATGCCCTCACCTCTGTGCTTCCGCGGGGAGGTCCGTTCGCCCGGCGTCCGGAAGTGATGGCTCCACCTCGCAGCCCCAGCCCTCCCATGGGGGAGGCAGAGGTGCTCTGGTTCCAGAGCTGGAACTAGGCTCTCTTCACCTGGGAACCTCCCACGCCAGAGCACTGAAGTTCCTTCGGGCCATCCTGGCCTTTCTGCTGACCTTCCTTTTATTCTGTTAGAAACCAGGATTATTTATTTACTTTTAATTATTAGTTTTTTCTTTTTTCTTTTTCTGAGACACAGTCTCACTCTGTCGCCCAGGCTGGAGTGCAGTGGTGCAATCGTAGCTCACGGCAGCCTTGACCTCCTGCACTCAAGTGATCCTTCTGCTTTAGCCTCTGGGGCAGCTGGGATTACAGGTGTGAGCCACTGTGTCTGGCTAATTTTTATGTCTTTTGCACAGATGGGGGAGTCTCACTGGGTTGCCCAGGCTGGTCTCGAACTCCTGAACTCAAGGAATCCTCCTGCCTCAGCCTCCCAAAGTGCTGGGATTACAGGCCTGAGCCACCATGCCCAGCCCTGGGACTATTTCATCTGGAAGTTCATGTCCTGCAGCTCAGGTCAACCCTCTTTTTCCGTTTCCTCACTTCCTCTTCTCTGCCGTGTGCCCCCTGCTGGTCAGCACTGGGGTGCGGCTTCCATGTCTCCGCCGTGTTTACCCCGCTGGCTGGTCAGCACTGCGGCTGCTGCCGGGTGCTTCAAGTGGATTTTTTCTCCATTTTTTCCAGCCACCGGTCTCCCTTGCTGCTCTCTGGTACCTTTCCGTCAGTCTCGTCTTCCTGGTTACCTTCTGTTGAGGCTTCATCCTGTTTCATTTCTCCACCCATGCTGTGTGCATGAGAGCCCTCCTGTTCCCTGGACCTCATGCTGTCCCCAGCGCCCCCGCCTCTTCTTCGTCCACTCTCCTGCTAATCTCCTCATCTCTGCTGTCTCCACCTATCTCTGCTCTCAGCACAGTCTCCACGCCAACTGGTTTCGCCTGTGGTTTTTGTGCGGGCTGGTTTTGTGTCTCTCAGCCAACGCTCTCACATGTGTGATTGTTCTTGTGTGTCTTGCTCCATAGTGGACAAGCAAGCACGTCTGCCTCTGTCTGGACCATCAGCTCCACCCTTGCTGTCCCGTCCACTTACCCGATGCCAGCTGTGCCATGAGCTGTCAAGGGGGCCTCTGCCTGCCCCGTCCTCAGTGTTTCTGGCCTCTGTGCTGGCAGCCACTTTTTTGTGATACCCAGCGCCCTGCCTGTCATCTGGTGCCTGTGGCGCGACCCGCCACGCCTGCTCCTCTGGCCGCACGCCTCTCCTCTGCCCCTCTGGGTCTTCCCCTGACACCCCACAGTGAAGGGTGCCCCATGCCCTGACTGAAGTCAGATCCTGGAGGTCACACTTTCTCCTTCTCCTCCTCTGCCTCCAGTCCCATAGCAGGTTCTGCTGGTCTCTCCCAGGCCCTGGAATCTGCGCACTTTCCCTCCCCTGCAGTTGCTACCCTGGTGGTGGTGGCCGGATGACGGTGACAGCTGCTTCTGCATGGAGCCCTCCCCTCTATCAGTCCAGACTCTGAGGCATGTCTGTTTAAACACTAACTTAATTCTATCATGGCCGTGGGTCCCGACATTGGCATTTCTGGGCCAGCCCCACATGGCAGGGTGGGCATGGCTGCTGCATTTCTCCACCCACGCCCCCGGCCCTGATCCTGGCATCACTGCCTTCCTTCTTTCAGGCCCCTTGAAGCCCCTCCTGGAGGCTGTCTGCGTGACTCCACTCAGGATGCCGTGACAGCACCATGGACGGGGCAGCTTCAACCACAGACGGTCCCAGAGGCTGGAGTCTGAGGTCACTGCGTGGCAGGGCTGGTTCTTCCAGGCCTCTCCATAGCTCATGGACGTCATCCTCTCCATGTCCTCACGGGGCCATCCCTCTGTGTGTGTCCTGGTCTCCTCATAAGGGCCCTCGTCAGATTGGACTGGGGCCACCCAAACCCTCATGCCACTTAATCACTGCTTTTGGTTCAGTCCCAAGCAGAGACATGGTGGGGCCGCCTCCAGCCACTGAATGATGGGGCCACAGCGCCTCCCTGGCTGCCCCACACACGGTGTCTGCCCAGCTCATCCTCTGCTCTCACCGCCTTCCTTGCTGTGTGCAGGGTCCTGTTTGTGACCCATTAGTGCATTTACTGTGCATCTCCCACTGCTCTGCAAGGTGGTGGTGATGAGGATAGAGTCGAGTCTCTCAGGCCATGCTGCACCCAGCCTGGCACAGCTTCAATGGGTGTCAGGGACTTTGTGGAATGGACAGGTGAGTGTATGCAAAGACTCTTAGAAGAGGGGCCCACAGTGACCGGCCCCACAGCTGATTTCTTCGGGCTCCTGGGCCATGTGACCCTGGGCAGGTGGCAGCCAGGATGGTGGCTCCTGCCTCTGCCCCTCACACAGTGCCAGCAAGGGAGACTCTGACCCGGGAGCCCAGCCCCATCTCTGCAGCCCCCACCTTACTCCTCTCAGCTTCTGGGAGTCCTCAGGGCAGGGAGAAGAGGCGAGGGTTGGCTGAGTCCCTCGGCTGGGAGAAAACGGCGAGAGGCCAGAGCTGAGTGTGTGGCAAGTGCAGCTGTGAAGCCAGGGCCAGGCGACGTGTGGGATGGCTATGGAAGGAAGACCGAGCCCCAGGGAGGGCTGGGCCCTGCACTGAGGCAGGGAGGCCGGGGAGCCCGCTGGAGGGCTTCCTCACGTCGTCCGCTTGTTTCCTTTGAGGAGTCTGCAGTCCTCTGCGAGTCTGGCCGTCGGAGGAGCCTGCCCTACCCTCAGCTCAGCCCCGGGGCACTCGGGGGTCCAGGTGGGGCCTCTGTACCTCTTCCCATCTCACGGGGTTTCAAGCACTGGGTGGACTGTTCCAGAAACCTAAATTGATGTAGGGACTGAGAGACCGTCCCTCTCTGAGCCTTCGTTTCTCCATCTGTAAAACCAGAAAAATAAAACCAACCTTGTGGTTTTGCTTCAGAGACGAGTAACGATTGACCTTGGCTTGGTGGGCGTGCAGCACAGAGAACAGTTGCCACAGGGTGAGGAGTGGCCGCGCAGAAGCGGCTCGGGAGTGACCGTGAGGAAACGGCTCAGGAGCGGGGGGCCTGCCCCCAGGAGCTGTGACTCTCACACTCTCACCTCCGGGACTCTCGGCGACCTTGGCCCACAAGCTCTCCTTGCTCCCTCCGGGGCTGGGCCTTCCTGGGGCTTGTTGGAAGGAGCCCAGAGTCTCCCCAGAGGCCTCCCAGGGGCTCCCAGGCCAGAGGCCTGCAGTGGGAAGGAGCTGGCACCCTTCACGTCGCCCCTCGCTCGCCACAGCCCCGAAGCAGCTGCCCCGCTGTGCCCAGCCATGGCTGCGCAGTCCTGCTGGAACACCAGGAGCCGCACCTTGCCAGGGCTATCGACAGGGGGCGCCCTCGGGGCCGCCGCAGCTTTGGGTGGTGGCCCCATCCTCTGAGAGCAGTCCAGGACCGACCAACCTGCCTTGGAGGCGGGGCCTCACCTCGCCTGTTTGCACCAGGGCTTGGCAGGCAGCCCCCTCCGGCTCCATCAGGCCTTGGTTCCAGGCCACCTTGAATGCCGACTCTCGGCCGTGCCTGGTTCCAGGACTGGCTTTTTGGAGAGGGGGTGGACAGGCAGCCACGCACCAGGGTGTGAGGGACCCGCCCCGTGAGGCCGACACACATCTGCTGTACCTTTATTGCACTTTTATCACATTGCAAACGATTCCACAAAACTCTGCAAAGGTCAACCCACAGCTGCGCACAGCCAGCCCCGCAGGACACACTTGCACCAACCGTCTGCAGCCAAGTCCGAGATGGGCACCGTGGGCCAGCGGGCGGACTCGCAGGACGCCTGGTCATCAGGTCCTCCAAAACCACGTGGGCATCCGTCCACCAGCGCACAGGCCAGACGTCCAGCGAGAGCCTCCTCCCATCCTCAGACGAGACCCTCCAGCCCTCCAGGAGCCGAGGCCCCAGGAAGGAGAAAGAGTTTTGACTTGAAATAGGTCCCGAGTGTGAGAGCACTTGAGGGTTGAACGTGGCCTTGAGGGGCCCCCAGAACCGGGGAAGGCGGCCCTCGTGTTTGGTTTGGTAGGTGATCGGAGTCTGTGTACACGTTTCTGTTTATATACTTATTCATCATATATAAATACAAAATAGTAAATAAAGGCTCCTTTCCCTACAGAAAGGATGGAATGCCTCGGGCGCCGGCCGCCTCTGTCCGTGAGCACAGACAGCGCTTCCTTCCCAACCTTTTCTGGTGGAACCCTGACAAAATGTGTCCTATTAGACCTGGGGAGCCTGGCCTCCCGAGGCAGCAGCTCCCGACTCCACTGATCTCGTCCTGCCTATGAATTCACTGAATTCACGATGGGCACGGGCACGTGCGCTTTTTGGGAGGCCCGGCCCCTCTGGCTCCATCCTGGGCAGCGCGGCGGCCGGTGGACACTACCTCGCCGAGGCGGCTCTGTGCTCAGTGTCCATGTCGTCCTCCACCACGCTGCGGAGCCCGTCCCTCTCCACGCAGTCCCGGACGGCCTGCAGCACGACACGGAGCCGCCGGTCCAGGGCCTCCAGGTGCGGCTGGTATAGCACAGGTGCCACCTGGTCCCCCCGCAGAGACTCGGCCATCAGCAGGCTCAGCTTGTACTCCTCCTTGGCCAGGAGCTGCAGACGCAGGTAGGTGGACTTCCGGATCCTGGGGAGGAGAGAGGCGTCAGGCCTGGCACGGGACAGGGGAGAGGCTTGGCCATGGGACAGCGAGAGACAGTGAGAGGGAGATCAAGAGAGTGGGTGGGAAGAGACAGAGCGAGAAAGAGGGGGACAGAGACGGACAGAAAGAGACGTACACAGAGAAAGAGAGACACAGAGAAAGAGACAAAGAGAGAGAAAGCAGGGAGAGAGAAAGAGAGAGAGACAGAGACAGAGAGACAGACAGAAAGAGACACAGAGACAGGCAGACTGAGACAGACAGAGAGATAGACAGAGACAGACAGAGACAGAGACAGCAGAGATGAGAGAGACCGCGAGAGGGGCCTGCGATCTGACGCCTCGTCAGTCACTGGACTGTGTGATCTGCTCCAGGGCGATCTGCGGCCTCTCACCTGCACGAGGGATGAGGGTGCCCTGGCAGGGTGTGGTGGCCAGCGTACTTCCCAGAGGGGTCTGGCAGGAGGATGGGGAGTGAGGAGGACGGCCTCCTCACCCAGGAGACTGACCCCAACTCGGCACATTTGCCCAACACGGGTGCCTTGATGCCTCATTAGAGAAGTACAAAGTGTTTGCCCTGTAGGCCTTCGTCCCCAGCCATGAAAGGGGGGACAGGGGATCTGAACCCCGGTAGAAGGTGGCAGTGGCAATGGCAGAGTCCGGCAGCCGCGCGGGGGAGCAGGGTCTCTGTGTCTCAGTCAGAGTCTGCCCTGGCCTCGAGTTCTCTCTGTAACTGAGGTGGCAGGATGGACACAGAGTGGAGGCCCGAGAGGGCTCGTGCTGGATGGGCCTGTTGGGGTGGGCAGGTGAGGTCTGCGCCTCCAGGCAGCAGAGGGAGGGTGTGGGCTGAATTCGGGGCTGTGGTTGAATTCAAGGCCTTTCTCTCCTCTCCCAGTGTGATGGCCGGGGTGGGGTGGGGAAGGTTGTGGCCTCCTCTGTGTCCTGCGTACGGGGGAGGAGGGTGGAGCTGGAGCCGGCTCCGGCAGGGGCTGTACCTGCAGCATTGCTGTAGCGGCACCAGGATGGACAGTTCATCGTGCGAATACTTCCCAAACCTTCCAGAAGAAAAGCAAAATTGTCAAGGGCCTCTGTACAAGGCTCCTAACAGGCTGCTGGGCTGGGAGCCGGGACAGGGGTCTACCCTGGCCGTCCCCGACACCCAAGGCAGTGGGTCCACCCCGCCTGTCTCCAGCACCCCAGGCAGTGGGTCCACCCCGCCCGTCTCCAGCACCCCAGGCAGTGGGTCCACTCCGCTCGTCTCTAGCACCCCAGGCAGTGGTTCCACCCCCGCCTGTCCCCAGCCCTGTATGTGGGGTCCTGGCCTCTGGCCTGGGGAGGGGTCCTGGGCAGCCAAGTTGAGATGGCTCCAGGGAGCGTCAGCCCACAGCTGAGCCGCGGAGCCGTCTTTGCAGCCACACACACAAGCTATTGGGGACCAACGCCCATCTCTCTGAGGCCTCCAAGCCTGGGAATGGACGTCCTCCTGCCCGAATTACTCGCCTCGTGCTTTGTTTATTAGGGGTCACCCTCCCTGGTCACCAGGGTCTCATCGTGCCACCCAAGACCACCCGTGGCAGGCCAGCAGCAGCCGCAGGTGGGACGCAGAGGCCGTCTATCCCTGGTAGGCTGGCTCTGGGTCCCGCGTGCGGGCAGAGGCCCGTCAATTCTGCACGGTCCTGCTCTTCCTACCAGCAGCCTCTCCCAGCCTGTTTCCCGGGTAACACCAGGTCTGCTAGGACTTGGTTTGCAGCGTTCCTGTGCCTCGGAGGTCCCGCTCCTGGGGCGGCCCTCCGTCCTGGTTGGGGCCTAGGACTACCCCCTGCATCTGGCTCCAAGATGGGCCTTTGTGGCATTCCCATCCCTCCACTGGAGGGTCTGTTCCCCCACTTCCCGGGGTCTCGGCAGGGCGGCAGGTAGCTGGGCCAGGAGGCGGCTGGCCCTTCCCCGGGTGTGCAGGGCAAGGACAGGCTCACCCTCTTCCATTGTCTAAGTGGATGATGAATGTTTCGTTCCCAAACTTCTCAAATGTCTCATAGTGGTGACGGTCCATGTTTCCTGTGGAAAGAAGCAGAAACCATCACAGCTTGTGGGAAGCCAGGCTGCAGAGCTCAGAGGCCTCTGTGCCCTGCAGAGCAGCGTCTCCTCCTCCCAGCGTGAACTCTAAGCAATCTGGCCCCTCCCCAGGCCACGGGACCACAGCTGGTCCACGCCACGGACTGTGCCCTGCAGAGCCCTGGGTGCATCTGCTCCACGCAGGGCAGGTGACATGGGGACCCCATTCCCCTGCGGGACGAACCCATGAGGAAGTCAAAGATTGTCATGTCCATGACGTCCAGGATGCGGTGGCTGCTGTCGTAGGGCGGTGTCTGCTTCACCTCCTCACAGTAGTCAGGGTCCACCTCCCACCTGCAGGGAGCCAGGGTGAGACGGCCGGGCTCTGCTGTGCAGACAGGGAGCCCGGTGCGCCATGAGGAGCACAGGAGAAACACTGCGGCAGGGATCCTGGCATCTGCAGATGGACCTGCCTTGGCTGCAGTGCTGAGGCTGCATCAGCGGGAGCATGGGTGTGGGAGGGGATGGGGTCGCTCTGCCCTGCCCCGGGGTGACCCCACCTGGAGCTGCCTTCAGCTCTGGGCCCCGTGTTTTTTGAAGGTCTTTGTGGGGTAACAGGACCTGAACACCACACTCACGAGGATGACACGGGGCAGAAAGAACAGGGGCCATTTCTCCCGCAGCAGGGAGGAGAGGGGCAGCGGGGAGAGCAGAGCTCAAACGCTGAGAGGCCCCAATTTGAAGGACCTGATGGGCAGACCGGCCTGGGTCAGGGAAGTGCATAGAATTACTGGAGTAAGGAAGCCCTTTGTCACTGTCTTGTCAGGAAGCGGTCATCTCACACAGGCCAGCATCGCACAGCAGGCTCTGCACCCATCTCTGCCACCCCTGTGGCCGCCGATCGTCCCACACCCGCCCAGGCAGGCCAGTCCCCCGGCCCCACACTCACTCGGCCTTCTTGCGCTTGTGGTAGGAGCGCCGCCAAGGGTTCCGCCAGGTCTTCCTCTTGGCCAGGGACAGGTCAGGCAGGAAGGCTGCCAGCGAGCCCTCGATCTGGTCCGGCTTCCCGCACAGGGCGTGCTCCGTGGAGCAGTAGTAGGAGCACTCGCCGTAGAAGCAGATGTTGTTGGCTGGGGAGGGACAAGCTGCAGGTTACCCGGGCCACACGGGGCCACGTCCTCACCTGTGGTCTCACGGCCCTCAAGGCCGGGCCGGGCTCTGCCTGGTGCTTCTCACGGGCAAGAGTCACCCACAGCTCCCCCATCAATCCCAGCAAACACCTCCACCCCACGGTATGGAAAAGTGAACCCACAGAGCTGACTTCCTGAGGCCACACAGCTCCCCAGAGGCAGAACCCGGCCTGACCCCTCGAACATCAGGGGCTGGTCTACGGAAATCCTAGGACCGACGTTTAGTTGCTTAAAAATGCATTCGTATTGTCAAAGAAGTGAAGATGCAATGCCCAGAATGGGAGAGAATGTTTGCAAACCACACATCTGAGGATCTAGCATCGAGGGGGTATGAAGGACTCTCATCACTCAATCACAAAAGACGAAACGCCAACTAATAAACGGGCAGAGGGCTTGAACAGATGATTCTCCAAAGACGACGCTGATGGCCGACAAGCATGAGAAGAGACGGGCGCCATCGTGAGTCACCAGGGAGATGCAAATCAAAACCACAGTGAGGCACCACCTCCTGTCTGCTGGGATGGCTTCCATCAAAAGAGCAGAGTACAGCAGCTGCTGGCTGGGACGGGGAACTGCCGCCCTGTGCGCTGCTGGCAGGGGGGGACGCAAACGGTGCAGCCACGGCGGAAATGGTCTGCAGCCCCTGACTGATTCAACGCAGCGTCCCTGTGTGACTCAGGAACTCCCCGCCCACGTAAAACCCTAAGAGAATTAAACACATTTCCACACAAAAACTCGGACACGAATGCTCACAGCAGCACTGCCCACCACAGCCGAAAAAGAGAGAATCCACCCAAATGTCCATCAAGAGCGGAGTGGACAGGCCGGGTGAACGTGGTCCCTCTGCATGATGAAACGAAACGAAATGAAACGAGAAAAGGAATGAAGCCCTCACTAAACCCGAGGACTCTGTGCTCCACGAAAGAGGCCAGACAGAGGAGGCCACACGTCCTACGACCCTCTTGATACAGAACGCCCGGAATAGGCAAATCCAGTCAGACTGGGGGAGGGACTGGCCGCCGAGGGCTGCGGGGCGAAGAACGGAGACGGTCTGTTCACAGGAACGGGGTTCCTTTTTGGGGTCAGGGAGACGTTCTGGATTTAGACAGTGGTGACGGTGGCACACCATTGTGAATATACTAAAAGCCATGGAACTGTACGCTTTTAAGTGGTAAATTTTGTGGTACACGAATTATACCTTAATAAATAAAAAATAATGAGAAAAATGCAAGAGCTGTCCAGACCCGCTAGCAGTAGGGGGTTCACTGCCCTGATGCTGGAGGCCCGGCGGAGGGCGCTATTCCTGACTTTATTTGCTGACTGAATCGTTTTTCATGCTTTATTTGTTTGTGGAGAAACTCTGGAAAGTCTGGGGCTGTAGAACTGGTGAGAACGTGGTTTTGTTGGGGCCAGAGCCACGAACCTCACCACAGCACCCCCAGGCCCAGGATTTCTGCTATTTGAGCACACGGCTGACGTCTCAGCCAAAGAGGTCCCTCCTCGAGCCATGCAGCTGGGCTGAGTGATTCCAAGGGTCTCTCGGGGTGTTCCTGGAGCCTCCAGGCTGCAGGGCAGCCTCCCCGTGGGATCTGAAGACAGGTTCGGCAGGGCACTTCCCAGCGGAGTGAACGGGAGGGCGGCCGGTATGGGCTACCCTTTCTTAGCTGAATAAGTTGAGGTTCTGAGAGGAAATGGGGTGACTCCCACCACATCCCACGCATCCAGCAGGTCCCGGCTGGTCTGGCCCCAACGCCCCGATCACCTGCCTGCCCCTCCTTCCCACGCCCCCTCTCCCCAGTGCCAATGCTGGGTAATTACTGTAAGAACGATCAAAGAAAGACCAGCTGCAATCCTGTCGCATGTTGATACAGATTAATCAGCAGCCCACGGTTGGACGAGGCAGTCCCCCCGGGGCAGGAGCTCCATTTCAGGAGCAAAATCTTCACCTGAGCACTCGTTGGCTGGAGGCTTAAAATTCACTTGCCGTCCTCGGCTAAGCCGGTTTCAGATGGTATCAGGTTAAAAGAGAAAGGCATTTCTCGGGCCCCTGGCCATCCCTCTTTGCAGATCCAAGTCGGGTATTAAAGGGGCCTCCCGGGTGGAGTTAGAAGGGCCTGAGCTGTGTGACCTCGGGCGAGTGCCTCCCTGCTCTGTGCCCAGCCCCTCGCCCAGGAAGCGGGGGTCCCAGCAACGCCTGCATCCCGGGCTGGGAATCACACAAGGAAGCCGCGGGAAGGCAGCTGTCAAGGTAACGCAGGCTGCCCTGAACTTGGAGGGCTGGGCTTTCTGGGAGGAACGAGTGTGAGTCCTTTTCCATTTTAGTGATAATAAAAGACACAAACAGCAAGGAGAAAGCCAGGGTCCCAGACACACCCAGGAGAGATCCTGCCTCCTCCAGTCACCCGAAAATGGCGTCACAGTTGGCCTCCTGGAGGGCACAGCTGGGCAAGAGTGTGGCTCCTGACAAGGACCAGGATGGCCCCTTCACCCTGCGGCTGGAGCATCTCTGACCATTCCTTTCTCTGACTGTGTCAGGGGGCTGACCCTGCAGGCGGAGAGTTTTGCAAGGCGGATGTCTGCCACCTGCCACCCTGGACAGCTGTGGGCCCAGCGGACACTGTTATTTAGGGCAGTGGCTCTGGCTACGCGAAGCGGGTCCATAGCTGGAAACCTGCCACCTTCCACGTGCGTTTAAGCTGGACACAGCACTGGAGAGACTCCTGATGACCACTCTGCCAAGCCCAGGCCGCCGTGGCAGGAAAAAAGGCGAAGCGAATGATGGCAAACCCTTCTGTCCAGGCTGTGTCGGGCTGAGTGGCTTCTGGAGCTGCGGGGCACCTGGGCCTGGGCCTGGGGGCGCTCACCTTGCAGAAACGCAAAGCTGTGTGTGGACGACCTGTGCACCTCTGGGATGTGTGCGGCGTGCAGACGGTAACTTACATGAGAAGTGGGGGAGTGAGTTCTGTGAGCGTTTGGGGCTTAGGAGAGGTGGGCTCTGGCTGTGGCCCGGCCCCTACACAGCCATGCGGTGCTGGGATCCTAACTGCCCTCTCCGAACCTGAGCTCCATAATCCCTACGCGGGGCAGGGGGCTGCGTAGGGCTCACCCTCCTACTTCCCCCTCCCAGAGCCCACCTTCCCCAAGCACTGGTCCGGGCTGCCTCTTGTTCCCTCACTTTGCCCTGGCTGATGGGTTTTTCCCTTTTCTGACTGACCCCACAGGAGGGTCATTCAGGCCACGGGAGGCCGAGGGGGTGTCTGCAGTGGGCTCAGCCCTCTGACGTGCCCTGGGCTCCTGCAGAGCCTCTGAGGTCACCTGGTATCCGCGGTCAGGAGATGTACGCAAAGCAAAGTGGAGCAAACGAATCGGAACAGATTTTGTTCTCTAGAAGAGGAATCCAGGCTGGCTCCTGCGCCCCTCCCTGCTGCTTTAGAGAAAGCCAAGTGCTCATAGAGGCTTCTGGAAGAAATCGCACTGACAGGGCACAGTGGCCGGAGTGGCAGCAGTGGGGTCCCGGGGGCTGTGTTCCAAGGTGTCCGGCAATGCTGGGCCTGGCTGCTCTGGGAGATTCAAGGACTTATCTGTCCGGGCAGGGAGACGGAACTGTTGGGACCTCCGGCGGCCGAGGACATCTTGGGATCTCAGGGGAGAAACTTGTGTTGCCCTGGAAAACGCAACTAATATCCAGAAACCAGGAGTGGCCAGGGAAGCTGCCAGAACGCGTAATCAAAGTGGTGGCTCCAGGGAGACGTGAGAAGGGATTCCAGCAATGGCAGCAAAGGTGGTCGATGGCCGGCTTGCAGTGCAGAGCTCAGGGGTGCCCCGGTGACCACCGTCCCCGGCCTGCTGAGGACCTGGGGATTCCAACATCAGCCAACATGGGACGTAGAAGTGACTTAATACACCTGGTTGGACTGATAATCAACTCAGTCTTCTTTTTTTTTGAGACGGGGTCTCACTCTGTCACCCAGGCTGCAGAGCAGTGGTGTGCGATCATAGCTCACTGCAGCCTTGACCTCCTGGGCTCAAGCCATCCTCCTGCCTCAGCCTCTCGAGTTGCTGGACTCGCAGGTGCACGCCACCAGACCTGGCTGACTGTTTCATTTTTTGTAGAGATGGGGTCTCACTCTGTTGTCCAGGCTGAGCTTGAACTCCTGGGCTCAAGTGATCCTCCCAGTGCTGGGATTACAGGCATGAGCCTCTGTGCCCAGTCACTCAGTAAGACCTTAAAAATGGGGAGGAAGCGACCTGCCCCGACAGGCTCATTTTACAATGAAGTGAGGAGTTCCGGAGATGCTGCTCGGAGCAGGGCCAGGCAGGGCACGTTCTCAGCATCAATGGGTGTCTTTGCCCCCTCCCTGCACGACCCTGTGACTGTCTCTTTCAGTCGGTCCTGAACTGACAGCCTGGTCTGCAACGCAGAGAATCGAACCTAAGCTGGAGGAATTCCCGCCGTCACTGCACAAGGTGCTGGCACCTGAGGATGGAGAATGTCAGTCTTTGGAACCTTTGAAATATATCACTGTAAAAGTTGCAATAAAAATTGTAAAACGACGTGGATAAGAAGCAGTCAGGCATCCAGGCATCACCGGGGTGGAGCCCAGCCTCAGCGGGCACCAGGGTGTGCATAGCGGGTTGCAGGGCGGTCAGTCCTGTGAACGGTGGGGCAGGAGGCAGTGCCCGGACAGTGCAGTCAGGGTCCACCCAACGGCTGACAGCGGCCAGAGCTCAGTCGTGCTTAGGAAGCCCTGGACTCCCAGGGTGGGGAGGTGAGTTTCAGCCCCTTAGAAAAGATGGACAGCTCAAGCCATCCAAACAGGGACTGAATTATCTGTGAGCCAATGCGTTCCCCGTCACTGGGGGTGTGCCTGGCTCAAGCACAGCGGACTGGGGATCCCTCAAAGACCCCCACACTCAGGCTCTGCCTCTGCCCCGATTCCTGGTGTGTAGGGCCAGGCACCACTGGGCCAGGGAAGGGAGCCCTTCTTCCTGCCTCTGTGGAGCTTTCTGTCCTATTTTTCTCTTATTAATGGGCTTTGAGAGGAAGAAAACAAATGAGGATCTCTGTGAGCCCCGGCTGACGGAACGAAACTTAATTAAATCATAGATTCAGAGGCCTGATTCTGACAAATTCATGAATGCAGTTAAGAGAAAGTGCAGAGTCCGCACATCGATCCGAAACATCTGCAGGAAATGAGCTTTCAGGTCAAGGTTTTATGCGCCAGCAAATCCGAAGATGCAGCTAATCAGGGGCCCTAATTGGATTTTATCTGCATGAATTAAACAGACGGGCCAGGAGAGCGGCTGAGGCCCCAGACGGCGAGAGCCTCCAATCCGGGGGGCCCTCCCTAGTGGGGTCCTTGCTCTGCGGGGTATCCTGGGGTGACCACTGGGTGCCTTCATTCTGCAGCACCCACCACCGCTGGGACCACTCTTGACCTTCAAGATGGAAAAGCAGGGGACCGAGTTCAGGACAGGCAGGGGAGTGTCCCAGAGCTCGGCAGGTGCGCGGCGGAAATGGGAACAGGCTGTGCGGCAGGGGCCTGGCGCAAGGGAGGCGCTCGGAGGGGAGGACTGAGCCCTCGGCGGAGCCACTAATGCCAGTTTCTTTCTTTCTTTTTTTTTTTTTGAGACAGGGTCTCACTCTGTTGCCCAGGCTGGAGGGCTCTGGCACGATCCCCACTCACGACAGCCTCCACTCCTGGGCTCAAGCAATCCTCCTGCCTCAGCCTCCCGAGTAGCTGTGACCACAGACAAGCACCACCACAGCTGCTAATTTATTGATTTCCTGTAGACAGGGGTCTGGCCATGTTGCCCAGTCTGGTCTCAAACTCCTGAAATCAAGTGACCCTCCCCCTCTTGGCTTCCCCGAATGCTGAGATTACAGGCATGAGCCACCACACCCAGCCCAAATGTCAGGGTTAAAGCAACCTGGGTAGATAATTAAGTAGAAAATAGTGTGTTTATGTGTGCACTGTACTTATCACGTAGAGTCTTGAAGGTTTTATAAACCTCAGCACCAACAGAGACATCTATTCCCTCCTAACATTCAGGTCATCCTGTATCCCCACAAGGGCACCAGGGACTGGGGACCGGGGCGAGCCCCGCTCACAGTCCAGCCGCTTCACCAAGGCCGGGGAGGCCGCCCACCCTGTTGCTATACGACGGGGGTCCTGCTGGGTGTGTTTAAATCTGGGTGGGCAGGTCCCAGGCAGGTCTGCTGGCTGGGCCACCTGGAGAAGGCTCCCTTGAGAGGCTAGGACCTCCTGCAGGTGAATCGTTTCACCAGTTAAAATAAACAAACAAATGGAAGAAACAGCCTCTCTGTGCATGGTAGGACATTGGTTAAATGGTGATGATGCCACCTTGAAGCTGTCTGTGGGTTGGCACCTGGTGTGGAAGGGGGCACAGGGCACCCTACGTGGGAGGTGGGTTGGGAACGGCACTGCACGTGGTTTCTTTTAGTTAGAGGTACTCAAGCCCCGTCACTGTGGGTTCAGTGCAGGCCCCCCGTCCCAGGCTACCTGGAGAGATGAATGTGGGCCCCCCATGCCAGGCTACCTGGAGAGATGAATGTGCGCCCCCCGTGCCAGGCTACCTGGAGAGATGAATGTGCGCTCCCCGTGCCAGGCTACCTGGAGAGATGAAGAAGGTCCTCCAGAGCTTCTTGTCCCGTGTGACGTCCCGGATCTCCTTGGTCATGTTGACCATCCTGCCGGCCACGGGAGGAACCCGGCGGAAGTCCAGGATCCTGGCAAGAAGGGGGCGTGGGAGGCTCTGCACTCTGTGCGGCTGAGCGGGCCTCTGTCCTGCCTCCGAATAAACCCAGCCCTAGGCCCGGTGGCTCTGCCTGGCCCTGCTGTGATGGGGGCGGGAGAGGCCCCTGAGGGACCGGGGCTGGCGTCGCCTCGCTAATGGGCACATATCGCCAACTGCCCACATAGCTAAAGCCTGCCCTCATTCCAGGGCTAAATTTAAAACAAAATTAAATTAAAGGCACCACTTTTAATGGAACTCTCTCTGAACCACACCGCAGGCTCCCACTCGCTTAATTAAGTGGAGAACGCAGGGCGAGAGCTCTTCTTGCTGACGGAGGACGTGGTGATTATCCTGCGAGGCGAGATGACCAGGTGTGGAGGAACGTGGGCCGTCTGCCAGGGCCGACCCGGGGCCTGACCGTGCCTCTGTGTGGAGCACCTGCCCCCTCCACCTGTCAGACGGCTCGCCTGGGCACCGGGCTCTGTGTCCTGCTTTATGAACACATTGATCCGAGCAGGGCTGTTTCCTAATGAGTGACCCTCCCTGGCTTGGTGGCCACTATCTCTCTTTTCATAGAAAAGCCCTTTTATGGGTTCAGGCTGTTCTAGATACAGCTGAAATGGCTGAAAATCGGGCTTCTGGCGATTTCTGTAGTCGCCACAGAAGACTTTGATCTTTAAAAAAGCCCTTTCGGCCGGGCGCGGTGGCTCAAGCCTGTAGTCCCAGCACTCTGGGAGGCCGAGGTGGGCAGATCACAAGGTCAGGAGATCGAGACCATCCTGGTGAACCGTCTTACTAAAAAATCAAAAAAAAAAACTAGCCGAGGCGAGTGGCGGCACTGTGTCCCAGCTCTCGGGAGACTGGAGGCAGGAGAATGGCGTAAACCTGGGAGGTGGCTTGCAGTGGCTGGATCCGGCCACTGCACTCGAGCCCGGGGCAACAGGAGCAAGACTCCGTCTCAAAAAAAAAAAAAAAAAAAAAAAAAAAAAAACCCTTTAAATTCCAACGTGCGCCCACGTCACTAGGGACCTTGTGAAAATGCAGATTCTGGTCCCAGGTCTGGGTGGAGCCCAGGACTCTGTATTCCAACTGGCCCAGGCCAATGCCAGTGCTGCTGGCCCTGGGGCCGCACCCCGGGCTGGGACGTGTCAGGGCCCTGAGAGGCAGGCAGGGAGGCTCTAGGGGGCCGAGGGTGGCGCCTCCTCCCTCCACTGCACCAGGGCAAGGTCCCTCAATCCACGGGCCCCCTCTGGACCCAGGGCCAGGCCCGTGAACTGCCCCTGGAGGGTAATGAACACGGACCCCCCACTTCCCAGCAGCAGGGCCAAGCTGACCCTCACGACGGGTTCACTTTCTGCTGGGCTGGGGCAGCGGAGACAGGCGACCGCCGGGCCTCCCAGGCCCCCTCATTGCGAACATGGCTTCCTCCTCCTCGGGAAGCCTGCTTTGGTCTCCTAGAGACATCCATGCCCTGTGACTCCGTGTTAAGATTCGCGGCACTAAATACTCCCCCTTCCCTCCCTGCCTCCTTCCCTCGTTCCTTTTCCTCTATTACAGACCGCACAGCAGCTTCTGTGCCTCCCGTCTGCCCTAACGGTGGGGGTGCCGGAGGGGCCCACCTGGATTAAGGTGCCCTGAGGGCAGGCACCCTCTCCCTGCGTGAGAGAGGGACGGTTAGGAGCATGGGGATCTGGGCAAATGGCCTCTCACTGCCTCCGTTTCTCGTCTATAAGAGGGGGATACGAAAGGGTCTCCCTACCGCGTGTTGTGTGGGCTACGGGAACGCACAGGGCCTGGTCAGGGCAGCACTCGGGGTAGGGGGAGAGCAGGCACCGGAGCTGCCTGATGGTGACCAAGGTGACGATGCCGTCCTGCTGTGTCCAGCACAGGATGGCCCGGCTCACCGGTGGGTCTGAGCGCCCGGGAGCATGGAAGGAGGAAGGGCTCACCTGTCCAGGTGGAAGGCTGCAATCTCCGCGTTGTGCCTCTCGTAGTCAGAGAAATAAAAAAAGTCAGGGGGCGTCTCCTGCTCCCTCGTTTGTCTGCAAAAACAGGACAGAAACGGAAACGGTTTGTCACTGAGAAAGCCTCCAGGTGCCGGAGGAGGCGGGACGTGCCGGGTTCGGCCCTCCAGAGCTCACTGTTCTCTTTCCAAGGATGTTGCTGTCAAGAAACACAATCATCATTAAAAATTAAATGATATCGACTTATGTTAAATACATTCCTTTCAGAAGCGACAGACACCAGGGTCTCGTCCCTTCCTGATTAGGGGTTTCTGTCTCTTGCAGCCAAGAGCCAAAGTCACCTCTAGCAGCAACACCCCAGGTGCTCCCAACTCCACGCTGGTGACCTTGAAATCAGCCCGGGGGGCAGTTCTTACACCACGGAAACGGGCAAACTGCAGATCAGGCTTCTTCCGCCCGGGGAGTTGGTTATTAAGTATTTACAGCCCACCCAGGTCCACGCCACCAGCCAAACGGATTCTCCCGAGAAGCCGCTCTTGCCTGGAGCCCAGAGATTCAGGCAGAGCGTAGGCCGCGAGGGCCCACACATGGGGAGGGGCCAGGCCCTGGTGCAAGAGGAGGCCCCTCAACAAACGAGACGGACCTCCCCAGGTGTGGGCCCGGAGGCCAGGGTCAGGTCGGACCAGCTGCCCCCCACACCTGCCTCCCTGCCCGCCAGCTCCCTGGAAGGGACGTGAGGGAGGCTGGGGGCTTTCTGGCGGCTGCCCATGGGTCCTCTTTCTGAAACCTAGAAGAGGTGACCTGATCCATTTTCCAAGGCCTCCCTCCTCCCGCCCAGCAAGGCACCCCGGCCTGCAGGACCCCCCGGTTGGCCTCAGTTCCCACTGAGCTGCTTCCCGTCTCTCAAGCTGGGGTCATGGCTGTCAGCGGCTTCCCACGCTTGTCTCCTGGCCCTCCACACTCCTGTCTTTGTGCATGCTGTTCCGCCCTCCTGGGACGACCTTCCCTTCACATCTCCAGACGGCTGTTAGCATTTCCTAACGAGTGTCTTACAGACGGCCGGGCCCCAACTTCTCAGCACTCAAGAAGTCATCGGTCAGAGAAGCCTGGAGTTCGGGCAGTAGTTCCTCCTGACCGCCCCGCCAGGTCTTCCCCGTCCACACGCGCGTCATAAAGGCTCTGACAAGGCCTGCAGACAGGCTGTTGGACTCACGGTTTCCAGCCCTACACAGACGGTGTGTGCACAGCATGTTCCCACACCCTGTAATTTTGAGGTCTGTTGGCTGAAGCTTCAAATGCAAGTCATTTTCAAGGCCCGGCTCAAAGGCAAACTCCACAAAACCTTCCCAGATGCCGCAGCAAGGAGGAGCCTCTGCCCTCTGCAAGCCCCCCAGCCCAGTGAGCAGAGGCGAACGCTGCTGGAACTTCGGGTGCCCACCTGTGACATCCAACGCAAAGCCCCAGCTGGGCCACCAGCGGCCGCCGGCCACCTCGCCCGCAGTGGACGCTGGTCAGCAGCTGCCCCTCGCTGTCCCCGTTTCTCTACATGGAAAGTGAGGGGCTGGTGATGCCGACCATGGGGATTTAATGCTGCCTGGGTGCCCCAGGCCCAGGACAGGCTGCTTTGAGCCTGCCCCTAAAGCAGGGTGGGGTGAAGGAGGAGGGTGGGGTAAAGAACGCCTGGATGGCCCAGCACCAGGTCCACCCAACTCCCAGCCTGGCTTCTCCAGGACCCAGTGGACGTTGGGGTTGTCAGGGGCCCTCCCAGCAGCACGAGGCCTGGGTCTGGGTCCCTAAGTCGAGGGGCAGGCAGATGCCCTGCAGGGAACAGAGACCCCGTTAGCTGCTCTCGGGGGTGCTGGCTGCCCACGGGACCTGGCTGCTGCTCAGTGGACTCCCTTGCTGCTGTCACCCAGGCCTGCAATCCATGGGGCTGTCCCGTGACGAGGGAGACCTGGAGGTCACACGCTCACACACTTACAGATGGGTACACGGAGGCCAGAGAGTGGGTGACTTCCTTAGGGGCCAGCGTTGGTGGCTCAGCCCAGGGCTCCTGGGTCCCATCCATTTGCTTGTTCATTCATTCATTAATTCATGCAGCAGAGCTAGCATGCTTAGCACACGCAAGCACTGTCCTGGCCTTGGGGAGAGAGGGGGCCCGGGCCGGGGGCAGGAGGTCCACTCTCCATGTGAACAGCCCGGGTCGAAAGAGCCACCTGGGCTCCACGAACTCCCCATTCCTGTCCCAGTGCCAGGGGCTCAGCTCTGCACGTGGTGGGAGCCTGGGGCTGGGGGAGCCAGGACACCTGAGACCAAGCCTGGAGCCAGGCCCCTGACCACCGCCCAGCCCTGCTCGGCCCCTTGGAGAAGCAGGGCAGAGGCTCCAGAGCACAGCAGGATGCGGGCTGGGGGTGTCAGGCGGGCCTGTGGCTGTCTGTGAGGGTGAGCAGGGCGGCAGCCTGCCCAGCACCCAGGGAGCACGACACCAGTTTTTAATCAGGAAACAAGGCCAGCAGACGCAGGCTCAGGGCGCGTTTCCTCACCAAGTGCCTCAGGACACTCACGCGCCCACCCACGGATTTGGGTCCAGTCAACCCTAGGCGCACTCTTACTTGGGTCTTACTCAGATTCACAGGCTGCTCTTCAACCTACTGCCGCGACCCGAGACCCCGTGTGCGTCCCCCATCCCCTACAGCGACACAAGCGCCGTCTGTTGCAGTTTCCTCATCTGAAAAGTGGGGGCCGCAGTGGCCCCTTCTCAGATAAGCAGCTCAAAGGCCTCTCCTGCACTGGCTGGGGGGGCCCGGCACACCCACCCTGGACCCACAGTCACACCGCGGGGGAGAGGCTGGGCTCAGGGTCCCAGGCCGGGCTCAGCCCCGGTTGGCTGTGTGCACCCTGGCACCTCCCACCCCCCCATTTCCGAGTCTCCCCCACGGCCTCCAGGACCCCTTGGCTCTGCCGTCAACGCCTCCCACAGTAGGAGGCCAAGAAGGACAATGCGGGCACTGCCCTGTCCCTCCACCCTGGCCAAGGGGCACGAGGCCACAGGTGGGGCTTCTTACGAAAGAAAGGTTCGTGTCGTTCCGTAAACACCACAGGGCTCCTGTGTCTCAAGCCAACACTCCAGGGGAAGGGGGGCCGAGCCGCAGGGCCCTGTGCGGTGCTTGTCCCCGCAAGCGTTTGACTGATGTGGTCATGGTGGAAATGTTGACCGATTGTCAAGATCATGTCTGAGGGGAAGCATGCTTCCTCCACCAAGGCTGGCCCCCGCCTCCACCGGAGGGAGAGCCCATCCCAGGCGTCCTCCCAGGCCAGGCCCAGGGAGGGAACTCAGCCCCCGACCCAGGAAGAATTTACCAGAATCAAAGGCTGGTGACCTTTCCAGGTGCTGGGAACAGAGCTGGCAGGAATCCCCAGCTCGCACACCCTGCGGCCCACACCTCCCACTCAGGGCTGACGGCGTTCCTTCCGGGCTCCAGCACTCCAGCAACGCAGACTCCAGACGCCGCAGTAACCTTCCCAACCCTTGGCTTCTCCGGCCGGGTCCTTCCTTCCATATACGCAGCGGAGGTCCGCCCGACTCCTGGGAGCATCCTGGCCCTGCCACGGGCCGACATCGTCACTGCACGAACAGCAGGGCAGGGCTCAGGACCCGAGTGGGACGTCCACGTCCCTTGGGGGAGACCACGTCCGGGTCACAGGCTGTCAATGACACACCAGCCCAGGGCTCCCTTCCTCCCACACTGTTCTCAGACAGCTGTGGCCACAATGCTCCGCGTTCCCTGAACATTTCTTGCTGGGGGTTAAGGATTTGTACCACGCACGGCCTTTCTAAGAACCAGTCTGGGCTGCTAGAAATGGAACAGATCACTTTCCACGATCCCACATAACATTTGCCTTGACAGGGCCCCGAGTAGGCACGAGGCCAGATGGGGATTCCAGGAGCTACTTAAACATAAAATGCGGATGGTGGGTTGGTGCCTGAAGGACACATTTCCTTCATGACCCCGCGGGTCTGCGGTTGTCGCCGTCTCTGTGCACACCAGCAGCAAAGGAGGGTCGGCCTGTGGGGCAGGGCGGGGCAGGTGCGGCGGCAAACTGAACGCGCTGCCCGCAGGGTCGCCCTGCAGAGCCGAGGCCGAGGCTGGCCGGGATCCTGAGGTTCAAGAGAAAGAGTCTAGACCTTGAGGAATCTCCCGGGTATTTAGGTGCTGACAAATGGATTTCATTTTTCTAAACCACTAAAAGTCAGACCAAACGGTCCGCTGCAGTCAGCCCGCAGTTCCAGGGGTGGTAGCTGCTGGAATGTTGGGTATTTTTGAGGTTAAAAGGCCGTCGTCGTATTCAACTTGGAAGGATTGGCTTTGAGCAAAACTCGTTCCACAGAACACGAGTTCTACTAGATTTCAGTAACTTTTAGCTGGAAAAAGAGAAATCCAGATGGAGGCGAGATTTCTTTTCTGTAAACTTCGGGCCACACGTCTGCACAGTGACTCCCCGGAACGGCCCAGCATGAGTCCAGGAGTTCACGGCCAGCCTGGGAAACATAGTGAGACCCCATCTCTACGGAAAATAAACAATTAGCTGGGCATGGTGGACCTGTGGTCCCAGCTACACAGGAGGCTGAGATGGGAGGATCACTTGAGCCCAGGAGGTCAAGGCTGCAGTGACCACTGCAATCCAGCCGGGATGACACAGTGAGACCCTGTCTCCAAAAAATCATCATCATTATTATTATTTTTATTTTCTTTAGAAAATCCTCAGCGACTTATTAGTTGGCAGTCAGAATTCACTGTAGGCACCTGGGGCAAAGCCCTGCACCACACAGTGCCTGATAAAGCAGTTAGAAAACTGTGAGCTCCTAGAACTTCCACTGCAGAGGCAGTGTCCAGGTCTCCCGGCTGGCACAAGTCTCTTGGGGCCCAGGTCTCCCAGCTGGCCCAGGTCTCCCGGCTGGCACAGGTCTCTTGGGTGGCACAAGTCTCTTGGGGCCCAGGTCTCCCGGCTGGCACAGGTCTCCCGGGTGGCACAGGTCCTCTTGGGGGCCCAGGTTCCGGGCTGGCACAGGGTCTCCCTGGGGTGGCACAGGTTCCCAGCTGGCACAGGTCTCCTTGGGGCCCAGGTTCCCAGGCTGGCCACAGGTTTCTTTAAGTACTGTCTTGCGGGGCAGCTGTTTCACCCAGGCCAGGTCCCCTGGACACACAGCCACTCCATGTCCCTCTCGCCTGGCCCCTTGTGTGGGCGCCTGGGGCCACCTTCTTCACCCCCAGCCCGCCTATCATGATGCTTCCTCAGTGATGGACGTGACCTTCTGTGCTGTCCAACTCGGCAGCCACTGGGCCACACGTGGCTGTGGGACAACTGAAATTGTGGACAGAGCCTCCAGGATCTAAGTTTTAAATCTGATTTTATCTTAATCTAATGGGACACCTGGCTAGCGGTGCGCCAGTGGGCTCTGAAAATGGGGGCCTTCTGAAGCCTCTGGTTGTCTGCTCATTGTCCGTCCCGCACCCTGGCCCAGGATGGAGGGAGCCGAGTCACCCCCTCCCCAGCACACCGGCCTGCCCCCATGCACTGAACAGTCACTGCTCCCTGGCCCACGGCCCGCCTGCCCTCCTTCCACCCTCCTCCTTCTGCTTCCCTCAGTCAGGGCTGTTCTGGGCCGTCGCCTCCAGGGAAGAACCCTCTGGAATCGTTCAGTCCTGCAGATGCCCCTTGTCCCGTACAACCGAGGCCTTGCAGAAGGGCGTTATGTCAGGATCTGCATTCCCCAGGCCCACAGACGGCAACATCTCCAGGTCTGGGTGGTCCTCTTGCTGCTGTCCACCGTAACTCTCGCCAGTCTGATTCCAAACCAGAGTGGAGAATAAGAGCAGGCTGCCTGCCAGGGCTGTTGTGGGACGCAACACAGGCCTGGTACACTGTAGGAGCTACCGTGTGGTGATGTGGACGTCTCAGTAGCAGTGAAGTCATAATGGGGACGGTCCAACAGGAGCTCTCCAGGCTTGCCAGAGGCTCAGGGGGCCTCTGGGGAAACTGAGGCCCAGGGAGGGGCAGGCCCAGCAGTGTCCAGTGAGCCATCGGCATGGGGCCTGAGGCCCGGATGGCTGGGTGGTTTATTCTGACCACCCCACTGCAGTATGCACACACATGCACACCACATGCACACAAACCCACCTCATGCACACGCACACACCTGCACACTCACAATGCACACACGGCACTCATGATGGATGACATTAAACGTGGGTGCACCCAACATACGTACTGCAGATACATGTGCGTAACACATTTCATGCCCACGTGCATCCACAGGCTTACACACTCACAAGTGCAGTGTTTTTGGTGCGTTCACCGATATGCACATGCGTTCCACAGATATGACACTCACAGGAGTGCACACACACACAACCCACAGAACAGCGCTGTCGGAGGCCTCCTGGCGAGACGGGGATTAGGACCCGGCTCATCGATCTGTCCTGGCACAGCCTTGCAGAGGGGCTGGGAGCGGCATTTAGTGGACCTGAAAAGGTGGAGTCTGATCTCCTCACTGGCAAAGAGGGGACAAAGTTCACGCAGAAGACGAATGACTTTGCCGACTTGAGTCACCTGACAAATCCGGTCATTAGAGCAACATCCAATCTGGCGGCTCCCACCTGGACCTGCATTCCGCTCCCGGGCAGGAGGGCAGCGGGCAGTGAATTTGCTCTGGGCTCCGTCTGCTCCGAGGCCACATGCCGGGCTGAAAGTCCCAGGGAAGGGGCCAGACCAGGTGCCCCCGGGCAGGAGGAAGCAGGGGAGGGAGCAGCCCCAGGCGTAAGGGAGGAAAGCAGCTTCCAACAAACCACCCCTTCAGGAAATTCACCCCTGAAGCTCACCCACCCATAAGCCCTGGCCCCACTTGGGGCTTTCCAGGTCAGGTAATAAACCCCACCAGTTCCCTCTAGAATACGAGTCGGCTCTCCAGCACCTGCCCTCCTCTACTTCCCCTCCGCCCCCTGCTCAGGGAGATGTGCTCAGGAGCCAGGATTCAAGTTTGCAGCCCCATGCCCACTGCCTTCGGAAGTGCCCCTGCAGCCCCTGCCCATGGTCTGTCTCAAGCCTTCTGTGGGTTTTCCTGGAGCCTGAGCGAAGGTGGCTCTTCCCTAAGGAGTGCCTGGCCCTGGCTACACTGGATGGGCATTGTTCGGCTGGACCAAGGGGAGGGCCCCAGGGCAAGAGTGTTCTGGTTTTCTGGATCACATGCCTGGCCAAGTGCTGTTTCCGAACAGGCGTTTCATAAACAGAATGAATGAATGGAGGTCAGTCAAAGAATTGTCCCAAGATGTCTAGATCTATCTGCGCCTCGAGCTCTTGCCATCTCATTCCTTCATTTCTATCCAGTGTCACCTCTACCACCATCACCATCATCCACCATCACCTCCACCATCATCACCATCATCACTATCACCATCATCACCATACTCCATCATCACCACCATGACCTCCGCCATCACCAATCACCTCCACCACCATCACCATCACCATCCACCATCATCATCACCACACCATTACCACTACCATTGGTCATCACCACATCACCACCATTCATAACCCTCCACCCATTATTGCCATCCTTATTATCACCACCGTATCATCATCACCATCACTTCTACCACCCATCATTATCAAAACCACCTCCACGTCATCATCACCTCCACCATCTCCTCTATCATCATACCACCCCATGGTATCACCTCCATTATCATCACTATCACTATTTACCTCTACCATGAACATCACCCTCCATCATCATCACTATCACTATTACCCTCTACCATGGAACATCACCTCACCATCATTATCTCCTTATCATCATCTTCATCACCATCACACATCATTATTATCATCCACCATCACCCCATCGTCACCTCCACCATCATTACCATCCTTATCATCATCATACATCATCATCACTATCACCATTTACCCCCATTACCCCTGCCATGGCTATCATCACTATCACCATCACCATCACCTCCACCATCATCACCATCACCTCCACCATCATCACCACCATCACCTCCACCACCATCACCATCACCTCCACCATCATCATCACCGTCACCATTACCTCCATCACCATCATCACTATCACCATCACTTCTACCATGGTCACCACCACCATCATAACCGTCATCATTTTCATTACACCATCAACATTATCTCCATCATCACTGTCAACATCATCACAATCACCATCAGCACCGTCATCGCCAGCATCTCCACCACTGCTGCTATGAGTGCACCCTGAGCTGTTATCACCTGAGGTACGGTGACAACGGATGTGATGCTAAAACGTGAGCTTCTCTCTCTGCCAATGATTTGGCCTTTGTCCCTCTCTCCTTGCCCCTGCCTACTCCTCTGAGCAGTTCACGCACGTGGAATCCAGGTGGCTCCAAGCCCTGGTGCACTGAGAAGGGACCAGGCCCTGCCTTGAGGCCAATCTGGTTCTAGCACAGTTCCTGATCCCTACATTTCATACCTGGGGGTTCCCAATGACCCTGGCTGTTCACAGAACAAGCAGCTCTGTTCCCAGCCCCGAGGCAGCCTGCTCCGGGATCCTCACAGCTTTGACATGCAGGACAAGACAATCTGCCCCACGGGCCACCTCCGGGCTGTTCCTGGCTTCTGAATGCCCCTTTTCCTAGAACAGTCCAGGAAGTTCAGGGAAGTGGTGATTGCACGCTTTCTGTCCAGGCTCCACTCCTGGAAGAAGCTCTGAAATGCTCCTGGAGTCTTCTGCCCTGTGACCACGCATCCAGATGAGCTCGACAGCCACTGGGTCTGCAGACTCCAGGGCACCCTGCCTCACTTCCACATGAAACCCCAACCATCAACCATCCGTATCATCATCACCACCATCAAGTGCTCTGCGTGCCCTGGTGAGACATCCCCTGACTCATGAGGGGAGCAGAAAGAGTGCTTGCTGGGTGGCCCTAGGCCTCAGTTTCCCTTTCTGCAGAGTAAGAAATGGGAGCAAGACGATCCCAGGGGGTCCCCAGGTGAGGGAGAGGGGAAGGGGGGACGTTTTGGCAGCCAACAAACACCTGAGATCAGGTCTACTGGTGACAGCAGGAGGCATCTGTGGCTTCAATCCCCTGGCCTAGCCATGCAGGCTTCTCAGAGCCAGGTGGCTCACAGGGGCTGCAAAGGACACCTCAAGGGTTGCCAGAAGCCAGCAGTGCCAGGCAACCTGGGAAGACTGGGATTTTTCTCTCCGCACCTGCAAGGTTGAGAGGAGAGGGGCAGCCTCGGCGGAGACCAGCAGGCCAGCTCTCACCTTGGCCAGGAGGTGCTCAGCCTCTCACCTCGGCCAGGAGACGCTCAGGCTCCCTTCCGCACAGAGATCAGGAGCGGGTGCTGCTGATACAGCCCCCAGGAACAAGGTTTTGGAAAAGTACTGAACCCACTGCACGGAAGGGGACGAACTCGGCCGAAGCGGTCACCTGGCAGCCTCTCCTTCCTCCTGGGCGCCCTGACAGAAGGTGTACCAGGTGAGGAGGGCAGATGACAGGCATGGTCTCCTTGTCCAGGAGTCAGGGTTTGAAATGTGGAAAGATGTTATCAGATCCAGTGGGGTTGGCCGAGCAGCAGAGCGTGCCATGGCTGGGGGAGAGACAGGGCAGTCGCCCGAATGCTTCCTGGAACAGGAATGGTCAGTCCAAAGCATGCCGGGAGCCCTGGGCCCAGGCCCAGAAGTCACGGTCCTCACCAGCTTGGTCAGCGTGCCAGGAAACTGCCAGCGAGTGGGACAGGTGGGCAGCTCCATCCGCCACTGACCCCCCACGTAACTCAGGCCAGACAAAGTGTCCCTCCCAGCAGCAAGCTGAGCTGACCGGCCACTTCAGCAACTCCAATGCCACCGGCCCCACCCGAGCGGAAGGAGACAGCGCTGCTCTCAGGGAAGGGCCAGCTACCCAGGGCCTCCTCAGCAGGGCTCAGGGAGGGCGTCTGGTTTTGCTTTTTATGAGATGATTAAAAAAAAAAAAAAACCATCATTGGAAGAAGGAAATCAGTAAAAACAGACAGGCCGACTGTGTGCAGGGTGGAACAGAACGCCCCCGCCCGGCCGTCCTGAGACTCGCACCCGCTGCCCCTCACGTGGACGTAGGTCCGGTTACCGCAACCCACACTCATGTCACGGGCTCACCGGGCTAGCCGCAGGGTTGAGCTCACAGATCGGCAGTCCGTGTGCGTCTGGCATTTGAGAAGGCGCCGGATACCCTGGACCGTGCGGACAGAACACACCAGCATGTTCAGCATAAACAGTTGAAAATGGCACAGCCTGGGCTCAGTGTAAACAGTTTGAAAATGCCACAGCCTGGGCTAACGTGATGTGACATTTCTCTCATTTTCAACACACAGGGAACTTTCGAGAAGTAAGTGGCCCGTGGCCCATCCCTGGCATGACCATGGCCCATTCCCTGGCTCTCCCCACCCTGCCTGCCTAGCTGCCACGTTGCATTGCACCTGAGAGGGGTGCTGGTCTGGGGGCTCCTGGGAAGCAGGTGCCGAGGTCCCCATGAGACATCCAGCGCCGTGGGCTTCTTGGGACTCATCTTGGAGAAACAGCAGGGACGGGAGCTCGCTGGCCCACAGAGGGAGGGCCTGGGCCAGGCCGTCCGTCCCAGACCTTCCACATGACTCTGCCAGGACAGCCTCAGAGCAGGAAGGACAGGGCAGATTTTCAACACTCGCCTTTCTGTTCTTCCTAAGTCACTTACTGAACTGTGCAGGAAGGAGCCACATGCTGAGGGCAGACACTGGGCCCAGGGATGCCCCGATGGTGCTGGGGGCCGCAGACCCCATGCAGCAGCTCCTTCTCTCCAAGTACCTTCTCAGCAAAGCCCCCTGCATCAAACACGAGAGACACCCACAGCCTGTGGCCCCAGAAGACCAGGGGTCAGGAGGAGTCCCGGTCCTGCCACGCCAGCCCTGCCCTCGGCCCGCCACCCCCAATACAGGGAGTGAGGGTCAGGGCCTGGGACCCCCCACCACGGGCTGTGAGGCCAGATCAAGCTGCACCTGGCCACACCCAGCCTCAGTCCTGGGCAGCAGTGACAAGTTTTAAAGGCTGACTTCAAAACCTCCGACTGGGCTTGTCACCCTTGTAAAAGCCCAGCTGGGGAAAGAGGCCCAGGCCGCCGCTCTGAGGTCACCGTTCCAATGAGGGCACGAGGAGAACTGGGTGAAATTCTGGCAGCCGAACCCAGGAAGGCTCTCGTGCGCTCCTCCTCACTAAGGAAGGCCCCACAGAGGTCACCTCTCCACCTGCCGGGGCGGCCTCCCTGGGCCTCAAAGTGCGCCGGAAAGGCAGGCGCAGGAAGGCAGCTCCCAGGGGGACACAGCACCCGTGACAAGGCTTCCCTCAGCTCTGATAAAAACCACAGGAGGTGTACTAATTGTGGTTATTCACACTAAAGTGAGAATGAAGACTGAGCTGACCTCTCCCAGGCCTTCTGCGGCGGACAGAGTAATGGTCCCCCAAAGTTGTCCGTGTCCGAACCCCAGGACCTGTGACTGCTGCCTCGCGTGGCGGGAGGCACTGTGCAGATGTGACTGAGGCTCTGGGGAAGGAGAGACCACAGGGTCCCCGCAGGAGGGGCTGAGGAAGACCCGACTGAGGCAGACGCTGTGTGGCCGGCTCTCAGGGTGGAGGAAGGACCCCAGTTGCGAATGCAGGAGCCTCCAGGAGCTGGAAGGGCCAGGACACGGCTCCTCCCTGGGCCTCCCGGGGGAGCTCAGCCTGCACGTCCTTTCGGACCCCTGCACTCGGGCTGGGAAGAGGGCGCTTGTGTTGTCTGAAGACACTGCGTTTGCGGTGATTTGTTCCAGCAGCCAAGGAGGGGAATACAGGATTCCCGGCCACACGAAGGCAGGGCAGATGGACATGGTGATTTAGCCTCAGCTGGAAAGGTTATAAAACTCTGACCTGTTTCCTCCAAATCCGGTCAGGCCATCGTTGCTAAGGCTCACAACACTTAGGAAACGACACGAATGATCGAGAAGGCACTGCTGTTCACGAAGGAGCCAGAGAGAGGGTGACAAACACCACACGTGCATCCCTGGGCCGGGCGACGCGTCCTCACAGGAGCCCCCACGGCTCTCACGGCCGCCCCCATTGAGGCGTCTCAGGCCTGTGCTCTTTTCTTCAGGGCCCTCCAGAAATCACACGCAGGCTCCTGCCGTTCTGAACGTCCGTGTTTCCTCCTGGATCTGGGCCCCTCTGAGCACTGGCCTCCTCGGGCCCAGGAAGGCTGGGGCTGCAGGCCCAGAGCTGGCTCCCCGACCCATCCCTGGAGAGGTCCTGGCTCCAAGAGGATTTGTTGTGTCTCCAAAATTCAGGGCTCCTTAACAACTGTGGCTTCACCGAGAGGGACACCACGCCGGGTGCCCCGTCCTGCAACGTGCACGGCCGAGGGGCAGCTCAGCCGCGGCACTGGGCCTTCCCGGAGCTGGCCCCTCCAACCGCCGTCAGGACCACGTGTCACTTCCTCATAGAACGGTTCCCACTGTTGCCGCTAACAAACATTTCAATGCTCTTCAGTGTGTGGGAAAATAGAAAACGTTTGCTTTGGTTAAAAATAGAGGAAACTGGCAGCTTATTACCAAGGCCTGGGAGGGACGAGAAGCCAACAGTTACGTGACTCTCACTCTGCGCTGAGCGCTGTGCTAAGCAGTTTGAGTGAGTTGATTTGCAAAACCTTCGGGACATTCTTCTCTGCAGTCACGGAGACGGTCAGTGCAGGTGGTGACCCGGGAGCACCGTGGCCACGTGTGAGGCTTGAGGGTTGCTCTGTCCAGGAAGAGACGGCTCTGTGGAGCCACGGGATGTCCCTGGACGGGGTCTGAGAGGTGGGGGGCTGGGCTGCCTTCTCTCCACTGGACACGTGGGAGAACAGACGGGCAGGCAAGATCTGCTCGCGCAGGGCCCCCGACTCCCACCCTCTCCAGGTGGATGGGGAGTGGGGTGTGCCCCAGGGTTTCTCCAAGAAGCATGGCAGAGGAGGCAGCTCAGGGTGTCACCTTCCGTAGAGTGAACAGCCACTGTCCTTCCTTGCTCCCGCTGCTACCCAGCCAGGCCGGCCGCCGAGCAGGGAAAGGGGCATCAGGTCTGATGGGGGAGCCAGATTCCTTCCCCGGGTCAGCGTGTTCCACAAAGCAGGGACAGCCCGACGAGGCCGATGGAACGGATGCCGGGTCCGTGGCAGAGATCGACAGCAAAGCCTGAGGCAGAACCCTGGGCGGCGGCGGCTGCTGGGGCCGGAGGGTGGAGTCCTTGGGTGTCCTGTTCAGCACCGAGGACCACCCCAGGCCCCTGGGCAGAGATGGGAAACTGAGGCCCAAAGAGGGGTGGGCCAAACACCAACCTCTCATGCATTATGGAAAACCACCGCCTCCCAAACCCTGCCAGACAGGCAGAAAGAGCCCCGGTGCCTGAGAGGCCACAAGAGCCGGGAAGCCTGCACACACCGCCAGGTGCCCACTCAGCCAGACGCATGCGCACCTCACAGGTGCTCCTCTGTGCCTGAGGCCTCCTGCTCACCCTCCTGGAAACAGGCAGGCAGCCTCCTGACCACGCTTGGGCTTACCAGGAGCACCATTTCCAGCCCAGGCCACACGGTGCAGCTGCTGGATGACCTCAGCTGGGACCCTCCTCCCACGGGGCCTCACTGATGCTGGGACCCTCCTTCCACAGGGCCCCACTGATGCCGGGACCCTCCTCCCACGGGGCCCTGCTGATGCGTGTCATCCACCACCACCCTTGTGTCAGGCGCCATCTCCAGCCCCGGCCACCCCGGGCTCCCGGGACTTGCTGCTGCTGCTGCTGCTGCTGCTGCTGCTGCTGCTGCTCTGCCCTCCAGGGGTCCTCGCTGCCCCGGAACAGACCCCCCAGCGCACCCACCCCTGTCTCCCGTCTCGTGACGGTTGGGGTCGGCCACGTCCTGCTGCTCGGATGGGAGGGTCCTGCTGGGGCTGCTGCTCCTGCCTCTGCCCTGGCTGCCCTGGCCGGGACCACCCTGGCCTGTGTCCTCCAGCATCATCTCCCTGGCCGTCTTTTCTTTCATCGCTCACTGCAGCCTCAACTTCCTGGGCTCAAGCGAACCTCCCACCTCAGCCTCCCGAGCAGCTGGGGCTACAGGACCCACCGGGGTGTGGCAGCAGGTCCACACGGAAGCCAGGTGGATATGCGGCTTTTCCCTTTATTCACCAATGGGTTTTATTCAGTATATTACCGAGAGCAGTAAACATACAGGACTTTCCACGTGCCAGGCTCTGTCCTCAGAGCTTCCTACATCGCGACTCATCGGATACCAAGCTTTACAGGGCAGGTGTTTTTCCACCCATTCTACAGACAGGAGCACTGAATCGGGGAGACACCGGGGACCTGTCTGAGGTCGCCGGCCAGGGTGAGGCATGCGGACCAGACGGCCCGGCCACCCTCCATCCACCCACCGCCCCAGTGAGCCTCGTGAAGGGCTCCTGGTGTTCCGAATGCCGGGACACAGAGGCCACAAGGCTCCACTGTAATAAATAACCACAGACAGGGGCACTTGAAGCCACGGGGATCTGTTCTCCCCCCGTCCTGGGGACCAGAAATCCAAGGCTGAGGTGTGGGCAGGGCTGAGCTCCCTGTGGAGACCGCAGGGCGGATCCTTCCTGCCTCCCCCAGCTCGGGGGCTCCAGGAGCTCCTGGGCTGTGGCCACATCCCTGCAACCGCTTCCCTTGGCCTCCTCCTCTGCGTTTAATCTCCCTCCACCTCCCTCTTATAAGGACAGGGGAATGCATTTTGGGCCCAGGGAAAGTCCTCATCTTGAAGTCTTTAATTTAATCACATCTCCAAAGACCCCTTTTCCAAAGAAGGTGACGTTTGCAGGTTCCATGGCTACGGCCTGAGATGCTCAGGGCACCTTCCAGAGAGTCATGGAAGCCACAAGCCGGTCCTTCCCCACCCCCTCCCCGTCTTTCTATCCCATTTCCCTTGTATTCCCTTCTCCAGGGCCAAACTCATGGAGGCCAACAACTAAATAAGACAGACACTTTCTTACTCCTGCAAACACACAATAGCTCCCCGACTTACTAAATGAAGGCACGGAGGCAAAAATTAGCCTTTCTATCCTGGGTAATCATCTCATCACTCACACAGCAGAAAACCACCACCTGTCATGAACGAGATATATTAAGCTGTTTAATGCCAGGCTTTCAGCCGGCAGAGCTCTGGAAGGCGAGGGGTTCTCCCTGGCAGTGACTCCAGCCTGACCTTTTGGTCCCCGAGTTCGCGGTCCACACTTCCTGCCCATTTCGGCGTCACTTGTTCCAACCCCGTGGGGGAGACGTTTGGCAAAACACGGCCGTCTTATTTAAAACCCCTGGCACCTGCTCATCCCCCATCTGTCATTCTCACGACGCACCACCACTGTGGTCTGGACTGTTTGCGTGAGGACGGTAAGCTCTCCAGCGACAGGGCCGCGGGCAGGAGGGGCACGGCTGGGCTCGGCCATGACCTGGACCAGCTGCAGCCAAGAGCATCCCGCTCAACACAGGGGTTCTTTTTCGGCTGCCGTGTATGAGTCAGGAGAACTGGGAATGGGAAGGGCACAGGGCCCAGGAAGGACCGGCGGGCGGCGACGTGCGGAATTATTTACACACCAGCCAGAACACATTGCAGGAAACGTCCCAGAAAATGCATTCCTCACAGCAAAGGGGCAGCCTCCTGTACACGTGGAGGCAAACTCACTCCCCACTCGTCGGAGCCCCAACAGTCCTCCTGTTTCACACGAACCTGGAGGTGCTGAAGGTTGTGCCGAGACCTCGTCCGGATGTGAAGGGCCCCTCCTGGGTGGGACGTTTCCTGGCTTCTGGTCCTAGAGTGGCCTCCGTGGGGCTGACAGGGAGTCATCTTGGAGGTGGGGGTGGTGGGGTGCTGGGTGGGGCACGGTGTGGCCTGACCCTGGGTCCTGGCTGTGATCCCCATCCATGAACGAGATGCCTGGTGGGCAGCCTTGGAAGTGGCTCCCAGTGCCGAGTTTTAGGAGGAGGACCCACCAGCGTGGGACCCTCGCACCAGCCTGCAATTGTTCCAGGTCAGGACCACAGTCACATTGATGAGGCTGCCCGGGACCCCGCTCGTGCCGTCAGCGAGAGCCATGAGTTGTGGCGGCCGTTCAGTGAGGTCATCCTTGGTGGAGGACGTGGGATGGACCCACAGGTGCCTCGGAGGCTGGCAGCTGTGCTGAGATGCTAAGGACCTCAGCTCCAAGCACCCGTCTAAACCTGAGCTGCTTGTTGGGACACCTCATTCCCTGGCTCCCACCGGCTCAGTGGAGATGCCGCCCTTAGAGGAGAGCTGGGGGTGAAGGCAGCGGGTGTCTCCCCTTCCACCCTCCACGGCCCCCATGGCGGTGTCAGCCTCTCACAGGGGAGGGGCAGGGACCCGGACCTGGCTTGTTGACCCCACACTGAGCCGTGACACCAGCCCCCTGGGTGGCCAGTCTCTGGAGATCTCCGCAACCCAGCAGAGGGGCTTGAGGGCCTGAGTCCTCACAGTCTGAGACAGCCACACCGGCGAGAGCCCCTGTGATCTATAGAGATTTCTGAGCCTTTCCAACGAACCCGCCTTCTTCAGAACCCATGGGGGCAGGCAGCACCGAGCCAAGACCCTGCCCAGGGCAGGGGTCGCCTACTGACCTATCTTTTATTTTCTCAGAATCTCTCTGATTGGCCACGGACCTCATCACAGCCGTGCCAGGTGGATGGGTGTTCCTCCTGGTGTTTCGTTAAGGCCTGTGCACCTGGCCGTGCCTGGCGACCCCCACCAGCTCTGACGGGTCGGCGTGGCATGGCGAGGGCTTCCGAACCACTCAGGTGAACCCCAGGACCCTCCTAACTGGCCCCACGTACCTCTCCCGGGTCTGCAGGAAACCTCTGTACCAGCTCTTCAACGTGAGACACAGAAGAGGGAGAAAAATCATTTCTTTGGCTGGAAAATCATCTCAGAAGAGGCTCTTCAACCTCTTAAGCGGTCAACTTAATGAAAATCCATTTCAAAACGATTCAGTGACTTGTAACTGTGAAGAAAGTCTAAAGTCATTTCCACTTAAAAATAATCATGATGGTTTAGACTTTATTTCAAAAGCCAACAGGGAAGAAGAATTGCTGGAAAGTTTCAGCCCTCCTGTATTTTTAAATACGCTTCTGTCGGCTCCTCCAGCATTCATGGATAGGACTCAGGGGAGCAGGATTAGAGTGGAAAGGAACGCGGGCTCCCCGGGAGCCCTGAAAACACAGGTGCACAAGTGTTTCTTACAGAAGCCCCTGTGATGCTTCCTTTCATTTCAAAGTAATAAAAGGGTAAGTTGCTCCTAACTACTCAACCAGGATTAAATATTGAGCACCAAGGTTACTGTTATAATCTTGTTTTTCCTCCATGGAGCCCTCGATGTTTAAAAAAAATCCGTAAAAAAAAAAAAAACTAAATCCATAGTTAGGGGCTTGTGTTTGAGCCGGTTCTCTGCATGTTTAAGGAGGTCTTAAATCTGCAGTTTCCTTTTGGGGCATTAAAAACAACCAGACCTGATCAAACTGCTTTTGAATGAAATCCCCTGGCTTCCATTTTCGTCCCCAGTACAGGGAAAATGAAGGCCGTATTTTCTTTCCCGTCCTTTTCATCTTCCCTCCCTTTCGTGACCATTAGAACGACAGCCCGCACACTCACGGCACCCCGGCGACCGTCATAACTGAGAAAATACAAAAAGACCCTCGATATTACCGTTCAGGGGAATGTTTTGGGGGAAAAAATGACTTTCTTTGATTTTCAACAAAGGGGATCATCTTTTCCAGGAGCCCCCACGGAAACGCGCCCTCAGTCGGCCAGAGTCGGACGGCCTGGGGAGGTTGAGAAGGTCTAATCGGAACAGCCGAGGGGAGGGAGCCAGTGCGGGCTTGGACGGCTGGAGGGACAGGCCTCAGCTTCCCCATCTGTCAAGTGGGTGCAGGGCCCAGAACCGCACTCTCTGAGGGTTTTGCTGTTTTTACCATTTATTTATTTCCCCGTCAGATTCTCCACAACAGTTACCTGATTGTTAATAATTTCCTTTTACTTGGCCGGGCGCGGTGGCTCAAGCCTGTAATCCCAGCACTTTGGGAGGCCGAGGCGGGCGGATCACAAGGTCAGGAGGTCGAGACCATCCTGGCTAACACAGTGAAACCCCGTCTCCACTTAAAAAATACAAAAAAACTAGCCGGGCGAGGCGGCGGGCGCCTGTAGTCCCAGCTACTCGGGAGGCTGAGGCAGGAGAATGGCGTAAACCCGGGAGGCGGAGCTTGCAGTGAGCTGAGATCCAGCCACTGCACTCCAGCCTGGGCGACAGAGCGAGACTCCATCTCAAAATAATAATAATAATAATAATTTCCTTTTACTTATTAAGCAAAGAAATGTCCAGCTGCCAAGTGAGGTCAGAATACAGCCACCTTCTGTGGCCAGCCTCAGGTGATGTAAATTTGGCCACCAGTAAATCACCGGGGAGTCTGGACAAGCCAGAGTGACCTCAGCAGCCGGAGGCTCCAGCCCTGGAGGACTTGGGCCTGTGGTGGGCAGTGGGGTGGAGCGGCCGCCTGTGCCTGTCCCCACAGACCTGCGAGAGGGTGGAGTCACCACCGGGTGTCAGGGCCATGACCGGGGGGGCACACAGGGTCACCTGAGAGGCCCAGCTGGGCGGCCCTGTGGCTGTGGGACAGCAACTCCCTCCTCCCTGAGCCTTGGGCCCTGGTCCTTGGCTGGTCGGTGCTGGAGTTCTTGTGAGGGTGCCGAGGCCTGTGGCACGCCCCTCTGAGTCAGCCCGTGCAGGAGACACGCCGTTCACGTTGGTTTTGTTTTCAAACTTTCCACTCCCCGCACTGTGACCCTTCAGGGCCCCTCCTAGCCGGCCTTCTCCGGGGACTCAGAAAGCTCAGCCAGTCACAAGGCAGAGGAAGGGACAGGGGCCACGTGGACACCAAGGGGGCGGCCTGCAGTGGGCCCAGGCTGCACCCAGCAGGTTTGGGAGGTTAAGCTCCTTCTCCAAAGGCCTCCATCGCACTCCAGGCCACAGATCCTGGCAAGTCAGGTGAGCCCCGGCGTCTGCCCCCGAGATCACCCCTGCTTCTCCTCCCATCCCGTCTCACGGAGCTCGGTGAAACCCAGGGTGTTCCGCGCAATGAGAAGGCTCAGGCGGACAGCCGCCGTGCGACCCCGTGACGGTCCCGGCAGGCCAGGAGCCCGGGGCAGATGCAGGATGATCCTGGGGTGGAGGGCCGGGCAGGCTCAGGGGTCCCAGGTGCCCGTCAGGGGCAGCCCCCATTTAGCTTCCTTATCCTTCCATGCTTCTGAGATGCCTGGCGGGGAGGGGCACCAAAGTCTCTCAAAAGCTCACTTCAGGATTGTTCTTCAAATGAAAAAAGTTCATTTTTCTTCTGACTATAAAAATAAGCCATGAAACTGGAAGCAACGGGAACGTCCTCTACCTGGGGCCGGCAAGGCCACTGCCAGGATCACCTGCCGCGTCCTCAGAAGGCCCCTCCCTGCATGGGGGCTGAGGGTGACCGCTCTGCAGGTACCAGGTGCCGTCCCCACGGGGCTCCGGGCAGCAGCTGGGACACCCCCCACGTAGACAAGCCGGCTGCAGACGTCATTTGCAGGGGACACGTCCGCCCCCACGGCACCTGCCCCACGCGCCCGCCTGCCCTCTTCTCCTCCCTCATCACCTGCAGCTGCTGCCTCTGCTGGGCCCATGGCCGCGAAGACAGCCCTAGAGGGCGAGACAGGCTCCTTGGCCTCCACCCCGCAGGCTCTGTGCTCATTTGCTTGCTCAGAACCACACACTGAGCACCTGCCGTGTGGCCTGTGCCGGGGACACAACGACGAGCTAAGTGAAGACTCAGCACCCACCCCCCGTGGAGCCTGCCGCTCCGTGGACAATCCGACAACACAAATCCCCAAGTCCCCATCCCTGTGAGGCTGAGACAAGTTTACACACCCACACTTCAGGCTTCAGACAAAAGGGAGCCTGCCCCAGGCCCTCCCCCTGAGAACTGGGGACCAGCCCTGGTCCTAACTGCACTTCATAGGAACACCGGGTTCATCCATACACATGTGCACACTCCCCCACATCCACATAAGCCTACACGTGCATGGGTGTGCAAACTATGCACACGCCCTCACGTACACATGCACAGGCACACACATGTACCCATGCCTACACATGCACCCACAAAAGCACATGTATGCACACACATGCAAACCCTTACACACGTGTGTACACATGTACACATGCCACACATGCACGCCCAAACGTGCACCCACACAAGCATAGGCATGCACACACACACCCCTACACACATACACACATGTGTACACATGCCCACAATGCACCCACAAAAGCACATGCATGCACACACATGCAAACCCTTACGCACACGTGTACACATGTACACATGCCACACATGCACGCCCAAACGTGCACCCACAAGCACAAGCATGCACACACACCCTTACACACACGTGTGTACACATGGACACATGCCCACCCAAATGTGCACCCACACAAACGCCCAAACGCTCACCTGCAAGCACAACAATGCACACACACCCTTACACACACGTGTGTACACATGGACACATGCCCACCCAAATGTGCACCCACACAAGCACAGGCATGCACACACATACCCTTACACACATGCACACATGTGTACACATGCCCACACATGCACGTCCACACAAGCACATGCGTGCATACACATACACACTCTTACACACTCATACACACATGTGTACACATGCCCACACATGCACGTCCAAACATGGATCCGCACAAGCACACATGGATACATACGTACACTCACCCACCACACACACGAATATATGAGCACATTTGCAGTCCTACACGTGCACACAAACATGTACATACATGTGCACTTCCACCCCACAGGAACACACCCCATGCTCACACACATTCGTGCCCACCAACCCTGAACAGGCACACACACAGGCATGCCCGCCTGTGTGCCCACCCACCACATGAGCGTGTGCACACTCACACACAGGCATGCCCGCCTGCACGCCCATCTCCTACACGAGTGTGTGCACACTCAAACACACAGTTTCTAAGAAACAAAACACAACAGCGCAGCTGCCCCGGACCTCCTGACACCCCTGCGTGGCCCCGGCCCTGCCCTGTCTCCTGACTTGTGCAGCTCCGGCCCTGCGCAGGCCCCTCCCTGCCGAGCACCTGGATGCTAAGAACCGCTCATGCAGCTCCCTGCCCTGCTAGAGACAAGGCTCCGCCCTGTGCCCCGGGCCCACCCTCCGGGCTCTCACTTCCCAGGCATGGGAGGCCTCCTGTCCTTGCTCCCCAGGGCATGACAGTTGGGTGCCCAGGAAAAATGCAGCCGACCGCCCCGGCCTCCTACGCTCCAGCACCAGATGACCTGCACACCACGTGGAGCTTCCTGTGCGCAGGTGTCCCGCCCTCCCTCCCGCCTCTCCCCCCTGCACAGGCGGCCAGCGCAGGCCCGTGCAGGAATGTTCCGCTCCAGACCTCCCCATGCCGCCGACCTAGCTGTTCAGGTCTCAGCTCCAGCGTCGCCCCCAGGACTTCCCCAGGTGGTGCCTACACAGAGGCCATGCTTAACTCAATCTGTGGGAGAGACCTCAGAAGGTCAGTGGAACGATGCCCAAGCCTGTCTCTGCCACACTCCTTCGTTTCAGTCCCTCCACGCGTCACCCCTCTCTGAAACGTTCCTGCGTATCTGTTCACATGTGCGTTGCCCACGCCCCCGGGAATTTAGGCTCCACTCGAGGTGGGGTCCTGCGTGAACAGCATCTCCCAGCCGCAGCAGGTGCCCAGTGGTGGCCCAGCGGCCCTGCTGGGCAGGGCAGGGGTGAGAGGAGAAGGGACTTGGCCTCTGCTCGAGGGCCTAACTGCCGGAGATTTATAAGGGACAGCCTCTCAGGCAGGACCCAGGAGGCCACTTGCACGCCAGGAGCCAGCAGCTCTGAGCACAGGGACCCCCTGGGCACAGCAGTGAGGACGGCATGTGGGGGTCCCAGCAGCTTCTGACGAAGTCGATCAACATTCCTGCAAGGGACCCTGGCTTAGCTTCCCGCAGGGAGCCAGCAGGGGCGTCTGAGTGCCAGGCAGCTCTGCCCGGCCAGACCCAGGGTGAGGAGCAGGCTTGGAGGCCGGCCCACACCGAGCGTGGACACAAAGGGGTCCTTGTCCAGGTCTGGTCAGGTCCAGGCCTCTGCTGGGTCCACACCCACACAGCCCATTGGGCAATCTGTTTGCCTTTGGAGCCGGCGAGGCCACAGTGGAGAGAAACATGAATTTTTACCACCAGAACAGAAAATCCTTCGAAATTGCAGACCGATCCCTCACTGATCCTCAAGACCATTTTGTTTCCGCAAGCCTTAGTTTGTGGGGGGCGTGTGCCTGGAAGGTTTCCCAAGATGGCTGTCCCTGGAGAACTCCTGTCCACCCCGCAGACACCCGAGGGTCTCCCGTCCACCCCACAGACACCCGAGGGTCTCCCGTCCACCCCGCAGACACTCAAAGGTCTTCCCCAGAGTTTGCTCAGGAGCAGAGACCCCCTTCCATTCTTCCCACTGCCTTGCACAGCCCTCAGCAAAGGGTCCTGATGTCTCCAGGGGTTGCAGACCCATCAGCCTGAGCTCTCACTCTCAGGGCTGTGTCTGCCCAACCCTGAGGGCCCAGCCCAGTGAGCACAGAGCAGGCACCATCCCCAGGTTCTCCTGACAATCAGGGGACCATCCCCTGGCAAGGTCGGTCTCCAGGAGTCCCCCCGACCCCAAGGGCTCATTCACACTCCCCACTCTCACCCTCAGGGTCTTGGCTTTGATTTCTCTGGGGCCCTCGTGGGCCACCAAGGGGCTCCATGCCGGCGGGTCTCGGCCATGCTCCGTCAGCGCCCACCAGTGCTCTCTAGGTTTGCACCTGGTCCAGGACAGCAAAGCCCACAGATAACGGCGAGGCTCCTGTCAGTCCCCACCTCTGTTTCCCAAGTCCGTGGCCAGCTTTGTCCCCTGCCAGGAGGATTTATTCTTTGCGGCTCTGGCAGGCTGTGCAATTTCTCAGCGTTCTCCGCTGCCCTGGATGCACTCGGAGCAGGAAGCCTTGTGGAAATACAGACCTCTTTGTCCCGCTGCGTCTCCAGACCCCACTGGAGCCCAGGGAGGAGAGACGCCAGCTGTCCAGAGGCCTCCCAGGGGCCTCCGGCTATTCACAGGCGCCATCCTGCATCTCTGCCAGAGGTCGTGGTGTTTGGGGATCTGGGCCACGCCAGGCTGGACTCTGCACAGGCTCTGACCCCTGATCTGTGCCATCTATGTCCACTCCGGTCCTTCTGACGGGGACTGGCCAGTGTGGAGCAGGGCCTGACGCTGGCCACCTTGTGCTCCACACCCAGCTCCTCGGACAGCCCTGCAGGAGCCAAGGGATCCCGCGCTGCCTGTCCTCAGCCCTTCCACACCTAGGCTGGACACCCACATATCAGGGAGGGAGGGCCAGCAAAGGCTGCTGGGTGGCACCTGGCACTCAGCTCCCTCTCCCCTGCGCCACCTGGTGCTCGGCCCCCTCTCCCCTGCACCGCCCGGCACTCAGCCCCCTCTCCCCTGCGCCGCCCGGCGCTCGGCCCCCTCTCCCCTGCGGCACCTGGCGCTCAGCCATGACGCAGGAAACCAGGCTCCACCTGGGGCGAGGTTTGAGGGGAATGTGTGACTTCGTTGTCCAGGGCTGGGCAGGTGAACAGGTGGAGAATCGGGGGAGGGGCTGGGGTCACTGCACGAACCCCGCCGTGGATGTGCATCACGGAGAAAGGACAAGAACTGCGGAGAGGAAGCCGTGCCTCCAAACGCCACGACCACCCATGGTGCCCAGAGGCGGGGTGCCTTGTCCTCTGCAGCCTCTGTGCGGTGGGGAGCACTGGGGAACCCTCACTGTATGTCCTGTCTGAGCCGCTAAGAGGTTCTGAGCGAGTCCCGTCCATGCCACTGGGTTTGGGCTGGACTGGAGTGATCTGTCTGTCCTGGGCCCATGTCAGCTCCCGTCACCTCTCCCACCTCGGTTTCCCAATCTATACCAATCAATAAACATTGGCTGAGTGAGCCGTGGGATGGAGGAGTGACCAGCCCTGTCCCTCGGCTGGGCCACGCGGTGGACACGGGTCTTGTCCAGAGAGCCAGGAAGGGTCAGAGCGCGGTGGAGAGGCCGCACAATGACGCCCCCACATTCATCACTCAGACCCTGCCCTGCCCTCCCTCTGACCAGGCTTGGAGCTTGGCGTCCCGGCCTCCCTTCGGCTCCGGGTTGGCCACGAGCTTACTGGGACGTTGAGCAGGTCATGCACTTGCGTCAGAGGGGCCACACCCGGGGGTCAGTGCGGGTGAACTGAGGTGGCAGCACGCAGCCCGGCACTGCACGGAGGCCCCGCAGGGCACACGGAAGGAGCCCTCCAGGACGGGAGCACCGGAAAGGGGCCCCAGCTGCCGGGAAGTGCTGAGCCCAGGCCTGCGGGGTGAGGAGCTGCTGGAAAGGCCCCAGCCACGTGGTGGACACCATGCTTCATTGAGAAAAGCAGCCAGTGTGGTTTTGTGGCTGGGCTTGAGCTACCCAGCGAACGCTGTGGCCTGCCTGGCAACTCGTGTGACCCCATTTCACAGATGAGGAGGCTGAGGCCCGGGGAAGTTTGAGAGCCAGCCCGCAGGTGGCAGGCCTGAGCGTCCAACCCCTACCCCACCGCTCCTGGCCTCACACGTCCTCCCAAAGCAGCATCTCGGGGCCGACGGGGATGGGCAGCCCTCGGTCCGCTGTACAGGACCCCAGGTGGCTTATCGAACAGGAACATCGACAGAGCGTCAATTAAAGAGCAGCTGCCTCCCCTCACCCCACCGATGAGGACTGAGGACCGTCAGCCAGGCCCCTCTTCCTCTGAGGGTGGCCACTGCGGCCGTCCCCAGCCCCGTGCTCATCGAACCTCTCAGTCCTCTCCTTGTACAAATGGAGAGTAGAAGGAGCCTGCACACGCTTTGCAGGGACGCACGGGCCCCGGGTCACTGTTCTGCCGTCTTTCTTATTAAAATTGCATCTGTGTTGCCCTCCCTGGACGTGGCCACGTGGGACTGTGGAGAACCCTGAGGGCACCTCTGCCTGGCCCTGAGGCACAGCTCCAAGAGGGAGGCCCCGGGAGCAGCTTCAGGGGAAGCCGGCACCTCTACAGGGCTGCCCTGTGCCAGGCCGCTGTCTGCCACCCAATCTACAGTCAGGACCTGGACACACTTAACCTCAAGTCGAACCCAAGGCCACCATCTCAGCAGCGCCTCCCAGGACGGCCCCGAAACTCCCCTGGGTCCAGGTGCATGTTACCCGCTTGATACACAAAAAGCCAGACGCAGCTCTGCCCTAAATGGGGGCACCGGGAGGGGCTGGAGTTCACCCACAGCCAGTCTGTGACCACCACGTCCCAACCTAGAGGAGGCGACAGGAGACAGGGACGACGACCCCAGGAGGGGCCTGGGCAACTCTCTGACCCCAGTAATACCCGCACTGGACACGGGTCACGCAGAATGCCCCACGCAGGTGCAAGGCCGAGGCCAAGGCTGTGTCCGCCTCCCCCACAGGTCTTGGGTGGTCGGCAGCCCCGGGACAGCTGGGAAAGGCTTGTCCGAGCCGCACCTGCTCACCCCTGGGGGTCCCATCGCTCGCTAAAAGAGGCAACTGGCTTTGGCCCTGGAGCTGCGCCTGGGTCACGGGAAGCCAGTCAGACAGGACACGGGGCCTCTTCACACCAGCACGATGCTGCGTGGGATGGGGCCATTCAGGGTGGGCCCCCCCTCCTGCCTTTAATTCTTCTTCACTGCTCACGCTCTGCTGCCCGGAGACAGGCCCTGGCGGGCCATGTGTTGTCAGAGCCCGGAAGGAGGGCTGAAGTGTCAGCCCACAAGCCTTTCTGCAACTGCTTCTGTTCCTATATCTTGGCTGGGAGGAATTCCTGGGCCTGGGGACAGCTGTTTGCAGACAGTTTCTTTGGGAGATGTAGACGCACACACACTCACACACACGCATACATGTTTCTGTTCTTTGCAAAAGGAAAGACAAGCAGGCTGTAACAGAGAAGGGCTGCAGGCCCTGAGATCCACCACGGAGCCTCGGCCCCCGACGCTGAGCCCCGGCACGGCCTGCAGGGCTGGGACATGAAGGGAAATGGATGCCGTGGGCAGGAACCTCGCCCCCGACGCTGTAAACCCATCCTGGCAAACGCGAGACACATCTGCATGGCTAAGCCCCATCACCAGGCGGTGACGGCCAGAAACTCCCCAGCTGGAAAGAGCAGGGAGGGCAGGAGTCTCCGGAGAAAAGGCTCCCGGGCCAGCATCAAGGACCAGGGCTCCCAGCCGGCCTTTCCTCAGCGAGATGTCACCCCACAGGCTGGGAATCTACAGTCAGGACCTGGACTCACGCCTGGGCCCGCCACCGGCTCACTGTGTTAAGTTTCCTCACTGTATTCAGTTTCCTCCTCTGTGAATGGGACTTGAAAATAAAACCACGCCTCCACCTGAATGCCCCTAAAGGTCAATGACAAAGGGGTGCTGGCGATCTCTGTCCCCCGCCCACAGCCACCCGGCTACCCACAGCTCCTCGACTGCCCACCACCACCCAATTATCCAGTCCCCAAACTGCTCAGAGCCACCCAACTGCCCGCAGCCCCCCAACCGCCATGGCCCCCAACCATCCACAGTCACCCGGCTACCTACACCCACTGAACCGCTCACAGCCATCCAACAACCCACAGTCACCCAGCCGCCGATAGCCCCCAAAGGCTCACAGCCACCTAACTACCCAGTCACTCATGCTCCTCCTACTCATCTCCATCCTCTCCACACCACCGTGGGCCCTGGTCCCCTCCCAGCCCATCCTCTCCACACCACCGTGGGCCCTGGTCCCCCCACCCAGCCCATCCTCTCCACACCACCACAGGCCCTGCTCCCCTCCCAGCCCATCCTCTCCACACCACCACGGGCCCTGCTCCCCCCTCCCAGCTGGAGCCTCTGAACTACACGGCACGGTACTCACTCGCTCACTCCACCTCTTTTGCACATTTCTCCTTTCACTTGGCACAGGGCTCCCACTGTTAACAACGCCCTGTCCTCCTGGGCCACGCTGGGAGGCTGGACACACGGACACATGTAGCTGCCTGTCTGCCCCGGGGCCTAGGAGGGCAGAGTGACGAGGAGTGTTTGGGTAGCACCTGTGGCCGGGGCCTCCCCACCTCCAGAGGTCAGACCCCCTGCAGGCATCAAGTCTGAGTCATGTCTGTGTTCCCAGGGCTTGGCGGGAGGCCAGGCCCAGGCACTCCGTGTTTGCGGGATGACGAAATGAATATTTCTACCTGGAGGTGGTCACAGCCAGCGTCGTGGGCAGCCGCCGCATGCCTGGAAGGTTCTTTCCGGGACGCAAGATGGAATTTGCAGCCAACAGCCTGCTTGGTGTGTCCAGCAGACTCAAACCCACGCTCAGTCCCCCGCTTCTCCAAGCCGGAAAGTCGGTGCCTGGTCTCCTAGGCCAGGTCAAAAGGGTTCAGCCCTGCAAGCGTCTGAGACCTCTTCTTCCAACGCCCTTGTTGACGGACGGGTACGCCGAGTCCCAGGAGGGGAGGGCGCTCGGCCAGGTCAGACAGCAACAGTGGCGACGCCAGGCCCATCGCTCTGTGGCGACACGGCATTTCCTAAAGCCGCACCTGTCCCGCGGACTGTGCCAGGTCCAGGTGTCACCTCCTACACCCCTCTTTACCCAACATACCTGTCTTCAACATTCAAACATCATTACACCAAAAGCACCAGCAACAACAAAAGTAGCTACATGGGACATCCTAAAATTAAGCTTGTCCTTCAAAGGATACCGCGTATGTGGTAAGGGTCTTGTATTCAGAACATATAAAGATGTCTTTTTCTTTTCTTTTCTTTTCTTTTCTTTTCTTTTCTTTTTTTTTTTTTTTTTTTTGAGACTGCATTTCACTCTTGTTGCCCAGGCTGGAGTGCAGTGGCGCGATCTTGGCTCACGGCAACCTCCGCCTCCCCAGTTCAAGCGATTCTCCTGCCTCAGCCTCCTGAGTAGCTGGGACTACAGGCGTGCACGACCACACCCGGCTAATTTTGTATTTTTAGTAGAGACAGGTTTTCACCGTGTGGGTCAGGCTGGTCTCGAACTCCCGAGCTCAGATGATCCACCTGCCTCAGCCTCCCGAAGTGCTGGGATTACAGGCGTGAGCCACCGTGCCTGGCCCAGATGTCTTAAAACTTAATAACAAAAAGACAACCTAACTGAACAAAATGGCAAAAGCTTTGAATAGACATTTCTTTAAAGAAGACACATAAACGGCCCATGCCCACATGGAAAGATGCTCCAGAGTTAGTCACTGCGAAGTGCGAGTCAAAACCACCACGAAACACCTCTCCACCCCCACCAGAACAGGTCATCCAAAAGACAGACAACAGCACACACTGACAAGGAGGTGGAGAAACTGGAACCCGGGAACGAGCTCCCTGCAGGGTTACAAGATGGTGCAGCCGCTGTGGAAAACGGACAGCCAGTTCCTCAAACCGCTAAACGCAGTTATCACGTGAGCCGGCAGCTGCTCCCAGGAATATATCCAAGAGAGCAGAAAACACCTGCCCTCGCGGAAACTCACACACAGTTGTCCAAAGCAACATTATCTTCGAGTGTCAAAAAGCAGAAACAACCCAAATGCCCGTCAACAGAGGAACAAATGAACAGCCACACCGTGGAATATTACTCAGCCGTGAAAAACAGCGAGGCACCTACCCATGTGGCAGCACAGATGGGCGACGGAACCACGTGTCACTCACAAAGGACTGCACAGCGACCGACCCAGGAGCTTTGGAAATGTGTCACTCACAAAATACTACACAGTGCACGACTCCAGAGCCCCCCATGTCAGTCACAAGGGAATACACACTGCAGGATTCGAGCCTTGGAAACGTGTCACTCACAAAAGAATATGCAATGCACAACTCTAGAGCCCCCCATGTCAGTCACAAGGGAACACACACTGCAGGATTCCAGAGCCTTGGAAACGTGCCACTCACAAAGGTATGCGCAATGCACAGCTCCAGAGCCCTCCATGTCAGTCACAAGGGAACACACACTGCAGGATTCCAGAGCCTTGGAAACGTGTCACTCACAAAGGAATACGCAATGCGTGATTCCATTTGTATGAAAATCCAGAATAAATAACTTACTAATATCAAGCAGCAGAAAGGAGGCTAGTGATTGACAGGGACTGGAGAGGGACAAGGGGGCTGAGGAGCGACGACAGAAGGGTGAAGGATTTCTTTGTGGAGTCACGGAAAACGGGCTAAAATCGACTGTGGGGATGAATATGCACAATTCTGAGCTCAAAGCCACTGGGCTGCAGACTTTAAGAACTGCCTGGCATGTGAATTGTATCTCAGCAAAGCTGACTTTAAACAAAGAACTTAAATATCTTCCTGTAACCCTAAAGCAAATGCACCCAGGAGCTCTTGGGCTAATGTGCCGGCCGCGTGTGCTTTCCAGCGTCTATCAGAAACGGAGACCCTGAAACTTCCACTGGTTACCCCGCCCCACGTGCACTGTGCAGCACCCCAGGCCTAGCTCCGCCCTCACCGCCGGCCCCTGGTCTACACCCTCTCACCTTACATCTAGCAGCCCAGAGGAGCAACACTGTGCCCATCTAACTAATTCAGATGTTGTACCAAGAACTCACCAAGCCATGATGAGCGCATAGAGCCAAGTCCTTTATTAAAGAAAACTTTTTTTTTTTTTTTGAGATGGAGTCTCATTCTGTCCCCCAGGCTGGAGTGCAGTGGCGTGATCTTGGCTCACTGCAACCTCCACCTCCCAGGTTCAAGCGATTCTCCTGCTTCAGCCTCCTGAGTAGCTGGAATTACAGGCGCAAACCACCACACCTGGCTAATTTTTATATTTTTAGTAGGGACAGGGTTTCACCATGTTGGCCAGGCTGGCCTGGAACTCCTGGACTCAAGTGATCCACCCGCCTCGGCCTCCCAAAGTGCTGGGATGACAGCTGCGAGCCGCTGTGCCCGGCCTTTAAAGAGACCTATTAATCATGGATCTTAATTCATTAATGCTGTGGTCAGTGCATCCCCCAGGCCCTGGGCACAGCCCCCATAGGCCATCAGGGGTGCCACTGGCTGCAGGACCTTGATCAAGGACAGACCCAGGCCCTGGTCGGCAAAGGAGGTCGGGCACCAGGCAACGCCCTGACCTGACCTGGGGGTGGCAGTGAGAGGACCGAGCTGGGAGGTTTGTGAAAGGTTCGCACACGCCCGCCTGCCCGCGGTGTGGGGTCCCTGCCTCCGCCCACCACGTGCCCAGTGGGAAGACCGAGTCCCGGACCAGCCTCTGGACGCCACAGCCTTGGACACATCCTTTCCCTTTCTGGGCCTCAGCTTCCCCAACTGCAGCAGGCTTCCCAGGCCTGTTTCCTGGCTATGCTCTAACCCAGCCCCCACCTCCCCACTCAGCCCACGCGTCACGTCGGCCTCCCCAGGTGACAGCACAGCCCTGCCCAGCCCATTCGTCAGTGGCCTTGGCCTTAGGCAAGCTGAGATGGCAGGGCCCCAACAAACGGGCTAGGGGCCGAGAGTCCTGGGGAGGCGGCTCTGGAGCCTGGCACCACCTCTGCCCGCTGCAGGACCATGGGAGGTCTCCTGACCTCTACAGTCAGCCCACATGTGGCCACAATGGGGATGTGGGTGCCCACCATGGTGGGGGGCTGGCGAGGTTTACGGAGGCCTGGAGAGGAAGAGGTGGGGGAGGTGAGATGGAAGGTTGGGGGCAGGCCGGGAGGTTGGAAGAGGCTGGGGCAGGTCTGGGGGAGGCTCCGGGAGGTTGCAGGGACGGTGGTAGGAGGCAGGGAGATGTCCAAGGGGAGGTTCAGGGGTGGGCTGGGAGGTTGGGGAGGCTGGGGGGAGGCTGGGAGGAGGCATGGGAAGGTCCGAGGGGAGGATGGGGAGTTTGGAGGAGGCTGGGGAGGTTGGGAGTGGCTGGGGGGAGCCTGGGAGGAGGCCCCGGGGAGGCTGACGGGGGAGGAGGAAGGGAGAAGGCTGGGGAGGTGGAGGGTAGGTCGGTCACCCTGGGCTTAAGGGGACACTGGATCCTGGTTTCTACTTTCCTTCTCCAAACCCGAGTTCCCTCAGTTATGGGAATGGCCGTAAACGCCACGTCCTACAACCCACAGGGCCACGTGAGGATGGACGAACATAAAGGCTTCTGTATATAAGCCCCAAACACAGGCCAGGCCCACAGCTGCCGAGTGTCCGAGACGCTGGTTACTGCAGGGCCTGGCGCACAGCAGCGGCCCCGCAAATGTCACTGTTTTGCTGCCAGCCACAGCTGGACTTTCCACCTCCTCAGAGATGAGAAATGGGGCCTCATGGATTCATGCAGACCATGAAATAGGGGCCGGACAAGCCGGCGCCCAGGAACACTCTTCTCTGTGGCCGGAGCACAGCACCCCGAGGTCCCATAGCTCAGGGTGACGGGGCCACCCCTCCAGGGGACGCTCCTGAATGAACCTGGAAACATCTGCTAGGCTGGAAAACGCACCCATGGGTGGGAGTCATGCCTGCGGCTCGAGCCAGCTCAAGGAAGATGAAGACGCCGGACGCCGCCATTTGGCGGCTATTCCGCTCCCGTTACCGCCAGGGGAGGGTCCACTCAGCAGCAGCTGCCCAGGCTCAGTTGTCTCCTGCCCACCCGCCGCTCCACACCACAGCACCCTGAAAGGAGGGGTCTTCAAACAGCTCCTTCGCGTAACCCAGGAGACCCTCAGGTCTCCGGGCGATGCCGTCTCTCCCAGCTGAGCCTCCTCAACGGGGTCAGAGGCCACGAGAGGCCCAAGGAGGCTGTTTCACATCCACGCACAGAAACGGCGAAGGAAGCACCTGTGATCTCAGGCCCCACGCAGGGCTGGCCGTGAGACCCGTGGGGGCAGCGGGTCAGTTCCCACGTGTTCATCCCACCCCTGGCAGCAGCCCTTAGCTTCAGGCCCTGAGCTCTGATGGCCTCTGTGTAATTTTGGTGAATGGCTGCTCCTCGGCCCTGGGTGAGCGGGGATGCCCTTGGCCCCGGGCTCGGGCACAGGACTGTGACTCACCCACCAGCTCCAGGCGGCCCCGGGTCTGAGGCCAGACTTGTGGGTCCTCGGGGAAGCCCGGAGCAGGGCCACCTCCCTCTGTCAAATCCAGAACCTCTGTCCAGAGAAATGAGGGGCCCAGAAACCAAGCCCAACAGCCAACATCTGCCTCCAGCCACAACTTGCAAGCAGGCAGCTATATTTTGTTTGACCTGCAAAGTATATTACGAGCTTCTGAATTAGTTACTACCAAGATGAAACAATAAAAAGAAATCCATGTTTCTAGCTTCTCTGGAAAGTTAGAAATCAGGCCAGATGGCCAAGGTCTGGTGAGCCGACAGGCCGCTGACCCCTTCCTGTGGGACGCACACCCCTCGGCCTGCCACAGGCCCCGCCCAGCCCAGCAGCCTCCCTGGCATGACCTGCCTGTCCCTCCGGGCATTTGTGCCTGAAACACAGCAAATCTCTCTTGCCAGTGCATAAATGGCCTTGTTTGGGACTAACAGAAGATCGCAGGACAACCTTGGCCCACCGGAGGTAGCAAGCCCAAGACCCACACCGTAGCCACTTTGCTGAACCTGCTGGGGTGGCCAGAGGTCCAAACACCCCTCACCACGAGCTGTCACGTGCCACGGAGCGCTGTGGTCCTGGTTTTGGTGACACGGTTTCTATTTTATCCAGAACAGGGCGCACTGTTCACTGGACCACATCCAGCCCATTTTGTTGCATAAATGAAGACTTATTAGAACTTGGCCTCCCCCATCGCCACGGACTGCGTCTGGCTGCTCTGGGGCTAGGAACACCCTCTGAATACTGGGGAGAGACCGTGCACCTGCAAAGCCTGAAATAGCTGCATCCGGCCCTTTGTAGGAAAGGTGTGCGGGCTGCAGAGGCGTGCTGGGAAGGTGCGGACGTCACCCCGTTCAGAGAGGCATTCTTTGGTGTTCACGTTCCAGGTTACTTGTTTAAAATACAAATGCTTATTCTCACAGGGTAAGAATAACCAGCAGTAGGTTTTCAGTCGTATAAAAAGGGATGAGGTGGGGAGGCCGTGGGAGAGCAGAGAAAATGAGGCCACCTCTGTTGCTCGTTTGCCACGATGTGGAGAGTGGAGAGTGGTCACCCATAGTCTCCCCAAAACACCCTGGGAGAAGACACGCCCCCCCCCCCCCCC
>NW_016803657.1:1845328-1854669 GCF_001698545.2 Rhinopithecus bieti | reverse complement strand
CCAGCAGGAGCCCGGCCCACAGGCCTCGGCACTTACTTCATGGGCTTGAACAGCGCTTGCCCGTAATTCTGGAAGGTCATGATGAGCTTCAGCTGCGTGCCCCCCGACTTCATGGCTGCAGGAAGGAGGGAGAGAAACAGGGTCACTCTCTGGCCTCACGTCCCTTCTCCTGGGCGGACGAGGGCTCTTGGCTGCAGTCCACACACACAAGCCAGCCAGGTCCTCTGGGCATGGTCCAGGCGTCCCATTCTGCCTGGGAAGTTTGAGTTTCTGCAGTGAAGCTCTCACCTGGCTGATGGATTCCCTGCCTGATATTCGGGGTTAAGCACTGGGGCAGATCTCTCCATGCTGACCACAGACACAGGGCCTGACCCCAGAAGGGACGGCCGGGTGTGGTTACCTGGACACACACGTACACACACACGTACACACCCCCACACACAGCCATGTACATACCCCCACACACCACACACACCACACACACGTACACACCCACAGACACAGGGCCTGACCCCAGAAGGGACGGCCGGGTGTGCTTACCTGCCTGCAACGCCTCACACACCCGCTCACATCAACACACACCTACATACACCTGCACACCAACAAGCACCGACATACTTTCACACACCCACAGACACCCCACACACACCCCTACATACACCTGCACAACCACACACAGCCACTCACACCCCCGCAGACACCCACACACACCCTGCATCCCCCGCACCTGCCTAAGAACGGGGAGTGGCGCCTCCCGCCTGTGTTTCTGGGGAGCTACAAGGAACCCCAGCAGGATGACTTTGGGGAGACCTGGGGTTGAAAGCACCTGTCTCACTGGAGGCAGCTCCTGCAGCTCTGCAAGGACTCGGTGGGGGTGTGGAAGCCTCCGGAAGCCTCCTCCAGCTTTGGCCACCTCATCAGTCCAGGAGGCTCAAGAACTCCCAATAAGACCCTCCTTCAACCACTTTGGGATTTTCTTTTTGCTGCTGGAGAAGGAAGGAGGCTACTGGGGGCTTCCCACAGCAGGGAAGGGGCTGGCCTCGGCCTGGGGCGTCCTGGGAGCTAAGTTGGCCACAGCGAGGGCCTCCAGGCCGCCCGAGACGAGGGGTCATCACACGGTGTGGACTGGTCAGGTTCTGGCCACACAGGGGATTGTCCAGTGTGAGGGGGCTCACGGGGCCACACCAGGCACTGGCCACACGCTAACATCACGGGCGTGAACAAGAGCCAGGCGTCCCTGCCGGGACAGACGTAAATGGAACGTGGTGGGGTGGCATGCGAGCACTCATGTGCAAAGGTGAAGAGGGAAGTGGGACGGGGCCCTGGGCGTAGTTCAGGATCAGCCTCCCTGGGGAGCTAACATTTGAGCTGCCTTTTGGAGTTGAGGGCAGGGCTGGCCCTGGCCCCACAGGGACGGCACGACCCCGGAGAGGCACAGAGCAAGCGCAGTCCCTGAAGGAGGTACTAGTGATGCAACGTGTAACAGGGCGAGGGAGCCCACGACTGACCACATCACGCGGACAGGAGGGTGCAAAGGTGGGATGGGGGCCAGTGAGCCAGCTAGGTCCTCAGGGGAGTACCCAGGGGAAAGGTAAGGGGCGGCCAGCGCGGGGCAGCGAGGGCTGGAGGGGCTGTGCAGATGCTGACCCTGGTCTGTCTTGTTGCTGCCCCGGAACCAACGGTGGACATTGAAGGTGGGGGAGGCTGGGGCTGCGGCAGCTGCAGGAGACGGTGGCAGTTTGGTTGAAGATAAAGATGGAAAAATCGAAAAATCCAAGAAATATCTGAGGATCTGAAAGGTATTTGGCGGACTGACATGGGATATGGAGCAGGGGGATGATCAGAGAAGGAATGGCGTGGACGGAAAACCAAACCCCGCAGCCAGCCCGGGACGAACGGAGACACACCCAGCGGACCCTCACGGTTCCTCCACGCGCTGGCTGGATGGGGCACATGCGTGTGCTGAGGGCGTGGAACTTGGGGAGGGCCTAGCCCTGCAGGGGATGGTGGGATGGAGGACCGCCTTGAGATAGGTTGTAGCTTGGATAGAAGAAAAGGCTCAAGACACTCCGCTTCAGACAGGAAGAAACGCCCAGAGGAACCCAAGGTCTCAGGTGGTGGCTGGGGCTGGGAGGGAGGGTCAGCGTGACGGCGTCGGTCTCGGGGAGGGCCTGGGGTGCAGTGGATGCTGCCCGAGGACACTGAGTCCTCACAGGACAGGCCAGGAGCATGGCGGTGGAGGCCACGGACTAGAAAGCAGAGTCGCCGCCACCATCCACGGGACGTCAGCTTTGGGCACCAAAGGGGAGGAGCTGGCACCGGTCCAGGGCGGGGGAGGAGACAGAGCCCGAGGCCGGCACAGGCACAGAAACAGTCAATGGCCCTCCGCATGTGGGCCGCTCAGGGCAGTGCTCCGCCTTTCCTGCGGCCAGAGCGTCTCCCAGGGGTCTGCAGCCTCCCTCCCTCGCTCAAGTTTCGCCTCCTGTTAAAATGGGGGCCCAGTGTCGCGAGTGTGGCAGCTCACAGCCTGGAAATCGCCAGGCAGCTTTGGGAGGCCAAGGCAGGGGAAAAAAACAGGCCTTGCTTGAGTGGGCTGAAGAGTTTGAGACGCAAGCCTGGGCAATATAGCAAGACCCATCTCTACCCAAAAACTTTAACCAAAAATTAACTGGCCGTGGTCGGTGTGTGTCTGTCCGCAGCTAGCGCGGGAGGCTGACTGTGGGGGTATGTGTCTGTATCCCAGCATACGCGGAGGCGACGTGGGAAGATTGAGGCTAGGGCTCAAGATCAGCCCTGGGCCACAGAGACCGTCCGTTCTACAAACAATGGGGTCAGAGACACGGACACGTGTCGCCGCCTCCTTTCCAGGGTCCTGGTCGAGTTGGCTGGTGGGCCTCATGTGACCTGGCCAGAAGCCCCTCGGCCTGCTCCTGTAAGAATGGGGGGTGACACGCCTCATCCAGGACCACCCTTAGGACTACGTGGGGACAGTGCCGTGAGTGGTTCAGAAGAGCAGCGCAGCGGGACTCACCATGGGTGAGGGCACACAAAGGTCACCACGTCCCCTCCGAGAACTGAGAATAGCAAGAGCATTGCACGGAGACTCACCCAGCGAAGGCCACACGAGTGCCCATGGCCCTCCCGCTGAGCAGCTCGACAAGCAGTGGCCAGTGTGGGGACTCACCCACACAGGCCAGGGCCAGCACAGGTGGCCACGTTCCCCCCCCGCACAGCAGCAGAGGAAACAGGCAACGGTGTGGGCTGCTCACCATGGCAAAGGTCACCGAGTGCCACGTGCCCTTCCTGAGCACTGACAACAGTGGCCAAGTGTGGAAGACTCACCCACCCGCCAGAGCCCACACAGGTGCCACGTTCCCCGTGCCCCACCCACAGCCACGAGAAGCAGCAATGGTGTGGGGTGCTCCCCTCAGCAACAGGGCCATGAGTGCCACATGCCCTTCCTGAGCGCTGGAAACAGTGGGCAGTTGGGGAGCTCAGCCCACAGCCAGGGCCACAGCAGGTTTTTGGCCATGTCCCCCCCCGCAGGCACAGAGAACAGCAACGGCCGTGGGTGGCTCACCACGGCAAAGGCCACGAGTGCACGTGCCCCTTCCCGAGGCCAACTGGACAACAGGGCAGTGTGGGGGGACTCAACATGGGGCCAGGGGCCACAAGCAGATGCCACACCTCTCCGCCCTGAGGCACGGAAGAAGCAGCAACGGGTGTAGGCGCTCCACCACTGGCAAAGGCATGAGTGACCAGCATCCCTTCCCCATGAGGCACCGACGAACGAAGAACAGTGACAGTGTGGGTGCTCACCACAGCAAAGGCCACGAGACACCACGTCCCTTCCCTGAGCATTGAGAACAGTGGCAGTGTGGGGACTCACCATAGCAAAGGCCACATGAGTGCCATGGCCCCTCCCTGAGCACCAAAAGCAGCGACGACGTGGGCACTCTCCATGGCAAAGGTTGTGCCAGTGCCATATCTCTTCCCCAAGTGTGAGAACAGCAGCAGTGGGGGCTCGCCACAGCAATGGCCACTCAGGTGCCATGTGCCATCCCCATTTCTGACGGTCTTGCTGCCCCTGAGTTCACAGCTCACACCCCAGCCTGGCCAGGCCACGTGCTCCTTCCCTCCAGGCAGCGTCTGCTCCAGCCACTGCCCTGTCAGGAACCACGATTGACAGGCCATGGTCAAGACTGGGGCTGGGGTCAGTGCCCTGGACCACTGTGCAGTCTGGTCTGTCAATGAAACTGTCTGAGGCTGTGCCCTCCTCAGGTGAAGGAAGCAGCAACAAATCTCATTTCTCTCCAAAACACTGCACAGAACCTGAACGCCGGCCTCAGGCAGGCCAGCAGCTTGAGGCTCTGCAGACGGGCTCCATCCCGGCTTCTCACTGGGCACCAGGACGGGCTCCATCCGGCTTCTCACCGGGCACCAGGACGGGCTCCATCCCGGCTTCTCACCCAGCACCGTAGACGGGCTCCATCCAGCTTCTCACCGGGCACCGTAGACGGGCTCCATCCGGCTTCTCACCGGGCATCAGGACGGGCTCCATCCCGGCTTCTTACCGGGCACCAGGATGGGCTCTATCCGGCTTCTCACCGGGCACCAGGACAGGCTCCACCCCGGCTTCTCACCCAGCACCAGGACGGGCTCCATCCCAGCTTCTTACTGGGCACGGGGGTTTTCAATGACAGCAAACAGCGTATGATTTTACCAATAATCAGGGCAGCCCATTAAAAACTTAGACTCCATAACCATTTTCTTCTGAATACAGTGCACGGATTTTTAAAACTGGGATGCCTGGATGGGCACCTGAAGCTTGGTAGTTTTCTCCCAAAAGTAAAACTGTGGTTGACTTTAGTTTTCCATTTTTTTCCTTAACGGTGTTTCTAATTTCCACAATGAACAGGGAGTACATTTTTTAGTAAGAAAAAAAGAAGTGATGATTAAAAAATTATTGGCTGGATTAAGCTCCATTGGATGTTCCCATTTCCATTTAGTAACTGGGGTCACAGGATTTAAGGGTTCCTTCCTGTACCAGGTGTATCTGCTCCTTCCAGGGCTCGTGACCTTGCTTTTTAAAATAACAACATGTTGGCCGGGCGCGGTGGTTCACGCCTGTAACCCCAGCACTCTGGGAGGCCGAGGCCTACAGATCACGAGGTCAGGAGATCGAGACCATCCCGGCTAACACGGTGAAACCCCGTCTCCACTAAAAATACAAAAAAATTAGCCGGACGTGGTGGCGGGCGCCTGTAGTCCCAGCGACTTGGGAGGCTGAGGCAGGAGAATGGCGTGAACTCGGGAGGCGGAGCTTGCAGTGAGCCGAGATCGCGCCACTCACTCCAGCCTGGGTGACAGAGCGAGACTCCGTCTCAGGAACAAACAAGCAAACAAACAAACAAACAGAAACCATATTATCCGAATCTGGCCGGTTCAGTCCTTCTTCTGGGAGCAGGTCCGGTCTCCCTGGCCCTTGTGCTCAGCTGTGAGGCCAGCTCCTCCCCACGGAGCAAATAAACGATTAGAAATTAAAGGGCGTGAAGATCTCACAGCGACTGAGGACTCCGCTTCCCGTGGACCGTGGGCCGTGCCGCCCACCTGAGCCCACCATTCAGTCTACCAAGTGGGTCTTCTGCTGGCAGACGTTTGGAATCCTGCTCTAAAATCAGATGTGATCTCCCTGCAAAGACCAGCACACGAGCCGCCCGGCGTCTCAGGCCTTCGGCACTCATCGCGATGGCTGGGAGGTGCAGACGTCCACCCTCCTGTCACTGAACCGGTCATCCTGCCCTCCCACCCAGGAAGGGGCCAGCAGGTGGCAGAGCCAGGACACAGGGCAGGCCTCGACAAAAAGGTGCCATTTTGGGTTTTCTTAAAGACAGACCAAAGTTCACGACGCTTGGAAATCTCACCTCATTAGTGGGAGAAGCCCAGGCGCGTGGGCACAGGCCCTGGGGACGGGACTGACGGAGACGCCTTCCCTGATGCAGCCTCCTGTGCCCCCGGTGGACAGGGGTCGGTCAGAGCCTGCCCAGCCCCAGCCTGGGGAGGGGCCCACTGAGAGCTGATCCCTCTGATGCCCATGAAGCTGGCTGAGATGGGGGCGTCCTGGCACAGACCCCAAAGTCACCCCACACCATGGACAAGTCTCAGAGACTCACCTGTTAAGCCCTCTCCCACCTACCACCTTCCCTCCATCTCCCTCTGTAGCCACCCCCCCCCCAAATACAGGCCATCATCAAACCAACTGCACAACCGGACCCCGGAAAGGCCTCCAAGCCCCAATTCCCAGGGCAATAAAAACATGCAAATCTGGTCAGTTCAGTCCTTCTTCTGGAAGCAGGTCCCGACTGCACTGCTCCAATGGCCACCCGTCCTCTCTATGCACACGGGAAGATGTCCACAGGGCCCATTCCTCCAGTTCCCACTCAGCAGCCACCTGTCCTCTCTATGCACACGGGAAGATGTCCACAGGGCCCCCCCACCCAGTTCTCCCAATTCCCACCCAGTGGGCACCTGTCCTCTCTACGCACACAGGACAATATCCACAGGACCCCCACACCCAGTTCTCCCAATTCCCACTCAGCAGCCACCTGTCCTCTCTGTGCACACGGGAAGATTTCCACCGGCCCCCCAATTCCCCAGTACAATCTCACCCAGCAGCCACCCATCCTCTCTGTGCACACAGGAAGACGTCCGCTGCCTTTCGAATAGTTTCTTCCCATCTGGAACACTCTCCTCTTCCGACCCACCTGCCCTGAGCACCTCCCACCACTGAACTCACCACCTTTAGACCGAAGGTGACAGTCTACTTCTTCCCCGGCCTCCCTGAAGAATCCTATCGCCCAGATATCCGTCAGTGTACATGATTCATTCATATTGATTAATCATATTAACCTACATCACTAGGTAACATGGCTAGTTAATGTGGATTAACATCCACTAGTTACACAAGTTAACAGCCACTAACAGAGTGCCCTATGCTTTCATTATTTCAACTTGCTGTCAGCACTAAGAGCTCGGGGCCACAAAGACCCTCGGACACCACTGGGTTTTGCCCACAGCCTCTCCCCGGGTGATGGCACAGGACAGAGGCGATGTCAGTATGCAGTCGCCTCCTCAGAAGGACTCCAGGAGATTCTGGCATCTCCTATGAAATAAGAAATATATAGAAAGATGGCTGCTGTCACAGAAATACTAATGGACTTCGGTGCCTGGCCCCAGTCAGTGTGGCCCTGGGCAAGCCACGTAACCCCAGACAGCTCCAGCAACCCACTGGGAAGTTCTGTGAGGAAGCAGCTCTGGCAAGAGAGAGGGAGAGACGGCCCCGAAGGAAAGAGGTGTGTGGCCTGGGGCTGGGGGTCCCAACACCCCGCCCGGTGCTCAGGGGAATGGAGACTGGGTACAACCACCACTCAGCCTTGGTTTCGGATGGGAGCAGGAACCCTTTCTAACAAGAACCCCAACCTGACTAAATTAACCAGTTCCACCTCCTACAGGCCTGTGGATCACACAGACACATCCAGGTGTGAGATGCTGCCGTCAGTGTGGGCCACCATGCTGCCGCCCTTGGCCCTGGTCATCTCGTCTGTGAAGAGGGCCAGCGTCGTCCTTGGGGGTCACAGCCAGGTGGTTCCCCCTGCTGTTCACAGCCACCGTCTGACCTCAAGGGTCAGAGTGAAGCAGTTATTGCTGTAAGACGAACGGGTTCAGCTGTGTGTGCTGGAAGTAGGGCCTCACCCAAGGAGGGCTCAGATGTGAAGAATGTGACACCAGGGGGGCTCAGGTCACCCTGTTCTTCCCACCCACACATCTCCAAGCCAGAGAGGTCTGCTGGGTGTCCCAGAGCCTAGGTGCCCACACACAGCCTCATATACCCACTCACCGTGGGCACCGAAGGACCCGGTTCTGAGGAAAAGGACATAGTTGGCCAGCAGTGAGCACTCTGGGGCTGGCATCAAGGAGGCTAGAACTGTGAGCCCCTACTGCAAGGTAAGGGGCTGGAAGAGCTGAGAGTCCGCACCTGCTCCGGGCCTGGGTCTGCCAGTCCTCAACTCTCCTGGAGGCTTCAAGTGACAGGCAAGGCCACGCCAGCCCTGCCCAAAGTCCCATCCATCACACACCACCCTCGGGACACTTTCGCCAGAACTGTCTCCAGCCCAGACTGTTATTTATTTCATGATTTTCTTCAAGGCCCCTTTTATTTTGAAAGATCTGTCTTTTAAAAGAAAACTGCAGCCTTGCCCCAGTGGGGACCACGTCTGCAATTAGAAGGAAAGTCGGCAGGAGCACATCGGGGCACACTCCTGCAGTTAGGGGGCTGCTGTCTCTGCTGGGCATGCGGAGGCCGGTGCCTGGGTGACCCCAGGTCTCAGCAGCATGAGCTTCGCTCCTCGCCTTCCATCAGACGGCTGGGAAGGGAGTTGAGTGCGGACCGAGCTATTTGCCGCCTCCTCCAGGCTCCACCCGAAATCGTCCTTTCCAGGCGGTTACTGTCCTTCTTTCAGGATGACCCACGGTCCCCCAGCCCTGGGGCCATGGGCCTCCAGCTAATCGGGCATCTTCCCATTTCTCTCTCTAGGTCAGGTGAGCCAGGCTCTGGGACTGTGACCTGCAGGGGCAGTTGCCACCTGGGGTGGGCAGGAGTGGGGGACGGTGACCTTTCTGGAGCTGGTGCTGCCTTCCAAGGAGTTCTGCTCCCAACGGACAGACAGGGTGGCCGTGCCCTCCCGGGTACCAGCAGGCAGCTCCCTCTTATGGGCTGACCCAGCAGCGGAAGGCCCTTTGTTCCTCGAAGCTCACCGGCCGGTTAGTCCTGGCTTCTAGCTAGACTCATTCTTTCCCTTGTGGCAGATCCATTCGTGTCAAGGACTTTCGTCCTATGGGGTCATTTTTCCTTGTGCAGGCATGTTCTCCCAACCACAGGCTTTGACCCAATCTGGATGCAGCAATTCTGTATTTCAGTCCAGAAACTGCCCAAATCCTCACACGCCAGAGGGATGACTTTTTAAAAAAGTAATTCCAAGTACAGAGTTGTTAATTATGTAATTTATTATTTGCATCTATAATTGTGCATGATGGCAGTTTAATTATCACCAGCGCCAGCCGAAGGCACTGCATACCTGATTTTAAGCTGAATAGAGATAGATAATATCCCAAGTTTTTTTTTTTTTTTTTTTTTTTTTTTGGAGATGGAGTCTTGCTCTGTGCCCCAGGCTGGAGTGTGGTGGCGCGATCTTGGCTCACTGCAAGGTCCGCCCCCCCCGGGTTCACGCCATTCTCCTGCCTCAGCCTCCTGAGTAGCTGGGACTACAGGTGCCCGCCACTAC
>NW_016803657.1:1829878-1845314 GCF_001698545.2 Rhinopithecus bieti | reverse complement strand
TTTTTTTTTTTTTTTTTTTTTTTTTGGAGATGGAGTCTTGCTCTGTGCCCCAGGCTGGAGTGTGGTGGCGCGATCTTGGCTCACTGCAAGGTCCGCCCCCCCGGGTTCACGCCATTCTCCTGCCTCAGCCTCCTGAGTAGCTGGGACTACAGGTGCCCGCCACTACACCCGGCTAGTTTTTTGTGTCTTTTAGTAGATACAGGGTTTCACGGTGTTAGCCAGGATGGTCTCGATCTCCTGACCTCGTGATCCGCCCGCCTCGGGCTCCCAAAGTGCTGGGATTACAGGCTTGAGCCACTGCGCCCAGCCCCAAGATTCTTTAAAGGTGGCAGTGGCCCGTTACCAGGCAGCCAGGAGCCTGGCTATAAATAAACGTCTGCTGGCCCTAACCAGCCGTCCTGCAGGCCACGTGGAGCTCCATGAATTGGATTGGGTGGTTCTAAGCAGGGGGTATTTAATGCAGCCATTCTGAGGGACTCCCAGGCCTCGTTCTCCATTACAGCAATATTTCTGGGCTCATGTTTAATAGTAAGATGAATGACTTGAGATTAAAGCAAGCACCCAGGGGCCAGACAGCTGAGGGGACAGAACTCGGAGCCTGGAGCACGCAGGTGCTAATCTTGGACAAACCTGCTTTTAGAGCCTGAGTTTCCCTCATTGTGCAGCGGCGGTTGGAAGGCAGGGCTGGCCTTTGAAGGCTACCCCTGTTCTTGGTTGCAGGACCTGTCTAGGGGCACCAGGCTCTACACCTGCCTGATTGGCTTGGCGATGCCAAGGGCCCAGCCAGAGGCTGCTTTCTCAAGCAGCTGGGTCTTCACCCAGAACCTCCAACTGGGAGTTCATACTCAGAAGGGCCCTCAGAACAGCCGTGGCTGAGTCAGGTCAGCCAGGCAGCAGCAAGCGGGGTCAGCAAGCAGGTCAGGCCCCTTCTAGGACAGAGCACATCCTTCAGGGACACTTGGCCTGGCCCAGGCCAGCCCCCTTGTGCCATTCCCTGCAGACCAGGAGACATGGGCCTGGGCATGGAGCAACTCCGGCGGCACGGTTGGTTCCCGGCTGAGGGTTCTCTGCTTCCTCAGGAAGACAGACCTCTTCACAAATGAGAACTCACCTGTGAGCATCTCCAAGCCCAAGGCAGCAGGGAGTACAGGGCCCAGCATCCAGTCCGAGACCCTCACGAGGCTCAGGCACCTGCCCAGCTCTAGCTTCCCCGGATAAGAAGGATCAGCCCGCCTTGAAATGCTGCCGCCGTACAAAGACCCCACCCAGCAGGTGAGCTGCCCCCAAATACTACTGCCTCCAAATACCCACCCAGCAGGCGAGCTGCCCCCAAATACAACTGCAGTGGAGACCCCACCCAGCAGGAGAGCCACCCCCAAATACTACTGCCTCCAAATACCCACCCAGCAGGAGAGCTGCCCCCAAATACTACTGCCTCCAAATACCTACCCAGCAGGTGAGCTGCCCCGAAATGCTGCTGCCACAAATATCCACCCAGCAGGTGAGCTGCCCCGAAATGCTGCTGCCACACAGACCCCACCCCGCAGGCGAGCTGTCAGGCTCTGCTCTCACATCTTTACTCGTATTTGCACATTTAAGCCTGAACAACCTCGTGAAGCCGGCACCACAGGTCCGGGCTCTTCTTCAACATCTTTGGGGGCAGAAGTATTTGGGGACTGCGAGTATTTTGATGACGAAAGCACACGTGGTACGTGGCTGCCGCTCATGGCATGCCCACACGGCTTGGGGGCAGAACCCCACAATCAAACACACTCCTGTTTCTCAGAGGGACACGTGAATATTCACTGTGAGAGAGAAAAATAAGGATTTTAACTAGCCTCGGCGTTCTGCCCCCAAATCCATTCAGCTTGAGTCAGGTTTGGCTAACGAATGGGTTTTGTTTGGCATTCAGATTTGTAAGTCAGACGTTACGGGGTCCGGATTATAACTGTCTCTATGTTCTCAGCGAGAAGCCAGGTGCTGGAGGGGTTCATCCATTTGCCCAGTTCTGCTCTGGCTAGTGGCCGGCAGAGCCAGGATTCACCCCCAGATCTCCTGGGCCAGAGCCTGCTGTCCCGCCTGGGTGATGGGGCTGTGTCCGCTCACCTTCCTCGCAGGCCCTGCTTGGCCCTGCAGAATGATTGTGGGCACCAAGCCTGTCCTCAGATGGGCCCCCACCCAAGAAGACAGGATTAGAACCAATGTGGCCAACGTGGTCTAGGAGGCGGGCGAGCGAGATCAGCTCGGGCAGCCCTTCGGTAGGCACAGGACTTAACCAGGGCACACCCAGGCGGAGGCCACACCAGAACCCTGGGGCAGGGATTCCCTGGCAAAGGCTCCATCCACACCACCGCAATGTCAGGCAGCCTGGGCACCACTGCCCTGGGACAGCTGGACCAGAGGGGGGTGGCAGTGACCCAGGGCTAGCCTGTCCAGATAGACAAAGGGCTCCTAAGGTGGGCAAAGCTGCCCCAGGTCCCAGGAGGCCCCGCACTCTCCCTGAAGCTGCTCTAGGAGCTCCTGGGCACAGAACTCCCGCACCTCTGCAGTGCTGGTGTTGGAAAGCTGACTGGTCCCTGAGGGATGTGGTGAGCTGCAGTGCCTGCCAAGGGCCTGGTGGCCTTTGGAATCCACAAAGCGCTCCTTCTGCCCAGACCCTGCCTGTGCACACGAGGGAGCTGTTGTGGAAGGCCACGCACAAAGTACTAGTTAATATTTTACAAGCTTGCTCACGTGCACCATCTCATCCTATCCTTGCGTTGATCCTACGTGGGGAGACCCCGCTGGACGGACGCGGAAAATGAGCTGGAGAGAAGCTCACACGGACAGCGGCATGTGAGGTTCACCAAACGTGAGTGCTGCGCCTCCCGAACGTCCTGGCTGGTGTGCAATGCTCTTGCATTCCTCTCCCTGCCACGACGGACCCCACCTGGAAGGTGAACCGCCCGACGGACCCCGTGGAAGGTCCTCAGCCCCTCCCAGTGGAGTCCCCTCCTCTCCACACGCCCTGCCTGGCGTGCGTGGCTCTGAAGTGCTCATTCCTCCTCAGGACCAGGCATTGCGTGTGTGCCTCTTCCGGAGACTGTCGGGTCCACAGAGGCAGCGGATCTCCTTGAGGCTGAACTCATCCTCAACTCCCCACCACCCAGAAACAGGTCCTGACAGGCAGGAGGTGCCGGTAAAAATCTGCTGACTGGACTGACACATTGATCGATGCATCAGTATTTCCTTAATGGCCACGCTCACTTTCGGGGGCAGAAGGGACGTTCAGGCTGTGGCTGGCTGCAGGACTGCTCCCCAGCACAGCTCGAAGCCCTCAGACCCCTGCAGGGGCAGAAGAAAGGCAGAGCTTTCATGGAGGGGGGCCTTGAGGGAGGGGGAGGTGTTCAGGTTCCTCCCAGGCAGCACGGAGGGAAGAGGACCCCCAGCTTGTCCAGCTGATCTCTCTTATGAGGTGAGCTGATCACGGAGTGGGGAGAAAGCTGCAAGTTCTCTCTTCCCATGACCAGGTGAGTACCCAGCAAACAACTCAGCACCTGGCAGAGACAGCCAGGAACAGCCCTGCAGGGCTCTGGAAAACCTACCTGCCGGCCTGAAAGGGGACACCTAAGTCCTGTGTCAGCAACTGGACAGAACCCCAGGCTGCCGGGACCCTCAGCCCCAGGGCTGCTTCTGAGACACACACGCAGCTAATGCTTGGGACAGCTGGCCTCATCACGCAGCGCAAAGAAAGCCCTGCCTTCAGGCTTTCCCAGCCTCTGCACCTGCCCACTGTGTGCACCCAGGCCCACTCCCTGCAATCCCCGGGGAGCAGCCGCTCCCACCAAAGGGCCTCAGCCCTGCCCTCACTGCCTCTCCAAGCACTGGTGACAAACGGGAGCTTCACAAACAATTGCCTACAAGCTGAGAACAACGGCACCAAACCTCCACGCTCAGAAGCTGCAGTGGCACATTTTCCTGAAATCAGCAACTGGATGCCCTTTTTTGTCCAATTCAGCAGATCCCAAAGGACCTGGAGACGTTGCCTTCAAACTCCTCCATCCAGGAGGCCCAGGCCTCCATCCTGAGCTCTGCCTACGTCTCCTCAGTATGAAACCGCATAGCGCCTTGCTGAGCTCTGACGAAGGACGACTACAAAACCACAAGAAGCAGGCTCATGGCTATCTCCCCCCCCAGCCAGGGTCGTGTGCAGAGAAGCAGGAGAGTCCCATGCACACGGTCTCGGTGGAGGGGTCACCGCCGCCAAGGATGCCCCTCTAGTCCTCTACCCCAGGAGGGAAGGATGCTGTCGTCCAGTTGGCACCCCAAGGACCACCCAGGTAAGGAGGCAGAGCACAGTGGACGGGCTGTCCAGGCATTTCCCAGCTCATCGTGCAGCAGATCAGGGGCACATCCAGTGCAAATGCACACGAGATGCGAGACTTCTGTCCCTCCGCGCTGCCCGTGCAGATCGCTGCAGGAGGTTAAAGCTGCAGTAATGAACAACGGCCTCCCAGACCTCTCTAACGCACAGCCTGCCCCGGCAGCCCTGACGGCAGCCCCAGCCGGCACCCAGATGGCCCTCAAGTGCACCCAAGGGCACCTACCCACGCTGGTGATCCTCTGGGAGCTGAGGTCGTGCAGCAGGGCCTCAATGGCTGGGTTGTGTCTGGAGTACAGCTCGTACCGGTTGATGCCAATGTGGAACTTGAGCCAGTTGGGATAGGAGTCCGCGGCTGCCTCCCCGGTGGAGAGGAATTCTGCACCTTCAGCACCCACACGCGGCCTGCAGGGAGCAGCGAGGATGAACATCAGCATGGAAAGAACGGGCCCGTGAGCCGGATGATGGGGGAGAGGCCACCGACGCCAAGGTTTTTAACTCTGGGTTCAAGTCAGTACAGATGCTACTGAAGGTGCCTCTGCTTAAAGAGGGCCCTGCAATGTATGCAGTTTCTTCTGTGGCTGCTCTGCTGCCAGTTAATAACACGGTAAAAGGCCTGTAATTCTTATTCACCCTCTGGAGCTGCCACAGACAGCTATAACTACAGCAAGACTAATCCCAGGACGTCAGCACTGCCCTGCCGTCCCTGCCACATCTGTCCCGGGGTCACCGAAATGGCCCCACCGTGATGTCAGCTGGGGGTGCCAGGGGCTGCTGGCTCTCCCTTGGAGTAGAGGGGAGAACATACCATTGACCACAGACTGCATGAAAATCACAGACACGCCCAGTCTGTCAGGAACCTTCCCCAGCTCTCTGCTTTTGTTCCAACAACCAGGGGCAGAATGATGCAAGAGGCTAAATTTGATTTTAATGAGAGCAGCTTGGGTGGGGAGAGAGGAAAGAGGCAGCACTCTCTCCAGCCCAGGCTCCCATGGAGGACCCGCCGCCCACGCAGCCTGTCCTCACATCTCTGGGGTCAAGGGACAGTTCTGGAGGAAGGACAGGCCCTCTGTCTGCCTGCTGGGCTGAAGGGAAATGTGGAACTTGTCCTAGCTCGAATTCACCTAAAGCTGAGGAGGTTCCTGCGGTGGACGTGGGAGGGGGGCTAGGATCCACTTCCTGGCCACTCACTGCTCTGGGTGGCCGTCTCTCCCTAGGCCGCTGCTCTGGTTCTCAAATTTCCGAGCATTTCCTTGAACCTGACCAGCAGGCAAGGCTCAGAGGCTTTCAAACAGGCAGTGTGTTTAGACAGAAGACACTGGGCCTGGTCACACTTCAGGGGAGAAGGGACTTTCAGCGGGATCTTTTGGAAGGCTAGTCTCCCGTCTGCTGCTGGGGTAACCTTCTGCAGGGAGCTACTTATTCCGGCCTTGCTGTGGTTAATGTTCCACTGCTTCGGGTTGTAGTATCTGCTTGTTTTGATCTGTGTGGTGGAGGGAAGGGCCGGGGGATGGGGAAAGGGCTTAGCCAGGACAGTTTAAAGAGATGTTCCCTGCATGGCTTCTTGCCCTTTATCCAGCCGTCATCTCTTTGCAGCCAGCACACCCGCCGCCCCTGCTGGGTGGGACCCTTTGTTGCACCTCATGGCTGCCAGCAAACCCCTCTGATAATTCTGCTCCAGCCACTGGGTTTAAAAGACTCAATAGGCACATCCTGACCTTCTCCAAGGTGCCCACCCAGAGCACCCTTGCCAAGTGTCTGAAAGCCCAGCGGCAGTCTGGCCCCTTCCCCGGGGAAAGGCCACTGTCCTTCCCTCACCAACCCATTCATTCATTGCCTGACCCCATTTCCCAAGCTGATGGCCAGGACTCGCTTCTAAAGGGCGCAGGGTCTGGCTTCCTCACCAGCAACCACAGGGGCACGGCTCCGACCACCCGGCAGCCCCTCCCAAGGAGGAGGTCATTCTGGAGACAAAGGCAGTGCCCTGAGCTGGGCGGCTGCCTCCTCCCATACCACACTCCCTGCCCGACCTCTTCCTTGGGGAACGGCCTTTCGGGGCCCCTGAACCTCGCTGCACCGTGCCTTGGGCTCACGGCTCCCGTGGTGGTGGGCACCTGCCAGACCCCACTCACCAGTCCGGGCTTTCCACCGCTTTGGGGCTGAGCCTGCTGTCGCTGTTCACATTGAACAGGACGTCGTTCTCCGTGAGCGGCGGAACCGCCACCCGGTAAAGCGGGTGCTCGAACAGCCTGGCCAGGAGCGAGGTGTCTCCGCCGGGGCCGGGCGGCGGCTCGGACTGACGCGGGCCTGGGTCTCGCAGCAGCGGCCGGTGCGCGGGGTCGTGGGGTCTCCGGGCGCCGGGGTCCCGCCCCCGCAAGGCGCGCTCGGCCGCCTCCGCCGCAGGCGGCAGTTTTTCCAGCGAGTGGGACGAGAGATTGGAGGAGGGGTCGGAGCTGAAGTCCTGCAGGATGCGGAGCGTGTGCTTGTTGGGCCAGCCCGCGTCGGCGGCGGCGGAGGAGGCGGCCGCGGGGCTCCCCGGCGCCCCAGAACTGGGCCAGCCGGGCGCGGCCACCCTCGGGCGGCGGCTCGCGCACGAACAGCCGGGCTCCCGAGGGGCCGCGCGCACGCGCCGCCCAGCGGGGCCAGCAGGTCCCCAGGCGAATGTGCAGCGCCGCAAAGGCCACCCAGGAAGACCATGAGGATGAAGGCACGCGGAAACCGGCGCACCAGGTAATCATCTTCATGGCCCGCGGCGGTCCCGGCCCGGGCTGGAGCGCGTTCCCCTGGCGGCCCCTCTAGCGCGGCGGGCAACGACGCGGCGCCGCTTCAGCGGGTCCCAAGGTCCATCGGCCGGGCGGCTACCAGCTCCGGGCTTGTGCCCGGGCCGGAACCGGCGTTGCAAGGGACGCCCGCCGCAAAGCGCTGGGTCCCGCGCCATCTCGGGCTGTCCCCGGCTCGGGCTCTCCGGAGCGGCCGCGCCCTCAGCCGGAGCCGCAGGGGTCCCTGGCCGCCGGAAAAGCCGGGGGCGCCTGGGGGCGGCGGGGGGCCGCAGCAGGGGGAGCCCGGCGCTCCGCAGAGGCCCCGCGGGGGCTCAATCGGCGCGCGGGTCCATCCCGGCCGGGGGGCGCGACGGGCCCGGCGGTGGCGGCGGGCCCGCAGCGACCCGATTCCCTCAGCGCGGTCCCCCTCCAGGCGGCGGGCGGGAAGGCCCGCTCCTCCGGGCCCGGGCTCTGCCCACCGCGCGCCTGGGAGCCCGGGGCTGGGAGGGCGAAGGGCGGGGGTGGGCAGCGGGAGCGGCCGGCGGGTCCAAACAAACAATGGCCGCCCCCCGACGGCAGCTCCTGCCTGGCCAGCCTCTCGGCCGCGCCCCCGAGCCGGGCCAGAAATATCCGAGCGCTCCGCGAGCGCCCCCTCGCAGCCGCCCCAGAATTGGCGGAAGCCGCCCGCCCCGCGAGTCCACGGCTGGGCCTGGGCCGGCTGCGCCTCCGCTCCTTCCTCTCCCTCGCCCGCCCCCGACGCCTCTGCGGCTCCCGGCCCGCTCAGGGAAGGGCGCCCCGGCCCGCGGCTTGCCAGAGGGAAGCGGCGGAGGCTGGGAGGGCCCCGCTCGGTTCCGGCCAGGCAGCAGCTGCGGGCGCAGTGGGGGTCCGCCCTGGCCCGCTTCCCGGGACCGCCCGCACAGGGCCGCCGCCGCCTGCCAGCTGCAGCCTCTCGGCCCTCTCCCCGGAAGGAGCCCGGACCGGGGCCCGGCCCAAGTCCCTCCGGAAGCCGCGGGGCGTTCGCGCCGCCGGGTGAGCCCTCCCCGCGGGCCCGGCGGACCCGGCCCACGGCCCGTCTCAGGAGGAGGAGGACGGAAGGCGGCCCCGCGGGAGACCCGAGAGCGACTGGGCAGACCCAGGGGACGCCAGGGCAGTGGAGCTCCCGGCACGGTCCCCACTCCGGGACGCGCCCGCCTGTAACCTCCCCGAACGCCGGGGCCCGCTGGGGGCGCGAGGGGCTGGTGGCGGGGCGCCTTCCTGCTTGGGGCCGAACGGGGTTGTGAGTGCCAGGCTGTGCATGAGGGGGGTGTGTGGTTGTTATGTTGGTGGTGTGCATGAGTGTGGTGTTTGGGTTGTCCCGTGTTGGTGGGCATGAAGAGTGTGTTTGTGTGGGTTTGTCGTATGTGTTGGCATAAGTGGTGTGTTTTTGGTGTATGTGTGGGTGCAGAGTGGTTGTGGTGTGCATGAGGTGTGTTTGTGGTGGTGCATAAGTGTGTGGTGTGCACGCGAGTGCATCTCATCTGCAAACCCACACCCAGGGGCAGCGGTGCTTGTACACGTGGCTTCTGCCCAACTGTCAGTCTTCTGGCCCCCCCAGCCCCAGTAGGGAATAAAGTTAAGTGGATGATCAGCCTAAGTCCTAGCAGGGGAGTAAGTGTGGGAGAGACCCCACACCCTGTCCCCCAAGCCAGCTGCTTCCCCAGTGACCCAATGCCGGGGCCGTGCAGCCTCTGCAGCAAGCCCAGGCCCGGGGGCTTCACCGCTGGCGTGTTACCCTGGGCCCTCCCTGCCCTCTTCCTGAGCCTCAGTTTTCCTTTAGTGAATCAGGGCATTGGAGCCCCAATGTCCTGAGGACTCACTCATCTCTGGAGCCTGGCCCAATGCCTGGCAACTCGGTGGGTGCCCCACTAGAACTTAATAAGGGAGAAGTGGGGCTTGGCAGTGGAATCCATGCTCCCTCTCAGGCCAATCTAAAGTGAGTGAAAGAGCTGGGTGCTGGCCCCCACCTTTGGAGCTGGACTGGAGGCGTGTTGGGTGGGCGGTGGGTGACCTGGAGCGGGCCGCCCCCCGCCCCCCCCCCGGGACAAGCAGCCATCCCTGTTGAGTGCCCTTCATGCCTCCTCCACCTCACAAATGGACAGCGACTCGTGTGTAGACAGGTCCAACCGAGAGAGGCCAAGGAGGATGAGGGGGAAGATCCCTGGGGTGCAAGGAGAGTCCCGGGGGAAGTGGAACAGCAGGGACAGAAGCCTGGCAGGAAAAGGGAAGGTCTTGGCCCGTGTTCTCCCAGCCCAAGCAAGGGTCTTCCCTTGGACTGGGTTCTTGTAAGGCTCCTGCCCCCCATCTCTCCCGTGGGCTGCAGGACCTCAACGCAGAGCCTCTGGCTAGTGTCTCAGGGCAAACATGGGGTACCAGAAACCCCATGGACACATTATCCAGCTGTGGGGCCCTTGTGGGAGATCCCTGGGCACTTACTTTCCAACTGGCCGCCTCTGCCCCCACCTCCCCAGAGCAGGTTCTTCTTTCGGAGCCCGGCTGTTATCTGGACCTGTGTGGACCTACTGGACGCCTCCCCTCCCTCGTCGCACAGGGGTCCTGGTTTATCTCGTTGTCCGCTCCCTTAGAACAGTGGCCCCCTCGACTTGCCAAATCCTTCAGAAGCACCCCTCCCCTGCCCCACCACCAACAGCAACCCCACGTGTGTCTGAAGACGACTTTTCTTCTGTTCCGTGTTTATTGTTTATCTCCCAAAACGATAAGCACTCAAAGTAATGACAGGAGTCCTCCATTCAAGAGTTTGGGCCCCTGAGGCCGGGCAACAAACAGGCCCGCTTCAGGAGGGACCACAAGCCCCCTCCACGGTGGGGACCAGGCGCACAGGCTGCCGGCAGCACGTGGACAAAAAAATTCCAGAAGACAGGACTCCACGGAGGAGTGAGGGAGGAACAGCGGCCCCCTCGGACAGACCCTTCTGCTGGGTGCCTTTACTGGGCTCTGAGGGATTTGGTGGTTCAGTCCCGCCCGTCTGTGGACACCGTGGAAAACAAAGAGAAAACAGACACAACAACTTAGAACACACATAGATACAACCAGAAACACAGTATACAACACACGGACACATCAAGATACACACATAGACACACACAGAACACACAGATACACATATGTGGACCATGATTACAAGACCAGATACTGTAGACACACACAGATAACAGATACTGAAACACATGGAACACAGACATCCCGCACTGCACGAGGTACCAGATATAGCATGGACACACAATACACATAGAACACAGATACACACATAGACACACAGATGATACAGCCATAACCCACAGATACATGGACACACACACGGAAGCACAGAATACATAGACAACATGGACAGACACAGAACCATGTAGACACCACATGGACATACAATAAGCATATGGACACACAGGTAATCCACATAGACAAGACACAGATCTATATAGATACACAAAGACCATACCACGAAGTACAAAAATATAGATGCCGACACATAGACACAGATTAACCGTCAATGCAATGACAGACACAAAGACCAACACCATACACACATAAACCTTACATAGACACAGGTACACACAGATATAACACACATACACACATATATACACACAGGGAGACACAATATACACACAGACAGCATGCAGACACAGATATACACAAGAGATACATGGAACCAGAAGACACACACATTCAGGACACACACATAGAACAAAGAAACACACAGACACACAGATACTCACGTGACACACACAACAGCCACACAGGTCCTGAGCCTCCCTGGGCCCTCCCTTGTGCGGAGGCAGAGGGGCTGGCTGCTGGGGAGGGCACCTGGGGAGGACACGCCCCGTCAGAGACCAGGGAGTGGCTCTGGGGACATTTTTCTTCCAAAGGGGCTGGAGCTCCAGTTAGCCAAGGTGAGTGCCAGGTGGTGACAGGAATGACGTAGGAAAATAATACTGGGCCCGGGCAGGGAGGGCCGCCTGCCCTGGGTGTGAGGTGATTGCTCTTAGACCACACGGTCTGGGAAGGCCTCCAGGCATGGCTTTGCACAGAAGCTTGTACCTGAGGGCTCAGCCCCTTGGAGGCCTGTGGGGCTGGAAGTGCCAAGGCTGGGGCAGGCGCATGTTTGACCCTCTGTGGGCAGAGAAGGCCTGTGAGGTGGGCATTGGGTGAGGGGCCAAGTAGCCTCTGTCAGGTCCGCAGGTGGGGCCGGGCTGTGGGTTGTGTCCTGAGTGAGGGGGCTGTGGGAGGGCTGGGGACAGAGGGATGACCCTGGGGCTTGGATCGAGAGAGGCTCACTTAGGGTCCAGGTGGGTGGGTCTGAGGAGGGCTGAGGGTGGGGCAGGGAGAGCAGCTGTGTGTTGAGGACAGAGGGAGGTCCAGCCGGAGCCCCGGAGCCCCGGGACGGGCTATTGTCTTGTGGATGTGTTGGGAATTAGGAAAAAGCTTGTGGATTCCGAGGCCTCCGTGTGCAAAGCCCTGGGACAGACGAGGTCCCCAGGGATGAGGGGGACAGACAGGGTCCCCAGGAGTGACGGGGACAGATGGAGTCCCCAGGAATAAGGGGGGACAGATGGGGTCCTCAGGGATGAGGGGGACAGATGGGGTCCCCAGGGATGAGGGGGACAGACGGGGTCTCCAGGAATGAGGGGGACAGATGGGGTCTCCCAGAAATGAGGGGGACAGATGGAGTCCCCAGGAATAAGGGGGGACAGATAGGGTCCTCAGGGATGAGGGGACAGATGGGTTCCCCAGGGATGAGGGGGACAGACGGGGTCCCCAAGGATGAGGGGTCAGATGGGCTCCCCAGGAATGAGAGAGACAGATGGGCTCCCCAGGAATGAGGGGGCCAGAAGACCTGAGGGCTGAGGACCAGGCCCGCCCCTCCCGCACCACCAGACTCCAGGAGGGCACTGGTGCTCGTAATTGAAAGTCTTGGTGCAGCTGGGGGGCGTGGAGGATCCCTGGGGGAGGCTTCGTGCTGCAAGGTAGAAAAGCAATTCTCTCTGCACCCTTCATAGGCCTTGCAGTTGACACAGACCCTGTAACGCAAGACAGATAAGAGGAGAAAAACAAACAGAAGCTTAATAGCATGTATACCTTGGTCTGCACGGGACGTACTCAGGGGACAGACTATGTCTCAGAGACGTGGCTTGGAGCTCAGGCTTAAATACCACGTTCGACAGAAACAAAGAGAAAGGGTGTGGGGAGGGGCCCAAGAAATTACCCCAAACTGGGGTCAGGCCTTCTCGTGGATGGGCATCTCTGGTGACTTCCAGCTGGCCTTCTGGCTCAGGGAGGGAGGCACCCTGGTGAGTGCAGATTCCTGTACGGGTGCGACTTTCTCTCACAGAAGAGCAGCTTCCACTCTTGCTTGCAGAGTTTCTCCTGTGGCTGCAGTTTCTCAAAATAAGCCGCTCAAAATAATGCTTATGCCAAAGAGGCATATTTTGGGGTGGCATATTCTGGTCTGCTCTACATGGAAACGAACAGAAAAATGGGGCAGAGGCTGGGGAGGGGAGCAGGACCGACTTCCAGTTCCCAGACCTGAGTGAGGGAACCTGAGGCTGAGCTCTGGACTTTGGGGTCTGGAAGGGGTTCTCTGAGGACACGCGGGGAGTGGGGGAAACAGCTGCCTCCTCAGGTTTCCCCCAAGGGATCCTGCCTGGGGAGACCTGGACTGGGCGAGGCTTGGCAGCTGCCCTGCAAGGAGGAGGGAGACAGGGCTGCAATGGGAGGTGTGGGGTTGCTGGGATCCCACCCGCGGGTGCTGGGACTGGCCAGAGGACACACGGCGATTTCCCAATGGGCCAGGAAGGAAGGAGGAGCTTTACAGGCAGAGCATGACCCCGCACAGGAGGCAGAGGCAGAGTCTCCAAGTGTCCCCGTCAGGTCCCTGGGGCTGTGGCAGGGGAAGAAGCCGCAGTACCTCCTGCCCTTTAAGACAGGAGAGGCTGTCGTCCCCGTGTTGCCCAGCAGCTGGTTGGAGCCCAGGACTCCTCAGAGGAGCCAGCGCCTGAGCCCTGAGCTGCCAGCTGGCCTGGCTGACCCAGGAGAAGGAGGCTGCTGTGCGTATAAGTAGTGAGGTGTGAGAGGAAGCACAGAGCCGTGCTGCTGGTGTACGAAGGAGAAAGAAGGAAGCCTGTCTGAATGGCTGTGCAGGGGATATTGGAAGAGAACTGAAGGAACTCACGCAGTGCTCGTCTGTGAAGGGTGCACCACAATGTATGGACGAAGGTGGGAGAGAGAGATGCTGGGCCATAAAGTTTGGGGTGTGTGATGGCATGGAGGAGAAAGCCTCCTGGGGGCTGTGCCCAGAGGGGTGTGCAGCCCACCAGCAGATGGAGTTTTATGTGCCTCCCACCTCCTGCCAGGGGCCCCCCACGACTCCCTGAGGCTCCATCAGCAACAGGATGGCGGGTTTTCCTTCCCATGTGGATGGGGGACGTCCCAGCCTCCTGGATGCCCTCCTGGGATGGGACAGAGGGGAGCACCACCTGTGCCTCTACTCACGCCTGGCCTGGAGTGGCCCAGCGGAGGGTCCGGGTGGGGGCGCTGGAGGGGCCCTCACAGCTCAGGCCTGGCACCTGCACCTTTCTGGATCCCACGATGTTTTGCTAAGAATCACTCATCCAAGACCTACCCAGAGGCTCTGGAGCTGTTTACCACAGGCCAGCTCTGGCCGCAGGCTATTCTGGGAGCCTGGGGGGGCTGGGAGGAGGCTGGGGCTCTGGGTGGCAGGAGGAGAAGGGCCGTCTTGTCCTTACTGAGCGTCCAGTGAGCGTCAGATGCTGCACTACATACAATTCTAATCCTGGCCTGGCGAAGCCAGAGCAGGACAATATTCCTCCGTCCCCAGGCCTCCTGCTTGGCTGCAGGTGCTGACAGGGAATGGGCCTGGCTATCGGGGCTCACAGAGGAGCCAGGAGAGACACTAGCAGGATAAATGTGAGCTCTGCATCTGCTGGGCTGGGTTCGAGGGACGCGGGGTGGCTGGGGAGGGTGGCGCTGGTCCCTCTGGCTGCTGTCACTGGCCGGCCGGCCAGTCCACCCCGACGCTGGACTCCTGGGCTCTCCATTCCCCATCCACAGTCTGAGGGTCTCTGAAAAGATAATTCATTTGTTTTCATTAAAAGCAACAGATCAAGAAGCTGAAAACACAAGAATAAAACAATGTAAATCTTGACTTTATTTTGTATCCCTCACATACAGGATTCACATTCTATTATACACGGAGTATCCACAAAAACTGACCACATTTTGCTCGTCATAAAAATATCAAGAAATTCCAAAAGGCAGACAATCTAGTCTGTCAGGGCGTCTACACACACACTCACTTGTGCGCAGGCACACACGCACAGTCTATAGCTTGTTCTTAGACACAGTGTGGTATAAGGAAACAAAAACTGACTTTAAAAATATTTCTACCTGGGCCAGGCGCGGTGGCGGATCACGAGGTCAGGAGTCTGAGACCAGCCTGACCAACATGGTGAAACCCCATCTCTACTAAAATTTCAAAAAATTAGCCAAGCGTGGTGACAGGCATCTGTAATCCCAGCTACTCGGGAGGCTGAGGCAGGAGAATCACTTGAACCTGGGAGGTGGAGGTTGCGGTGAGCTGAGATTCGGCCACTGCACTCCAGCCTGGGCGACAAGAGCGAGACTCCATCTCAAAAAAAAAAAAAAAAAATGTCTACCTGGAAATTAATATCACAAAGAAAAACACTCATATGCAATTTCTGGGTTTTGAAGGAGCAAAAGGGGCATCACTGTCTGTGTTAAGCGAACACGGATGGGAACAGCACCTGCCGAAATCCGCAGGACGCCCGCGGCGGCGCTCGGAGGAACGGCAACCACGTTCATTAGAAAATGATAATGACTGAACAATCCTTGAGGCCAGCACCGTGGCTCACACCTGGAATCCCAGCACTTCTCGGTGGCTCACGCCTGGAATCCCAGCACTTCGGGAGGCCGAGGCAGGTATATCACCTGAGGTCAGGAGCTTGAGAACAGCCCGGCCCACATGGTGAAACCCCGTCTCGACTAAATATACAAAAATTAGCTGGGCGCGGCGGCGGGCGCCTGTAGTCCCAGCGACTCAGGAGGTTGAGGCAGGAGAATTGTTTGAGCCCAGGAGGTGGAGGTCGCAGCAAGCCGAGATCGCACCACCTCACTCCAGCCTGGGCGACAGTGTGAGACTCTGCCTCAAAGGGAAAGGAAAGGGAGGGAAGGGGAAAGGAAGGGAAAGGGAGGGGAAGGGAAGGGAGGGAAGGGGAGGGGAGGG
>NW_016803657.1:1813703-1828253 GCF_001698545.2 Rhinopithecus bieti | reverse complement strand
CGTCTCAAAAAAAAAAAAAAAAAGATTTGCAAAATACTTGTACCTCCAAGCTGGCCGTGACATCATTCTGTGTTTTCCCAGGTACGGAGGAGTAATTTCAGAAGGAGGCATTTTGTAAAATTAAAAGGTATTCACCAAATATTTCATGCATGAGTGTAATCTACAGGCTTGGTGATTCGAGATGAAAACGCATATATCAGACAAACAAGATTGGATATTTAGAAGCAAATTTGAGACTCAAGGGAAAATAAATTATAGGGAACTTCTTATCAGAGCCCGGACATGTCTGGGTCTGGAGTGAAAGCCATGGGCTATGGCCTCAGGTGTGGAGGACGTGGGGTTCTCTGTCCTATTCAGCCTCCCCTTCCCCCCTGGGGGCGGCTGTGCTATCGCTGGGGCTGGGGCCATTGACTCCCTGTACCCCACCACCCCCACCGCCAAAGGGGCCAGTTCTGGCTCCAGCTCCCCCTCCCTCCCCAGCTGTGAGCAGGGCAGGTACCAGCTGTTGCCCAGCTCCATGTGTGAGAGGCATGGATTCTCTAGGTCAGACTCCTCTCCATCAGACCGTTCCACAGGGAGCTGGTGTGAACTTGGAACCAAGGGCCGGGCCAGAGGGGTGTCCACGCAGTGCCGGCCCTTCCTGGGGTTCCCCAGATATGGGCACTGCTGGGTCTGGGGAAGTGGGTTTGCCTCCCTCCCGCCTCAGGGTGGGCTTCGGGCAGCAACTGGCTGCCCAGGGCCTGCCTGACCTCCACCCCCTGCACCAGGGACCTGGGATTCCGGGGCCCACTCTGCACAGAGGCTCTCCAGCCCGGGTGTGGCTCCGCCCCCTCCTCCAGTGTGGACCCTCCAGACAGCTCATTCCCCAGCAGGCCCCTCCATTTAGGGGCCCAGGCTGCTCTCTGCAGGGGCACTGGTCTGTGACGCCAATTTTGAAGTACAGGATTACAGAAAGCCTAACACATGGATTATTTCTGACCATCAGAAACCGTACAAGTTACATTTGCTGAAATCTTGCTGCTCTCAAGGGCTGTGGAAAAGAGACACAACCCGAACCTTAACCCTAACCTGGGAAGACCCAGCTCCGACCCACGCAGGGCTCTGGGGACCCGAGGCCTTTGTTGGTGCCGGCCACTCGCCCAGCGCTCCCTCCAAGCACCCTTCCTGGAAAACTCTCACACACCCTTCAGGAGCCTCTTCAGATACCACCACGGCCGTGAGCCCTCCCCAATGGGCTTGCTTCTCCTCCTCCTGGGCGGCCCCACAACAGCTTGGCCATCTCACACCCCATCCCGGGCCAGAGGCCTTGAGAGCTGGGACTGCCTCACCCTCCCCTGTTGTCCCAGCCCACAGCCGGCGTCGCAGAGGGCCTGGCTCTCCCTCCCACTGCTCCCCGCTGCGTCTGGACCGTGTTCCCCGTGTCTCTGGCCCTGTCTCTCCCTCTGCCCCCCCAAACACCAGCTCAGCACCGCCTAAGCTCCTTCCCTGTCTCTCCCTCCGCCCCCTGAACACCAGCTCAGCACCGCCTAAGCTCCTTCCCGGGGACAGCTTTGGGACCTCTTGTCCCAGCCAAATAGACCCTGGGAGCAGCCAGCTACCACTTCCTGCCACTGCGGCTTCATCTGGGACACAAGTCCACGGAAGCAGCTTCTCTTTTCTTGGACTCCGGCAAAGGGGTCACTTGAGGCTGCAGCCGGAGCCTGTGTCCCCGAGGAGTCGCAGGGGAAGGTGCTTCCCAGCAGCTCTTGGGATCGGTCAGGAGTTTGAGAGGAGCCAACAGCAGCTAAAACAGCGATTTCTGCAAACGTCACGATTCAGCAACAGGCCTGCTTCTGCCAACACTCGGGCGGCCGCTGGTCTTCCTGCCTGGGTCCGTTTTCCTTTAGATGCATCTTCCGGTCTGCAAGAATCTAACAGCCGTGATGATGGCTATCTGCCGTGGGAGATGTAGCTTTTCACCTGTAAAATATTAGTGCTTAAAACCGCCGCTGTGGGACTGGCGTGTAATTCCGGCTGCCGCTTCCCACCCATAATCACCAAATTCGGAGATCCTGTCTCTCCCTCCGCATCTGGACTCCACCTCCCGGCTGCCTCTGGTCTGGGGGCCCCGCACGAGGGATCCAGACACAGCGGGCAGAGGCGAGGTCAGAGAGACTGCCCCTGCAAGACGCCTCCCGGAGGCCTGAAGCCTAGTGGTTCTCAGGCACACAGGGACCCAGGAGTGAGCGCTGGCTGAGTGCCTGCCATGTGCCCGTGCAGGGCACCTCTACTCACTGTCGTGCAGCAGCAAGACTCCCCGCAGGTGGGTGACCGTGTCCCACGTAAGGCGAGGAAACAGGCTGGAGAACACGAATCGGGTGCGATGCGGCCCCAGAGCCCGCCCCCTCCCCGACGAGGCCTTGCAGAGCCCACCCGCCTACATGCAGAGACCACATTGTGGCCGATGCCGCCTCCGGGCCGCGAGGGGACAGGCCCAGCTGTGCCATCCTTCTGCACTGCCTCCTCTTGAGTCTGGCCTTCGGGAGGAGGGCAGTGGACACCAGGCCTCAGCATCTCTGGGTTAAACCAAGGAGACACCACGTGGGGGTTTCTACCCGTTTCCAAAATCCGAGCAGGACACTGCCTTCTTGAACTCACACTGAAGTCAGTCCCTTCCTCACCACTGCAGCCTCAGGGACGTGGTCGGCATTCCCTCCGTGTGGCCTGCTTGTCCTGGCTCCACATGCGGGTTCCACCCCTGAGCCCGGTCCTGCAGGACGCCCCAGGCAGCAGAGGGAAAGCCAGTGGTCCGGGCGCACAGGGAGCCTGGGGTCTCTGTGTTTGCCAGCTCCGGGGCTGGAAGCCTTGGTTTCCTCCTCTGTGCACAGGAGGAGATGCAAATGGTGGAAGATGGGCAACCAGGTCTGTGAAGAGTGGCTGCCTCTAAGATGCTCAGTATCGGGGACCGGCTGAAAGAGGGACATGGTCGGTGTGGCAGGGCAGGAGCCAGGACACTTCGTGCAGGAGGAGCTCCCCGGGAAGCGGTGAGAAGGTTTAGAAAGTGAGGAAGAGTCGGAGGCAGCAGGTTGAGGGAGTCCAGTAACCACAGGGCCTCGGGCAGGACACTCGTGACGTCTGCCAGGCCTCAGCGGTGTCCTGGAGGGAAGGCGCTCCAGAGGCGGTCACAGACTTCTGCCGAAGCAGGAGGCTCTGCTCACCGTGAGCTCACACACATGTGCATTTGGGTTCGATTATCCAGCTCACGGAGAGCAGCCAAGCCGGGGGCAGCACTTCCCACCCCTCAGACCCCCTGATCCGGCCCCAGGGTGAGGGACTGGTTTCCTACCACAGGCACCAGTGGACTCCTTTCCCCAATAGAGCTTGGATGTGGCCAACAAACTGCTCAGCCCACACGCTGGGCTCTCAGCCCAGCACTCATCCCACTGCTGTTGCGGACAGACCCAATCTGGGGTGATAGCTGGAGCCAACCTACATGTCAGACGCAGCCCCGAGCCCATACCCCATCCACCCCGAACAGCTGACAGCAGTTCTCAAAGCAGGCTTCACTGTCCCCAACCTCCTTCCACCTCAGGGTACCGTTTCAGACTCTGGTGGGACCTACCCCGGGGCCACAGTCTCACACCCGTCCTGGGGCCGGGAGCTGGCAGCATCTCCTGGACACCGAGAAGCTCTGGACCTGGATGTGGATGAGCTTCAGCAGAAAGAGGCATCCTCCCCGGGGCCGGCCAGGTCACCCAACTGACCCGCCGACGTGTGGGGCCGTGGCGGACTTCGTGGTGCTGAGTTGCTGTGGAATCCTCTAACCTTTCTGTGCTACGATTTTCAATATTTTGAATGACATGAACGATTATGCAATGTGAGGTATCATTATTGTAAGAAATTGCATCATGATTGCCCTCCTCCGGGCTGACAGAGGAAACCTGGAGAAGGCCCAGATAGGCTGTTCCCACTCCTACCCACCTGGGCAGCAGGACATGCCCGCCAGCCTGGGCTTTTTCAAGACCTATCAGCAAGCAGCGGTGATGGAGACCCCAAAGGCGGGGTGGAGGGCAGGGAGGTGTGCAGGTGTGTGTCTGGGCAAGCGTGCATGCACATGTGTACACATACCTGTATCCGTGTGTGGCCATATACATGTAATACATATGCACATGCCAAACACACATACATGCACACACGCCTGCAAATGCATGCACATGTGTGTTCATATAATATACATGTACACCCACATGTGCATGCATGCCTGTACATATATGTGCCCAAACGTGCATACATGCCCGCACATACATGTGCCCATATACATATGTGTGCACGTGCTTGCCAATCGCACATGTGTACCACGTGCACACACGCACAGGTCCATGTAGGCAAATGCACACATGCATGTACCTCAGGGCACACACGTGTTCGTGCGTATACACATGCACTTGCTCATATGTGTTCATGTAAACACAGGCATGTGCATATGCCTGTGCACACACAAATACACAGCCACACACTCCCTTCTTCAGCAGGAACCACGATGCATACCTTCCATGTACCCAAAAGCTAAGTGAGCAGCCCTGGCAGAATCAGATGCCACAGGCAGTGCCGGGACTGGTGCAGAGCCTGCCATGGGAATAACATGTAAGAGACAAAGTCTAAACACACCCCCATCTCCAAAGCACCCCACACACTCACAGAGGCCGGGTCTTCCCGCTGGCTCCGCTGCTCAGATTGGAGCTGACACCAGGCTCCCCGGGCTCCCAGCCTCACCCACATGTCCTTCTCTATGACCGTAGCTTGCCACAAAGTCCTTTATTCTGTTTCTTCATGATTCTCTCCCTGAAACATGGAACTCAAGAAGAAAATGCAGTTTTAGCACCCGAAGAGAGAAATGCGACTGCAAGCCTCGAGCTGTATCTCGCATTAAAAAAGCCAAGGCCCAAATGCGAGGAGACTTCAGCTCTGAGGATGGGGGAGTTGGCAGCTCCTTCCCAGGTGCTGCAGGCGGTGGCCCTTAGCCACACTGAAGACCCCTGCCCCTCTCTGTGGTCCTGCGGGCTGGGAATGCCTCTTGGGTGGGGAAGGGCTACCGCAGGAAGCAGCGGTGGCGGTGCATGTAAGGTAAAAATAAACAGAGATGCCAAGGCTTTTGCCAGGCCAACCTCTCTGCTTCTTCAAGGCCTGTTCCTCCGAGAGCTGGGAGTCGTGGCCACCACGCACTGGGGTCCTGTTCACCCTGCCCTGGCCCCCCCCGCCATGCCTTTCTTGCTGACACTCACGGCCTCCCAGGGGTGCTCCTTGGCCCCTCTGCAGGGGGAGGATAGCTCAGGGGAGCAGTGAGGTGGGGTCGTGCGGGGCACACCCAGACGTCTGGTCGCCACACTGGCTCCGGCCAGCACAGGCGGCACGAGGCCCATAGAGCGCCTGGAACAAGTCCCACACGGCATTGCCAGGTGGAAAATGCAGGGCCCAGTGCCCAAAAAAGAGACTAAGCAAAGATATTAGGCCTGAAGCACCTTTCCAGCTTTCCTCTTAAAAAAAAAAAAGAAGGCAGAAACTTTCTCTCTAGGCCAAGGATAAATTAGCTAAGGACAAATGCAGCCCAATGATCATTTATCATCACGAGCCCGGAGAGGATCCTGGGAGCCCTGTCCTGGCCTCAGGACTCAAGGGCAGAAGCTGCTGCTTTCCCTCATTATTTCTATTTTTAACAATTGCGTTCAGGCCTCCTGCAAAAATAGCAAGAGGTAAGGCCATTTCAAGCACTAACATGCTCCTCTTTTGTCAGAAAACCCTGGGATGCAGGAAAAAGCGGCCAGGACTTCAGCAAGGTGGCACCGGCAGAGCTGAAATGGTCCTTCGCTATGCCCTGATCCGCCGCCCAGCAGTACTGGGGTAAACTGAGGCCAGAGAGGGAAGACAGGTGCCCAGGCTCATTCAGTGACTAAGACCGCAGAGCACTGGCTGCTGGCCCCTCTGAAATGCAGGGCCGGGTGGCCAGGCCTGGCTTCCCTTGGTTGACAGTGGGACCTGGTCCCTGCCTGGCAGAGGAGTTGTGAGGGCAGAGTCCCTGCCACTAGGCATCCCACTTCTCTGCTGTGCACCTGCCTAAGCAGACCCTGAGTTGGTGTGCATCACCTGGCCCCGCAGAAGCCGGGCACGATCGGGGTCCCACCACAGGGAAATGAGGACCTGTCCCTTTGGAAGGCAGCTTAGGGGTGCAGAAAGTGGAGGCGGAGCCTCCTTCATGCATCCCTGTGTGCACAGGCATGTGTGTACGTGTACATGTGCGTGTATGTACAAACATCCACGTGTGAGTGTGCGTACACGTGTGTATGTATGTGTGTGCGTACCTGGGTTAGCGCCTATCTGCATGTGCACAGCCACCCCCTTGAGGCCCAGGGAATGCGGCCTCTTTTAAAATGGCCAGAGGCTCCAGATAGCTGCCTGCTCTTCCCGACCCAGGGTGCTGGGCATGGGCCCCCCATTTTGAGGGGTGCACTGAGACTGAGACAACCCTGGGACCCAGGCCCTGCCTCTCTACACTGGAGTCACTCAGAGAGGGTGACAGCCAAAATTCGCTCCTTGTCTGCCAGGCACCAGAACGCCCTTGGCTGCCGCAGCCTCTCCCTGGCACGCATGGAGTCTGGGCTCCCTGACCCTAAGTCTGACCCTAACCCTGACCCTAACCCTCACCCTGAACCTCACCCTGACACTGACCCTGACTCTGACCCGAACCCTGACGCTGACCCTCACCATGACCCTGACCTTAACCCTCACCCTGACCCTGACCCTAACCCTAACCCTCACCCTAACCCTCACCCTGACCCTGACCCTGACCCTAACCCTGACCCTGACCCTGACCCTGACCTTAACCCTCACCTTGACCCTGACCATAACCCTAACCCTCACCCTCACCCTGACCCTCACCCTGACCCTGACCCTCACCCTCACCCTGACCCTGACCCTAACCCTGACCCTGACCCTAACCCTGACCCTGACCCTGACTCTGACCTTAACCCTCACCCTGACCCTGACCATAACCCTAACCCTCACCCTCACCCTGACCCTCACCCTGACCCTGACCCTCACCCTCACCCTGACCCTGACCCTAACCCTGACCCTGACCCCGAGGGTCTCGTTGCGTGTCACCTGCTGAGTGTGGCTCGGGAGCGAGGGTCTCGGAGCAGGAGGGGCTCTCTTTGGAATTCACCCTCTGCAAGGCTTCCACGCCGGCCAGCCTCCTCTTGGTGGCTGCTGTGCCTGGGCCCTGGCCTGGCCCCGCGGTGACCTCGTGCCGGGACTGCGGAGCCTCCCTCAGAGCCCCGGGCCCCAGGGTCCCTGGAGACGCTCCTGCTCCCCAGTGATGGGTCCTGGAGAGTCCACAGCTCCACTCAGAAACCAGCATCTGGAGTCCGAAATCAAGGTCACCGGACCAGTGTGTCCAAACTGCCCCTAAATCCGCGGCTAAGCCCTTTCCCGACAGACCCCCAGTTAGCTCCCATTGCAGGCAGGCAGCCAGCATTCCTGAGGCCTCAGGCTGTCCTCTCTCCACTCACGGCAGACCCCCCACTCCCTTCCTCACCCCGCTGCTGGTGAACCAGGCGGCTCTGCTCATCCTGTGTCCATTAGTTCCCTCGTTTACGGCCCCTGGGGTGGGCTGGCCCCGCCGAGAGAAGGTTCCCTGGGGAGGTCCCTGCCCCATCTGTGGACATGGCGCTGAGACCCCCTCACAGTCCTCAGAGAACCCAAACTTCAGCACTGGCAGCCTGGGGCGGCCCCCGTCCTCCGAGAGCCCCAGTTGGACGGGGCTGGCCTGGGCCCTCTCCCCAGCTCCTCTGACCCGCTCTTGTCAACAGGTATTTTTCAGGCTTCGTGGTTTCCTGACGGCCCACATCCCTCTCCTCACTCCTCTCGAGTAGCCAGTGTCACCGACGGGCTGGGGTGGGCCGCCTGAGAGGAGCTGCCCCCCTTCTCTGCACGTACCTCCAGCTTGCCCCGGGGACCCTCATGGCAGCGGGATGTTCCTGTGAACACCAGGTGCCCCTCACTCTCCAGGAAGGGCCCAGGTACCCTCTGGCCTCCAAATCTCTCCAGCTTTGTTCCCCCCGGAGGGAGCTTGCAGAGAGCAGAGTCCAAGGCCCTTGATGCCAGGATGGTGGGGGTCCCGGGGCGGCCGCGGCTCCTCCAGCCCCAGAGCTGTGTCTGGTGTGGTGTTCCACTGAGCAGGGTTTGCAGGCCGGTATGGAATTCCAGGAGCAAAGCCCTGGCCTCCCAGCCCCTGCACCCTGCCCAATACCTCCCGCTTGTCCCCACGTGCGTCTCAACCTTGCATCCAGGCTGGACCCTCACGAGGGAGCTGAGCCCTCCAGGGGCCCTCCGCCCGTCTGCACGTGTGGGTGCTGTGCCTGGCTCTCTCTCCACGGTGTCCAGTACAGGACTGAAGCATGCCCCAGCCGAAAAAGCAGATGGCTGCATATTGAGATTTTTTTAATTTCTGTGAATGTAATTTTTAAAAATCACCTGAAAGTAAAATGATCATTTCTCAACATAATATCACTCAAAGAAGTTACTAAGTGCTTTCTTGGAATTTGAAATATCCGCCTGAAGACAGGAAGCCAGAGACGGGAGAGGAGGTGTGAGCCGCGGGGCTCTGGCCAACACCCCCCGCACCTGAGGGAGCCCCTCCTGGAAAGCAGTGAGAGAAGGGTGCAGGCTTTTAGTGAGAAAAGGGCTGCCCTGCAGTGCCATAGCCCTGGGCTTGTCTCCACACACAGGCACTCCTGGCGCCCTAGGTGGGGCGGAGACACAGCCTTCCGTGGGGGTGTCGGGAGGAGGCCAGGGTGGCTGCAGGTGGGCGTGCGCTGCTGCTCTGAGACCAGCCGTGTTGAGTGGCTGCGCTGGAGATAGCGGCTTCCCAGACAAGGGGAGCTGGGAGGGGGGTCTGGAGTCAACGTGGCTCCACTTCAGCTTCCGGCAGCCTCAGGACAGCCAACGCCTGACTGGGAAGGAGGTGGTTACATGGGCCCTTGCTGGGGACAGCTTTAGACGCTGCTGTGTCGCATGCACAGAGCTCAGACTTGATGTAAATTGCAAGACGGCAGAGATGCCAGTAGCAGCCGGCACTCCTCGTCTGTTGCTGCTCAGCAGATGACCCTGGCCTGGCGTCCTGAACAACAGGACGACTTGTCTCCGTGTTTTCTGTGCCGGGCGGCCTCTCCCGGCTGCGTGGTCTCCAAGCTCACTCACGTGGCTGCTGGTGGGATTATCTCCTGGGGCTGCCGGGCACTCCCCGGGGTTCCTGCCGCATGCGCCTCTCCATCTCTCACTTCTGGATGCTCCCCAGAGGACGCCAGCAGGAGGGTAAGAGAGGCCACAGTTGTTCCAGCCTCAGCCCAGGGGAGGCAAGGCAGCCTCAGGCCACCCCAGGGACGGGCTGCACGGGGCAGACACCAGGACATGAGCTCATGCGGGCTGACCTGCACATGGTCTATCATGTGCCCCAGATGCCCAATGACGGCAGGGCGGGTGCATAGCCTGTGGGGTATGCACAGGAGAACCTGGACAGCAGTGAGAAGTGAGGACCCCGCCACTCTGACGTAGCTATGACTGGACTCGTCTCAGCCATGATGCTGAGACCAAAGGGAGGACCCACCTACAGGACCTGTTCACGTTCCGTTTATAGAAAATCCTACGGCAGAGTCACCCGCTCTGTCTCTCGCCCTCCTGAGAGCTAACCCTCGGGGGTCCTGTCGGCGCCCAGCGAGTCACCCGCTCTGTCTCTCGCCCCTCCTGAGAGACCCCAAACGTCTCGCCTGAAGCAGGTGCTTGTGGCCTTGCAAATCTGCTCTGCATCTTTGGAAATCAAGACCCACAAGTGATTCACTCTCACCAACCCCACAAGGCTGTTATTCGATGGAAGAAACAAGTGACAAAAATAACAAGAAGACGATGACAAACTTCCATTTCTGAAGACATTTGTGGCATTGCCTGTCAAAGTATTTAAACTGGGAAACAAGACAGCCTTTCCAGCATTCGCAGGATGGACGGTGACTCGTGACTTAGGAAATCGTCGCAATATGTACAATTATCGGCAATGACGTTTTCAGAATGACAGATCTCGAGAAGACAGTGCCGACGTTCCACGTGCACTAAGACAGAAACCACGCAGGACACGGCCCCGTGAGCACTTCAAGGGAGTGTAGATCTGTGTGAAATAAAAAGAACGTGTCAAAGTAACAGACGGTGGGTGTGTGGCTTCCGAAAGTCTCTTTCACAAGAGAGCTTTCGCCCGTAGAGGAGACGTAGGGCGTCGGGGCCCTGCTGAGTGGGCAGAAGCCGCGGGGCCGGGTGTGCAGGATCCAGGCAGACCGTGGTGCAGGGCGTCTGGGAGGAAAACAGAGAGTCCAGGGCTGGAGGGAGCCGAGGTCGGGCGCCCGGGCTGAGGAGCGGCTGGCAGGCTCCGCTCCAGCCCCCCGCCCGGATTCATCACCACCCGAGAAGCAAAGATGGGTGACGTCAACGTTCTCCCAAGATGATGATGGAGAAACTAATTATGGAGAAAAAAATGTTAAGAGAACGGAAAACCAGGTGTGTTGTGTGCACAAACATAGTTTTACCTTTGAATCGATTGTGATCAGAGAGCCTGATGTCTGGAGTGCTGTCCGGGGGACAGGACGCCCAGCCTTCCTTCCGCCGTCCTGGCTGTTACTTAACCAGGGTCTTGATGGCAAGAAACAAATCACCCACTGGTTCGTTTTACAGCTCATTAGGCAGGCACAGCAGACACCCATTACTGCCTTTGGCATTAAGGAGATTTGGAGACGTAGGCACTGCTAATGACGCTGGAATTAGCAAAGGTCAGAGCGAACGTTAATGGAATTCTCATCCGCACAGAGTAAGTGGATCCATTTCCTGGTAATGGTGTGGGAGCTATTAACGTAAGGCTGGAACCCACACAACGAGGAGGTGGCAGATCCGGGCAGGACCGAGGCCTCTGCCTAATGCACTGGTCTCTAGCCCCTGGGCCAGGCCCTCTGGGAGGGGAGTGGAGGGGCGGGAGGGGAGCGGAGCGGAGGGGCATGTCTGTGTTCCCCGGGCGTGGGGCACAGGCCGACCTGATGGCGCTGTTTCCAGCAAAGGCTCCACTTAACCATTTCCCCAGCAGGGTCTTGAGCTGAGGCCGAGCGTTGCTCAGGTCCATTTTTCCTTTGAAATGATCCTGGTGACTTTTACCGTGGAAGGGTTTTAGATTCACTGGATTATACACGTAGATAGAGAGAGAGAGAAACGGACTCACCGTCACCCAGGCTGGAGTGCGGTGGGGCGATCACGTCTCACCGCAGCCTCGACTTCCTGGGCACAAGCGGTCCTGCCGCGTCGCCTCGCCACCTTTTACTTTTTGTAGCGATGAGGTCTCACCGTGTTGCCCAGGCTGGCCGTAAAGACCTGGCCTCAGCAATCTGCCCACCTCGATCTCCCAAACTGCTGGGATGACAGGATGGGCCCCACCATATATTTTCATTTTGAGGATCTGCAAATAAAATGGAACAAAACCTCAAAATGTGACTGCTGTGCAAGTTTTGAGGTGGGGGTTGGCAGAATCCTCCATCAAGCCTCTCACCAGACCTCGGGCAGCAGGGACATCCCTGCAGCTGTGTAGGATCTGAGGGGCCCTGGTGAGACCTTGGACTGTGGGGAGTTCCCGCTCTCCCTTTAGACAGAGACACCAGCCAACGAGGGGACCCACACAGGCGTCTCCTCAAAGTGGACGCTCACCTGGGGAGGGCGACTTGGCACCAGCACCTCCTTCCATGGTGGAGAGCAGCGTGCGGCTTCAGAGACGGACCTGCCAGAGACACACACCTGCCAGGGACGCCGACCCTCCAGGGACACCGACCCTCCAGGAGACGGACTTGCCAGAGACACGCACCTGCCAGGGACACTCACACTCCAGGAGATGGACCTGCCAGGGACACCGACCCTCCAGGGACACCGACCCTCCAGGAGATGGACCCGCCAGGGACACCCCAACTCCAGCCGGACTGAGGATGGCCCAGCCTCTGGCCAGGGCCTGTGCAGCAGTTGCCCCGAGGTCAGGACTTGGTCCACACCGCCAGTGTCTCTGGTTTGTGACCACCACCCTCCCCGCATCACTCCCACCTCAGGCCCAGCCAGAGAAGCCACGGACGCTCCTCCGCCCTGATGTGTAGGACGGCCTGCTGCCGGCAGCCTGGAGCCCCCCACCCGCTGGACACAGTGACGTGCCGCCCCGAGGCCACCAGCCGCTCCTGAGCCTGCGTTTGTTCCCATCGCAGGCCTCTGTGTGTCTCCGCGTGTCCCGTAGGTCTGGTCATAGATGACGGAGACGCCATACATCAGAGGCAGCACCACCCTCAGACTTAGATGAGGCTCTCGGTGGGGGGCAGAGCCGATGCTCCCTTTCTGTTGGCTTGTGTTCTCCTTTCTCAGGGGCTGTCCTGGAGTCGCCGTAGTCCTGGACACAGTACAATCGAGAGGTGGGGTCCTGGTGCTCACTGTCCTTGTGGCGACACTGTGAAGTGTCTGACTGCCGATCGCACGGAAGTGCACGGCTGGTGAGGAAGCTTCCAGCGTCACAGGAAGCCCATTCCCCATGTCGTGAGATAGGACAGCGACCGAACAGACAGAGAGCCTGTTCCTCACACAGGTGCTGACTTGGACCTTGTGACGTGCGTGGTCACGACGCAGCACCTGCTGCTGAGCCCACCCCAACGTGTAACCAGCAGATCTGCCGCCCGCTGCCGGCCACCACAGCCCCCGCGAGGTGCCCCCCGTGATGAGCTTTGCGTCTGCCTTGGGGGCCTCGGGGGCTCTGACAGGAGGGCTGGCCTCGCACTGTCTTGAGTGGAAAAGAAGGGAAGTGTCCTTGGAAGGGAAGGTTAGGGAACAACTTTGGGGGCAGCTGGGAGAAGAAAAGGGCTCTGAGGCTGGCTTGAGGGTCCTGCCTGCACAAAAAGAGGAAGAAGAGGAAGCTGATGGGATGCGGGGAACACCAGCTCCCACTGGGGAGGAGCCTAGCCTGCGGGCAGAGCCTCCAGCCGGCACCAAAGGGGACGCCAGGGGCCAGGTCTCAGGAGGAAGGCAGGGTGGGTGAACACCAGGAACCTCCACCCAGGGGCCTCGGCTAAGCCTCCTTCGCAGGGGATGCCCTCACTCCAAGACGTCTCAGCACAGGGGCCTCCCCAGGGCAGCCGCAGCCTCAGGAAGGAGCTGTGAGCCCCACACCCCACTTCCTTCCAAGTCCACGCCTTCCCACAGACCAGCTCCGGGGTCGGGGCCCAGATGGCTGGGAAGGGCTGGGCCTTGTGGGCTCACCAGAGACACTGTGGGGTAAGCAGCCAGCTGGAGGGTTAATTTTATAGCCGCGAGGAACACGGCTCCTTTCGGGTCTCTGGTAGGGCTGGGAGCGAGGGGCTGTGTCTACACAGATATCTCCATTGTGGGGTTGATTCAGGGACTTGATTCAGACGCCACACTCGGACGTGGATCTGCACAGAACTAGGGCACCCCGCCTGTGTGGAGCACTCGCCATCCTGTCGTGAGCCCGGCACCCCACCTGTGTGGAGGACTCGTCATCCTGTCATGAGCTGGGGGCCAGCGGTGGCCTGGCATGGACATGGGCACAATGAACCCGCCCCGCAGCCCCCACGGCGGCCAGGCCTTTGCCGGAGCCACAGGGCCCTGCCACATGCCCCACGCAGGGAGGCCCGCGGATCCCCCAGGGAAAAGCAGGTGTTGTCAACACCAAACCACGGGTGTCAGGGCCCTACAGGGCTTTCAGACACCCCCCACCAGAAGGTCAGACTCTCGGTCTCCGTCGAGCCCCAGCACGAGGTCTGTGCAGAGAGTGAGGGCGCTGACTCCCTAGCAGACCTCCTTGTCTGGCCACGCGTGCCCTGTCCCCAGCTGTCCCTGTGCCTCCGGCCACTCCTGGGCCTTCCTCATACCGTTTCCTTGGGAAACACACAAGCATTTGCTCCTTCCCCGTCTCCACTCATTAAAGGCCTTTCACTCCCCAACCACTCACAGCTACTTCCTCTGAGCAGACCTCTCCGGGCACCCGGTGGCCGCACACCCACTGCCTGTGTCCTGCTGTGTCCCCCGAGGCTGGGGTGAGACTCTCACATGTGAGGACGCAATACACAAAGAAGGAGAGAAGAAGGGAGGGACAGAGAAACGGGAGGAAGGGAAGAAAGAAAGGAGGGAGAGAGGGAGGGAAGGAAGGAGGGACAGAGAGAAGGAAGGAAGAAGGGAGGGAAGGAAGAAGGAGGAAAGCAGGGAGGGAGGGAAGCAGGGAGGGAAGGAAGGAGGGAGAGAAGGAGGGAGGAATGGAAATAAGGAAGGAGGGAGGGAAGAAAGGAGGGAGAGGGAGGGAAAGAGGAAGGGAGGGAAGGGGGGAAGCAGGGAGGGAGGGAAGGAGGGAGAGAGGAAAGGAAGGAGAAAGAGAGGGAGGGAAGGAGAGAGGAAGGGAAGCAGGGAGGGAGGGAAGGAGGGAGGGAGAGAAGGAAAAGAGAAGGAAGGAAAGAA
>NW_016803657.1:1795821-1813349 GCF_001698545.2 Rhinopithecus bieti | reverse complement strand
GGGAAGGAGGGAGGGAAGGGGAAGAAGAGAAGGAAGGAAAGAAGGAAGGGGAGGGAAGGAGGGGAAGTTCCTCCACAAACCAGCCACCTGCCCCCATCACAGCCCTGACAGGACGGCCCAGCCTTTAGCCCACAGGGGGATCTTTAGCTGCTACCTGTATGTACTCAGAACCGTTTATGGTTGCTAACAAAGGGGTAAAATCGTGATTCTCCAGCAAACAGAAAACGGGCACACGTCGAAGATTTCATTTAATCCATTGACAAACAAGGGGGGACGTGATGGCAGAGGCTGTGACTGGCTGCCGAGCGCACTTCACAAGCGAGGTGCTGACACGCAGTCTGACAAGAAAGGCAGAGACAAGACCTCTGGGTTATGGGCTGGTTAGTGTCCGACTGGCCTTCAATCTGCGGATTATCTGTCTCCCTGGACAGAGATCACTGCGTCTGCCTTGGGCTAAAATCCAGGTAACGGGGGACGTCTCTGAGCCTGGAACCTTTGAACTAAGTCCCCCCCAGCATAGGCCTCAGGAACTGCCCCCCAACCCTGCCCATTTTAGGGGCTTCGTTGCAGGTTTCAGATAACTTTTTCTGACAATAATTAACTTTCAATGTATACGAAGAGAAATGATCACAAAACATCGAACCTGTGGCAGAAAGTCGCCCGTGTAAATACGTTTATCTAAGTAAAACGTTGGTTATTTTAAAGGAAGGTATGTTCTTAAGTAAACATTGCGTAGACACCTCCCTGTCCCATGGTGCCACAGGCTGTGAGTGACATTGTGTTAAACTGCCGGGCGAGCCAAATCCCAGCTCCATAATAAATGACGTATTTAATTCAGTGATGCTATCTTTTCATTGCAATCAAGTTTCTAAATATTTGGGAGGAAGTCCTGGCTGGTCCTGGCGCCCGCCTCCGCCTGTTCCCTCCCCAGGGCGAGGCTGCCTTCTTCCCAGGTTTGGAGAAGCCGTGTCCTCCGAGGCAGTGGCGCGCTAGGGCTGCCGTCAGCGGACGTTATGCTGAGGAGCCCCGGCCTGGACACGGGAGCCCCCACGGTGGCCAGTCCCCCTGCCTTCTGGGCACGTCCTGTGGTGGGGGGTGGGTGTGGGGTGGAACTTCCTCTCCCGGACAGGCCAGCCACTCAGGAGGGGGCCCCGTGCCCTGCCCGCGTGGGCTGTACTGGTCTTCAAACGGGCCTGAGGGTCAGCAGAACATTGGCAGGTGGAGAGGGAAGGAGAAACAGCATCCAGTCAGCACACACTGTAAACAGCAGGTGCACGGTGTGGAGTTGGAGCCACATGTCTCTGTGGGGAGGAATAGGGGTTTGAGGGGAACATGCGGAGGGGGGCTCAAGGCACCTGGATTTAATCTTAGAGACCAAGCGGGGGGAAGGGAGTGCCCACGCAGGGTCTGTGCCCGTGAGTACTGCCGTGGCTCTGTGCACGGGGTCAGGGCCTGCACTGAGAGGAGACTCGCTGGCAGAGATCGGGCAGACGTGAGCCCTGCCCGTGATGGCCAGTTCTGCTCCCCTGAAGGCCACGGAAGGGACGTTTTTCTCCACCCCCCTAAGGTGGGCTTTGGCCATGTGGGCGCTGGTGGATGTCCACAGGCCCTGCCATGTGTTCCAGGGAATCGGCTTCAGGAAGAACATGCCTAGAGCTCAGCAGAGTGAGGGGCACGCAGGGCAGACCCGACCCGAGCCGCAGCCTGGACCCCCACCCGACACTCAGAGCCGCGAGCAAGAGACTTGCCTGTGCTCACTGGGGGCCGAGGCCGTGGAACCGCCTGGCAGCACCCACTGCCTCGACACCTGCCAACAAGGAAATGGGCACGTTGAGGTCAGAGAGGAGGCTGGGGCACACTCTTTTCTCACCCCCAACCACTCACCCTCCAAGCCTCGGTTTAGACATTCCCTCCTCAGACCAGCGTTCTCTGCCCTGAGCCACGGTGGCGCGTCACTCCAGGGCCTGCATGCCTCCTGCCTGTCTGAGTCCGACCTCAGCTTCCAGCCAGCAGCTCGGGAACCCCCCCAGGTTGTGCAGCTGCTGAGCCGAAAAACAAATGAACAGCTCCCATGTGCAGGTCGGCTGGGTGGGGTGTACGGCCGCACGCGAGGCATTGAGAGTGGGGGAGGCACGTGCAGGTTGGCCGGGTGGGGTGTACGGCGGCACTCGAGGCATCTAGAGTGGGGGAGGCTCGCTTCTCCTGCGGGGACCTTGCTTTGTGTGGCTGGACAGGCACCGTCCTCGTGGTCGCCTGGGACTTGGGCCTCTCTCCACCACCACAGTCCAGGAAGAGGGGTGGCCAGTCCTAGCGCTCGAGCTGAGCTGCCCTTGGTGGCTGCGGGGACGAGGCACTGATGTTGATGGTGCAGTAGGGAAGGGGGATGTGACGGATGAAAAGGAGACCCCGATTTAGCAGGAAGCGTGGAATTCTGTGATCCTGTGCTGCTTGTCCATGCAGAGCTTTGGGTGGTCCCCAGACCCTGCTGTCTTGAGAGGAAGAGGAGTCCTGGCGGCCACAGCAGAGCACTGGTCTGCTGACCACACAGCAGGGCCCTGGTCTCCAGACTGGCCACCTAGAGTCCTCCACCAGCCCCAAAGGGAAAGGAGGTTTGCCAGAGGGACCTTGGAGTCACACGTGTGGCCCCAGGATGGCAAGGACAGGCCCGCTGGCGAGGTGATGCTCCTTCCATAAGGGCTGGTTAGAGTCACTCAGCAAACCGCCCCACGCCTGCCATGGGCTTCCCCTCCCTGGGCACCAGCGGCCACCCTAAGCTCAGAGACGTGGTGGAACCCCTCCCATGTGGCGTGTGCTGAGACTGATGGAGGTGCAAGCTGTGAGGAGTTTGTGGCCACAGCCAGGTCTGAAGACAGCACCTCCGAACCAAGCAGACTGCGGGAAACTGGTAGCCGTTGTGATTTGGAGACCGGGGTGCGACTTGCTCCGCTTTCAAGAAGAGAGACTTTGGAGAACTGTTATCAAAAACGGCTGCTGTGTTGCAGGATGACACGGGAACTCTGCTGTCAATATTTCTGTGCCAAGGCAGCACAGGGGCGCACGGGGGCCCGAGGGCCTGTGGGTTTGCTTTATCCTTTCTAGGATATCTGCAACATTTCTTGGAGGTGAAAGTTTGTTCTGAGCATGACAGTTGGAAAACCGCCGTCCGTGTCCTCTGAGCTGGGATCCATCTGCTGCAGGGAAGGATCTTTGCTTAGCGGAGACCACGTCACACTCCCAGGACGATGACGAGGGCATCTCCTGCAGGGTCCTGGGGACAAACCCTGCTGGCATCCGGTCACGGGGGAAAGACGGGGTGGAGGGCCCAGTGAACTGTGTGGATCTCTAGATCCACCGTCAGCGGCAATCCGGTCTTTATTATGTTTTGTTTGTTTGTTTGTTTTTTGAGACGGAGTCTCACTCTGTCACCCAGACTGTAGTGCAGTGGCCAGATCTCAGCTCACTTCAAGCTCCGCCTCCCAGGTTTACACCATTCTCCTGCCTCAGCCTCCCAAGTAGCTGGGACTATAGGCGCCCACCACCTCGCCCGGCTAATTTTTTGTATTTTTTTTTAGTAGAGACGGGGTTTCACCGTGTTAGCCAGGATGGTCTCAATCTCCTGACCTCATGATCCACCCGTCTCGGCCTCCCAAAGTGCTGGGATTACAGGCTTGAGCCACCGTGCACGGCCCTTTATTATGTTTTAAATGCCATTTTGTCTGATTCAGTCTGGCTTTGGTTTTTATTATGCCCTGCTGGCCTCTGGGGTGAAGGGGATGACAACAGTCACCAGAGTGGCTGGAGATGAGCCCACATGGTCGTCTTCCCCAGCAGGGACCTTCCCTTCCGTAGGAGAGTGGGTCAGAGGACACAGAAGGCGCCGGCAGTGACCAGAAGCCATGTCCAGCCTCCTCTCCCCCAGCACCTGGAAGCAGATTCCGTCTGGGCACAGGAAGCTTTTCTGGTAATTGGCCAACGTGCCACATGACTGCCGTCTGCCAGGCTCCAGGAGGTGAGAATTCCTCGACAAATTAACCTCACGCCCAGAAACCCATCATCGCCACTTACCAGGATGGGGAAGCACAGTTTCCTCCGAAGAAACCTACATTCAAGCTGACGATTATATTCAGACAGATAATTAAGAACTAGTTATTCAACCGACTGATCAAAGAACCGCGCCTGCACCCAGCTCTCCCCGGAGACTCGGATCCCCGGCACTTGCATTTGAGTCCAAAAAGAATCCTCAGCTGCATCAGGGAGGACACACGTTCGCCGAGAAACCCCCGAGTCTCCATTGACAGCGGTGTCTGCTCAGAGGACACACACACACACACACACACACACACACACACACCCGGGAGTCCTCGCAGATGGTCCCAGGCTTCATGAGAAGTCCACGCTGGTGACCGTTGGAACGTTACTCTGGGGATGGCCCGATCACTATGAAGTTACTTTTCCGAGCTTCTGAGAAACCTGCCTTCCTAAACACCGAGATGGATGCAAATGAACAAGGGCTCAGCAGCCCGGAGCAGGTCCACGGCGGGGTGGCAGCGGCACCCCTAACTCAGGCTGGGTGAGGGGCCCTGCCCAGGCAGCCTCAGTCCAGGCTCTAAGCAAGCGCCGTGGCCCACGGGTGCCGCTTCTTGGGATGGCGTCGGGACCCTCCTGCAGGGGTAGCGGAGAGCTGGGCCACCGCCGCACAGCTCCGCACGCCCACGGACTGCTTCTCCGGTCTCCGCAGGGGACGTTCACCTCTGGACCTTCCTTCATGTCACGTTCCGTTCTCACACAAGAAGTCAAGGAAAACACTAGCTGAGTGAAAAGCCCTTCAAAATGCTTCCATCAGAAAACAGTCAGACACCTAAATATACACTTTGTGTCAAGTTTAATGAGCACTTTGCTACTTTTGATGACTATGATTTCTTTATCTACCTGGTAAACAGAGACTAGGAGCCTTTTAGTTCTATTTCACAGAAAACACATCGCCCAGTGGCCGCTCTCCAGCCGCTTCCCACGCAGTCGCCCGCGGGCTGCAGGGAGGGGCCACGCACCACCTCGTGGGACGTCCCTGCCTCACCGCTCAGGTGTCCACCGCCCGCCCCCGCTGGGACGGAAGCCCCTGAGGAGCTGGTGGAACCGGGTGCGGATGGGAATGCTTCTGCTCCAGCACCTGTCCAGGTCTCTGGGTCCTGGAAGTAGCCAAGGCCGCACAGTTCTATGAATGTGACACCAGGACTTGTCCCTGGGGCCTGAAGGTCCTAGAGGGAGGGGCCCTGAGAAGCCCCCGTTCTCAGAAACGCAGGCTGCGTTCCCATGTGCACAAACTCCTCGAACTCATCTTGTGCAGAGGACGCGGCTGTGTTGGTCTGAAGCCCGGGGATGTGCCCCTCACCGTGTGACCTGGGGCACCTCCTCAGAGCGCCTGGTCCCTCAGAGGTGTGACTGCCCTGGGCGAGCACACCGCCCGGCCTTGGAGCCACCTCTGGAAGGCTGTGAACTCAAGTCTGAGGAACAGAGAGAGAGCCGTTTACCCAGGACCATCAACTCTGAGGGCAGAGGAGCCCAGCTGACGGCGGCTGCCCTGCTGCCCCGTGCAGAGGAGCTGCCTCCGAGTGAAGCCACACAGAGGGGAGACTTCTGAGCGACGGGCGGGGTGGGGGCCCAGTGAACTGTGTGGATCTCTAGATCCACCGTCAGCTGCAATCCGGTCTTTCTTATGTTTTAAATGTCATTTTGTCTGATTTCGTCTGGCCTTGGTTTTTATTACCTGGAACCCAAAGAATCTTTAGTTCTATGCCATGTAAAGGAGTTATCATTCCAGTTTACGCCAGGGAAGTTCCAGGCGTAGACGGGCAAAGTGACCGAGCGCACCCAGCCAGGAGCAGGTGCGGCCTTGTGAGCCCCAGTGACCCTAATTCCTGATCATATGTGTGACTCAGGCTCGAACTGGCGTGGGACTCGCGATGCCAGCTTGACAAATGCAGACTGCGGGGCCCCCACCAGCAAGGATACTGTTCAATAGGTTAGGGCAGGTTCCAGGAACCTCCATTTTTATCGAATGTTCCTGGTAGTTCTGAGGCAGCCCACATCTTACTGAAGCCAAATCCACTGTGTGAGGCTCGCTGCATCTGGCCGCTGGGTTTAACATCTGCACTCAGGATTCTTGCTGGCCGGGGCCCGTGGCTCACGCCTGTAATCCCAGCACTTTGGGAGGCCGAGGCGGGTGGATCACGATGTCAGGAGATCGAGACCATCCTGGCTAACACGGTGAAACCCCGTCTCTACTAAAATACAAAACTAGCCGGGCGAGGTGGCGGCTCCTGTAGTCCCAGCTACTCGGGAGGCTGAGGCAGGAGAATGGCGTGAACCTGGGAGGCGAAGCTTGCAGTGAGCCGAGATCGTGCCACTGCACTCCAGCCTGGGCAACAGAGTGAGACTCCGTCTCAAAAAAAAAAAAAAAAAAAAAGGTGTCTTGCCAAGGATCAAAGCCTCGAATATTCCCATAGACTCTCCACTGACCACAGAGGAGTTGGGGAGATGCTGGAGAAGACGCTGTCCCTCCTTTGGTCTCTCCGCTGGCTCCAGGCAGGTGTGCACAGGGCAGTGTGTCAGCCTCGGTGTCTGAGCCCCACTGAGCCCTTGAGGGTCAGTGTTGGAGTCGGTGTTCGGGACCCGCCGGGCCCAGGAGGGTCAGTGTTAGGATCGGTGTTCGGGACCCGCCGGGCCCAGGAGGGTCAGTGTTAGGATTGGTGTTTGTGACCCGCCGGGCCCGGGAGGGTCAGTGTTAGGGTCGGTGTTCAGGACCTGCTGGGCCCGGGAGGGTCAGTGTTGGAACCGGTGTTTGAGCCCTGCCCGGCCCCCTGAGGGTCAGTGTTTGTAGAAGGGAGGTGTGTGGACCGGTGGCACCCATGCCTTCCTCAAGGTCCTCTTCTTTGGTGGCAGGGGGCTGAGGCCCAAGTGTCCTCTACACTGTGTCACGTTCACTCTGGGACATCACAGACCTCAGTCGCCATGTTGCACTGGTCTCTAGAAGCTACCGGCAAACATGTGGCCCACGCTGGTGCTTGGACGGGAACTAACTGACTTCATTCTGTAGCTGTTGCCTCGGGCCGCATGGTTCGTCTACCTCCACTTCCCTCACTCGGATTCCCGCAGGTTTGTGTAGCTTTACTTCATATCATGTGCCTTTCTCCCGGGGACGGACTCATTTGGAACGAAGCGGGGCACCCAAGAGACCTGCTCAGTTCCCGCCCCAGAAAGAAGGGCTGCTGCTGAGACCAAAAGGTCTGCTGGAAGGGAACGGCACGGATGATTAAAACCTTCACACCAAAACTCATATTTCATAGGCTCTTTCTGAAGAAAAGTGAAGCAAACAATGCAGGTTTAACTGGATTCACGCCTGCTGGATCCGATACACACAGCAGCTGTATTTACGTTACCAAAAGGGGGCTGGCGAGGGAAGGTGGTCTAGTGGGAGGAGGGAAGCCGTTATGACCAGGAATGTCAATGAATCCGCAGTGTCACAGAATTTTCTAAGAGATATGGACCAATTTCGTGGCTGGGCTCAGAAGTGGCAAAAGGCAACAGCCATCAACTACCTCCCGCCAGCACTGCACCTCCCTGCCGTGGCCACAGCTGCCCTGTCTGGAAATCCTGGGGCCTCTGCACTGCCAGGCCCTTCTCCACCCGCTCCAGCTTTGCTAGGTGCACGTGGGTAAGCGCATTAGGGTCCGTGACATGCACGCGGGAATACCGACCCGGAGTTCCTGGGAGCCTCCCCACACACGAGGTGACAAGAAGGCTGGAGCTCCAGCAGCCACGCTGGCAGGGAGTGTGGAAGCCGTGAGCAGGGATGTGCAGCCCAAAAGCAGAAGAGCTTCTGGCCCTGGAGCCCTGTGAGCTTCACGCTGGCTGCAAGTGCCAGCCGCCATGCTTCCCGTGCATGGAAGAAGACGCGCTCCGTCTCGCTTTACCCACCGAGATTTGGGTTTCTGTTGAGGCAGCTGAACGTAATCACAGAGAATACACCGAACACCACTGCCGAGTGCAGTGATTACACAGCAGCTCCCACAGTGCAGCGTCTCACGGCCCACGTCAGCTCCCTCTGTGATGTCCCGGGGTTCATCGTGGCTGCCGGTCCCCAGGCCGCTGTTTCAGGAGAGAGTGGCTGACGACGTCGGCCCTGCATGCCCAAGAGGCAGCTCTCATGGTCCAGTAAATCCACAACAGGTGTCTTTGGTCTCTCAACATTTCCTGGCTTGTCACTGTTGCCCCCAACCCTGTGAACCGAAGTGGAATATTATTCCCATTGTATCAGTTGCAGACAAGTCAATCACATAGCATGGCACCACATCTGTCCCTCCCCTGCTGGTGTCTGGGAAGCTGCAGTCTGTGCTCGCCACATAAGAGCTCCTGGCCCAAGCCTTTCGAGCATGGCCCTTCCAGGCTGCTTGTCACACTGAGATGTGAACAGAAACAGAGCCGGGTAGGCAGGCATCTCCAGGGACACCTGGCAGAGGGACGGTGCAGCTGCCATCTGGCCGGGTTTGCAAGAGGCTCTTCCCGTGCAGGGTCTCACAGGTGCCTCGCAGGAGCCGTTGGAGGTGGGCATCCTCGCCCCAGCTTTGCAGATAAAAAGGAGGCAGCCTGCCATGGTCACCCAACAGGTGCTCTGCCCGTCGGACGTGAATTCGTGTCTGCCTGAGCCTAAGCCTCTGCCTGTTCTCCGGAGCGTTACTCGGTGTGGACAGGCTGTGACCATGGGCCACTACAGCCCAGCCTTCCATTTCCAGGCCCTCGGAGGGATGTGCCATTGGCCTCTGGGGCCCTGAGCTCCACGTGGGGAGACCTCAGCCCCAGGCTGGCACCTGCCACGGCTCCTGCAGAAGCAGCCATGGCCCCCAAAGCCAAGACGCCCTGCACAGAAGGCAGGCCCACAGGCCCTGAGCCCTGGCCACATACATGAAGGAAAAAGAAACGAAGCACTGCCCAGAAAATCCATGCTCTTGGGCTAACATTTACTGGAAGAGGCCAGGCAATCTTTCCAGACCATTTGTGCCACAACAATTAAGCAGTTGGCTTAGAAAGCATCAAGCCGGCGATCTCGGTGATAGCCTCGCTTTCACTGAAATGCATAAGCTGGTCCATTGCTCGTCATAATCTAACGATGAATCTTCTGTCGTGTTTATGGCTTGAGAAAGGGCAGCAAGTGACAGGTCTTGGTAATGTCTCTGGTAATGTTTCTTTCTTTCATTGCGTCCCTGTGGACGGTGCAGAGTCAGTGGGGAAGAGGCGAAGAGCTCCTTCAGCTGCTGATGGACGTGAATGGGAGCCTGTAGAGGCTGTTTTCTCATTCCAAGGGAAAAGGAAAAGGAAGAATCAGAAAGGCCCCCTGTCCCCTCCCTCCCTCCAGGCCTGACTGTGTCCCGAAAGGAGGCTGGCCACGGCCCCTTGGCTTGTGGGATGGCTTGGTTGCCCTGCCTTCCGGGAGGTCTTCATCTGCGGTCTCCCCCTCTGATGTCTCCAGGTGTTCCAGGACCCTGCAAGCCAAATCCACTCCCGTAAAACAGCTCCTGGGTTTGCAGGGGCTCTATTCAGAGGCAGCTCCGGCAAAACCCTCCTGGGCCGTGAGGCTCTCCAGGCTGATTTCTCCACCTCTGCTCTGGCGCAGGGAGGCCTCTGAGGCAGGGAACAGCCCAGCCCAGGCATTTGCAGAGGTGACCACTGGGTCCTGTGTAGGGCCAACCTTCTGCCACCTTCAGGAGTGCCCCAAATCCGTGTCCTCCAGCCCAGACAACCCCACACATCCCATGAAGAAAAGCGCCCCACCGTGGTGCAGGCCGGAAGCCTGTTCCACACTGTCCAGCTCCTGCTGCAGAAACCTCTCAGGTCCGGTGGAGCGCAGTGCGGACCGGAGCAGGTCTGGGACAAGGGCAGGGCGGAGGGTACAGACGGGCCAGGGCCGCCCCGATGGCGGCTGCAGGTGGAGTTCTGGAAAATTATCAGGATGATGACAGACCGGGGCCGGCGGCCACGGTTGAGGACCAGCCCCCAGAGAATGCTGAGGAGAAAGAAACTGTGACGTCGACCGTATTTTACTCTCAGTCACTGAAGTTTCTGGGCCGTCAAAGGGGGATGGCAGAGAAACAGGCTGAGTCCCTCCAACACCACGGAACCTGTCCTGACAGGCAAGACCTCCAACAGGAGCCAGGAGGGCCTCTGCGGACACAGGGCCCAGCGTCCCCATGCCCCTGCAGCTGGAAGCCTGGGACCTACCAACTGGCCCTGAGGCCCGGGCGAGAAGAGGGCCTGTGGCACGGGGGCTGGGCAGTCACCCTCACACCTGAGGCAGCAGCTCTGGACTGGGGCAAGCCCTAGAAAGTCCAGCCGGAGGTGAGCGGGAGCCACCGCCTGAGGGGGCCTGGGAACTGGGGTCCTCCCCTCACTGGCTACGGCGGAAAGAGGGCTTAGTCTTCGTGTGCTCAGCCGTGAGAAGCCTAGACACGCTTTGCTGTCATTTTCTCACGTAACAAAGACAGCAAATCAGCCTCACACTGCAGCCTCCTGTTCTTACCATTTCAACGGCCTTATTAACTGGTGAATTCCCAGGTTAAGCCAACTAACCCGGCAGGTGACGGGAGAGCTGAAGGTTCCACGCCTGCTCCAATTAATGTCTTCTTAGGATGGACTGGAGAGTTCAGATTCACTCTCTAAAATGACTCAGGGAAAGAAAATTCACTGACTTACGAAAAGGTCGGTCTCCATGACTGACAGATTCGTATCACAAAGAAAGGCATTTGCAGAGCAGAGACATTTGATCACTGGGAATTACTGACTCCCAAGCCCAGAAAATGCCACTTGATACACCAGCAAAGGACTTCCATCAGAGCAAAGGGAATCAGACGGCACTGGTGGGATTAGCAGTTCCAGTGGCTCCCAGAGCTCAGAGCTCCCAGCCAGGGCAGCCACGCGTGAGGAACGTCTCACCAAAGGCAGGTGAGCTTTCCGCTAAGGCTTCAGAAACAAACCGGTTTTACAGGCAGGCTTTAGGTTAATGGTACACTTTTTAAAATGAAATAAAACATGAAACTACTTTGTATTGGCTCGTATGAGGGATCTGGAGTCATCAACCTCTTGCATTGGTTTTATGTCTGCAAACATAAAATGGCGTGGTTATCTTAGGGTCAAGCTTAAATTGGTAATTCTGGGTCAGTCCCTCTGGCCTTTCTAGAAGTATTTGAAAATACTGATGTGATCCTCACAGGACTTCTCAGAGCTCCTGAGGGCAGCGTCCTCGGCCAGGACGTGCTCAGGGAAGACCACGGGAGCATCTGTCGAATAAATCAGTGATTTCCCACAATTAGCCTAAGCGTTAACTAGAATCCAACTACACAAACCAGGTGTACCATGAAGTAAGTAAACCTCCTTAGAAAGCAGCTGAACATGATGACCAATATTCGAAACTGCAGTGTCTGTATAATTGTAGTAATACTGCAACAGTCAGTATCTATATAATCGCAATACACAAACTGCAAGAATTTGATGTAATCAATGAAGATTTTACCTAGTGGGTAAAAAGAAGCATGTGCTGGTAAACATTTCACAGCTGGATCTCAGGAACAAAAACACGTGCATGTGTATACACGGATAAGTATATTATATGTTTATTATTATATATATTTATTTATATATATGCAGCATCTGCAGCATACAGTTTACAAATGTAGTATACGGTACTCATTTTTGTAAATTGTATATGACTAATTGATTCTTGCAGAAAACGTCTGTTCATGTCTGGCAAACTTGTATCTGCAGGGAGCCTATAGCCGTATTTGACCAGGGAGGGCAGGCCCTACTCAAAATGTTGGTGAATGTTCTCATTTGCATTAATAAGACAAACCAGAACAACAAAGCAGTCAGTGTGAACTCGTTTGTCAGCGACTTCTCTGCTGAATTGTCATTGTTTTTAAATGCCAGAAGATTTCCTTAATTTTTTTGCTCTCACAGTGTAATGACTTCAACACTTTCAAGTCTCATCTGCATCATTAATGTCTTCTCCACCACTCTGAGTTAAAGGCCAGCTCTGGTTTGCAGCACTTGCTAATGTCTGCAGCATCAATGCACCCACCATGACCCACTCCCAGCTTCCACCTTGGCAGGGCTGAACAGGAGCAGGTGGCCTGGGACACCTAAGAAAGGAGATGTCTCCTGTGAACCGTCCAGGCTGGTCTCGGGGAGGCTGGCCTGTGGACTTCATCCGTGGGCTTCCATGGCCTCTGGCTTCCAGTCCTGCTTTGTCATTGGCGATCCCTGGGAGGGACTGGCAGGAGGCAGGAGGATGAGGTCCAGGTCTTATTCTCCTATGGGTTCGTCTTAGTCTCTCTCTGGCCCTCGGTGAAGGTCACGGCATCTTTCAAGGTGACTTTGTGCCACCTGACTTCCAGAATCCATTAACTGCTCCTCCCTCATCCCTTCAGACCAGGGTGAGAAGAGCTCTGCTATTATTAGGCCCAGAACACTGCACTTTTCTGGTAGTTTTCCAGCGCTCTGCCTATGTCTCTGCAAACAGTCCCCTTACGAAGCCCTCTGGGGATGACGCCAATGTGCCCTGCGTTCCCGCTGGGACACCGACACAGACAGAGCCCAGAGAACAGCAGAACTCCCCAGAGGACAGCCTCACAGCGTGCACAGTGAACGGCCCGTTCAGGTGCTCCAAGACATCAGGGGGTCCCAGACAGAGTTCTTCAGAAAAAATAACAATTCCACGTAGCTGCTAGCGTGAGACGCCAGATCAGCCCGAGCGTGTGGGGAAGGCACCTCATGCTTTGCCACGGTGTGAATGTTTGCAGCCCCCGAATTCCTGTGTTGAAATCCTCACCCACAAGGTGATGGTCTTAGGGGGTCGGGGCTTTCTGAGGTGAGTATGTCGGGTCCTCACGATGGGATGAGTGCCCTTATAAATGGGGCCCAAGCTGGAGGGCGCTGTGAGGCATGGGCCCTCCCCAGATGGCACCTTGGTCATGGACTTCCCAGTCACCAGAAACGTGAGAGATGAATGTTTGTTATTTTAAGCTTCCCATTCAGTTACAGAGGCCAGACAAACTTCTACCAAAAAGAATAAAAGAACAGCAATTAGAAGTTTAAGAAATGAAAGATCTTAGTGTAAATACAAATAAATTTAAATGTGGCAAGATTTTAAAGAAATAATGGAGTACAAGGAAAAAGCACATCTGACCTTAAGGCTGGGAACGATTTCTTTGAGTGGCTCAGGGGTCATAGTCCTGGGCCTCAGGGAGGGACATCCCAGCAGACGGCTCAGCCCTGGTGCACACCCTTCACACAGACGTGCACCAGGGGAAATTCAGTTATGGTCACAGGGCTAAATGCATACTTCATCAGCTATAAAAGTAATCCTCTGACAGGATCTGGGAGATGAAAGAGGGAGTGCGGAGGGAAGGGTGGGGTTGGAACCTCCTGGCATTACAGGGTAGTGACCATCGGCCACTGTCAGAAACAATGCAACAAGAAATGGCCTAGAGTACATTCATCTAAAGCAACAAAGGCAACCACAGACAAGCCAGGCCTACTCCCACCACTGCCACTGCTGGCTGCAAGGGAGGAGGCCAGCAGAGCCCGAGTCCCTGGCGTGTCAGTGCCCCTGTGCTGCTGGTCCCCACTCACCTCTGCCTCGTTTTCCGGCTGCTTGTCCTGACACCCGTGCCTCTCACTTGGTGGTCTTTCCTCCATCCCTTCTTGTTTGCCAAGCCCCTCTTACAATGTAACACTTTAAAACAGCTTTTCTTTGTGGAAATCTGTTTATTCCAAAGCTCTTGGGCAGTCTTATAAATATTGGTTTAAAACATTAGCCAAAGGATTATTGATAAAATATAAAATAGAAACTATTTCCCAAGGAAACTTCATCTGAAAACACACCAGTTTCCCCTCACCTCACTTGAGTAGAGGGACCAGAGGGCGCGCCAGGACCTGTCTCAGGGTGAAGGTCACTTCCTCACGCCTCTTCCACGTGCTTCCCAGGAATCCCCCCGGGAATGGCTTGGAAAAAAAAAATCTGTGACAATGGAGAAGAGTTGCCCCCAAAGAAACGTGCCTATAAACAGGTCTTCCAGGTAGAGAAAAAAAGTTCTGCATAAATAATTCAGATTGCTGAGCTTGGTGGCTCATGCCTGTAATCCCAGCACCCCGGGAGGCTGAGGCAGCAATTTAAGACCAACCTGGACAACACAGTGAAACCTGGTCTCTACAAAATACAAAATTTTAGCCAGGCATGGTGGCGCCTGCCTGTGGTCCCAGCTACGCAGGAGGCTAAGGTGGGAGGATCGCCTGAGCCTGGGAGGTTGAGTGAGCCATGATCACACCACTGCACTCCAGTCTTGGCAATGGACTGAGACTCTGTCTCAATGATCAATGATAATAATAATTCAGACAAACCAGGTCGAATGGTGTCCTGAGATGGGGAACTCAGGACCCAGCTACCTGGGGTGGACGCTGTGGCTGATGGATCTGAAAAGGGCAACACCAAAGGGCTCTGGGAGGTATCTCATTTCTGGCTGTTGTTATTCCCCTTGACCGCTGAAAGCCTTTCCGCTCCCCAGAATCGAGTAAGGAGCTTGCGGACAGAAGTGGGGAAGGAGCCCCAGTGACCGGGTCTTCCTGCCCAGGGCCATGTTACTTAACTCTGTTTAAGTGAGGGAGCATGAACAGGTCACGTTACTGTCACATGCACCCGATTTCATTCTCCATCTGCAACAATGAAAACTGCGTAACGACATCGTTAAATACCCCAGAATTATAATTGACTATTATTAGCCAACAGAATCTGAGTGCACTAAAATCTCTATTAGCCAGGACTGATGTAGCCACAATAGCCATGCTGTAGAGGCTGGGCGCAGCGGCTCACGCCTGTAATCCCAGCATTTTGGGAGGCCGAGGTGGGCGGATCACGACGTCAGGAGTTTGAGACTGGCCTGGCCAACATGATGAAACCCCGTCTCTATCAAAAATACAAAAATTAGCTGGGTGTGGTGGCACACACCTGTAATCCCAGCTATTTGGGAGGCTGAGGCAGGAGAATTGTTTGAACCCGGGAGGTGGAGGTTGCAGTGAGCCAAGATCGCGCCGAGGTACTCCAGCCTGTGTGACAGAGCCAGACTCCATCTTGGGCCGGGGTGGTGGTGGGGGGGTGCGAGGAGGAAGAGAAGGAGAGAGACCAAGAAGCAATATCATCTATAACAAATTACAATCCAAATTCTAGGTGGTGTTCTGGGACTGGTTCACATCCAGCTTGGTCTGACCTTGCCACTCCCATAGGGCAGGACACACTGAAGTCTGCCCAGGGGGTCCTGCTCTGGGTGCCGGGCTCCCACCTTTCTGCAGGCCCAGGTGCTCCCTATTCCTGCAGCCCCTCCTGGACCCAGTCTGTCCTCATCTGAAACTTGGTGCTGCTGGCCTGGACATGATCCCTTCACTGTTTCTCACTAATACGTCACTCTCGCCTCTTAAAAGATGACAAAGACCCTCTCCTTTGACACACTCAAGTCAGGCTCCTCTGAGCCCTCCTTGTGACCAGTCCCTGACCTTGCTCGGTTTAGGCCGATTTAGCAAGAATCCTGCTGAGTCGGTTTAGTGAAAATCCCCTACCCTTGGTCCCTGATCAAAGTCCTCAACTCCCACCCTCAGTCTGTGACCACGTTGCCTGCCTTCAGCAAAAATCCTGTCTATGCAGCCAGAACCTGCCTTGCCTCTGATCCTTCCTCTTAGTAATTTTCTCTCCACCCCCGACCCTACGCCTGAGCTGTCAAGTCCCACTTTTCCTATTTGGAGTTGAGCTGGATCTGCCTCCCCCAACCCAACATCTCGCTTTAGCAGCCCCCCTTGAATAAAAGCGGCCTTGCCCTCTTTAACAAGCGCAGACTGGGACAGGACATCCCCCTCCATCCCAGCGCCCATGCACCCTCAGCCACAGTCCTCAGCCCTCAAGAAAGCCAGCGGGTGACAGGCGTGGGTGTCACCGGGGCCGGGACTGCTGGTGGGAGCACAGCAGCCCGGGAGCACTTTGCAGGTGAGTAGGGCCTGGACAGGGGCTTCTCTGTATCCCATCCCTGGGGAGGATTCTGGGCCCCCGTCCTGGACCGAATAACTCGTTTTGCTGTTGCCCTGCTGTCTCCGCCACCTTGGGGCTTCACTTAGCACCCCCAGGCCAACACCTTGCCTCTCCATGCACCCACACCTGGCCTCTCCTAGTCCCCGGCCTGCCTGTGTCTGGACTGGGGGTCACGGATTGTGCACGTGGGCCTGGGAGGCTGCCCCGTGGAGCCCGAGGGCCCAGGGAGGAGCAAAGGGGACCAAGTTCACACTCACTCAGCCGCCTCTGCCCCAGCATCTCTGCCCCTTTCTCCCCTCCACGGCCCCCAGGGCCTGCGTCCCCATCTGCAGTGGCCAGGGTGCCCGCGCTCTCCAGGCCGCTCTCCGGGCGCCCCCGCCCTGCTCCCTCCCCCTGCACAGCCCGAGTCCAGCCCGGTCGCTGCCTTCAGGACGGTCAGGACCGCCAGTGGGGACCGGCCAGGGCGGTCAGGCCCGGTCGGGGGCCCCAGTCCCGCGTCCCCGCCGAGGCCAGGCAGGGAGCCCCGAGATGACCGGCGGCGCCCACGCTCCGGGAGAAAACCTAAAGGACGGACGTTCTCGGGTACATATAAGGACGGTTAGTATTTATTTCACAATTTGCTTTTTTTTCTTAACTTGCTAAAGAGGAAAACCTTACGCTAAAAATAAAACCACTAGGAGCCCTTGCGCCTGCGTGGGTGGCGCGCGCGCCTTTAAACCTGAGCCCACCAGCGCTCAGCCCCGCACCCGCGCAGGGCGGTTCCTGCGCATGCGTCAACAGAAGGGTATCGGCGCGAGGCCCAAGACGGCGCCAAGGAGGCGGCCGGACGGGGCAGGAGGGGGCCTCTGCGCAGGCGCAAAGAGGAGAGGCGCGAGCTATTCCTGCGCACGCGCGGAGGGAAGCGCCGGGAACAGCTGAGGGTGTGAGGAAGACATTGGGGGAGGACTCCCAGGCGGCCTCTGTGAGCCGACAGGAACACGTGGTCGGCCAGCGAGAGACTTGCATGTGCACGGAGCAGACAAGCTGACTGGGGCGTTGCGTAGGCGTCCTGCAGAGGCGGGTTGTCATCGGCGCAGGCGCGGTGTGGAGGAAGCCCCGGCGCCGGCGCAATGTGGAGGCGGCCGGACTCGGCGCAAGCGCAGTGCGGAGGAGGCGCCGGCGCAGGTGCAGACGCAGGGGGGGCAATGGCCGCCGGGTCTCTAGGGCCGCCCTGCGCTCCTGCCGTCTCACCCGCCGCCCTGCGCTCCTCCCCCGCGTCTCACGGGCCGCCCTGCGCTCCTCCCCCGCGTCTCACGGGCCGCCCTGCGCTCCTCCCCCGCGTCTCACGGGCCGCCCTGCGCTCCTCCCCCGCGTCTCCTGGGCCGCCCTGCGCTCCTCCCCCGCGTCTCCTGGGCCGCCCTGCGCTCCTCCC
>NW_016803657.1:1792977-1795692 GCF_001698545.2 Rhinopithecus bieti | reverse complement strand
CGTCTCCTGGGCTGGGCCTGCGGGTCTCTTTCGGGCAGGTGCCGTGGTGTCGCCTGGGGGCCAGGCAATGTCCTCCCGCCTGGCCACGCCCTTCTGCGCTGGTGTTTTTTGAGATTTTCCATCCCCTGCACAGGAAGTGTCCTTTACTCCAGTGTTTTTTTAGTTGCTTTTAAAGAAACATTTTGCACTTTTCGAAACAGAATAGTGTCAAAAAGAAAAAAAAAGTTTAACTTTCTTCAGCTTATATTTTAATGAATGATATTAATACATGTTCAAAGTTGTATGGGATTTCTAAAATTCTAATTTGAGTATATGCTACCAATCATAGTTATGGTTATTAAGTTGTTATTGTGAACCATAGAAATAACCAAATTTTCTTGTCAATTGTGTCTTTATGAGTATTTACAGTCATTTCCGCAGTTAATTGTTTCATGCTGATGTAGTTTCTGAAAACTTGACAAGCACACAAAATCCTGGAACATGGTGTCTTTTAGGAGATTCATGAAAGGATGGGAAGGACCCTGAAAAGCACTGTTAAATACAGATTTCTAATAACTTCAGAATCCCATCATTTGGACTGGGTGAGAAGTGCTGAAACTTAATGAAAAGACTGGCTTATACAACTGCTAACCCAAATAGAATAAAAATTAATTGAATACCGAGTAAATACTTCAGGTTTGCATGCTAAATCAGCCAATACTGAAGTTGTTTAGATATACAATTTGAGTGAACTCCATGTTCTAAGTCAAATTACCTGTGGTAACCCATCCGTTATCCATGGTACGCACCCAATTTGGAGAAACAACTGGCACCCAAGAGCACATAAGTCCGATGTTAATCATGGACTCATGGAGAACCAGGACGGCCGCCTTGTCCCTCCTGAGTCCTTAAAGCTTTTGTTATTAAAAGTTATGCATTCCATGACTCCTCCCGGAAAAGAGAAAATGATCCAAATTAAATGTATTGGTGTGGTGACTTATAAATTGTTAAAATATAACCAATGTTTAGTTTGTCAAACCCATATTCCTGGGAAGACAATCAAAGCTTCACGTACATTTGGCTACCTGGTGAGTCATTTAAACATTTATAAAGAGATTTCATTCAGTTGTCATTTTCAGTGTCTGTGTTCTGGTTGTGTAAAAGCTTTCCCATGCTTCAGTGTATTTCACCAGGTAAAGAGCTTTTCTTTTTTTTTGAGACAGAGTCTCGCTCTCTTGCCCAGGCTGGAGTGCAGTGGCACGATCTCAGCTCACTGCAAGCTTCGCCTCCCAGTTTCACACCATTCTCCTGCCTCAGCCTCCTGAGTGGCTGGGACTACAGGTGCCCGCCACCACGCCCAGCTAATTTTTTGTAATTTTAGTAGAGATGGGGTTTCACCGTGTTAGCCAGGTTACTCTCCATCTCCTGACCTCGTGATCCACCCGACTCGGCCTCCCAAAATGCTGGGATTACAGGTGTGAGCCACTACGCCCATCATAAAGAGCTTTTTATGGTTCACTGAGGACAATCAGCCACTTCGCTGAACCCAAAGATGGGATCTTCTGAGAACATCAGAGAAAAACTGCCCTTGGCATCCACACTGCAGCAAAACCTCAGGATCTTGAAACTTGGGGTCATAATCTCACAACTGAGCAGGGTCACTCCACACTCTTGGAACTGTACATCCATCGAAACCATTAAGTTAAAGCTAACCAGGGAAGTTTCTCCCCAGAAGAAGATGGCATCCTTGATGTGAGCAGCTGTTTCTGAAGGTCATGGATCAAGACTTCTTACTATCATGAGAACAATAGAAGTAAGAAGGGGGTCTGTTGTGTGCACTTATGGGTTATGCTTTTATTTGTGAAGGATTTTGCAGCCAGCTTTATACATGGACAATCTTATAACTTGATAGATAAAAGATGAAGGCCCAGTGTGTCATAGGTGAGAAACTTAAATGGTACATACGGTACCTCATAATCATTCAGAAACAGAACATTGGTCCACTCCTCTTAACCCACACCATGGGTTAAAGAGAACATTGCCGGGAGGCCTTCCCTCTTCTACAAGGGCATCATTTGCTAGGTCCTTCGTCTATGGTTTGGAATACAAAAGGCAATGACTAGAAACGTATCCCTCAAGATAGACTCTGTAGCAGATTCTACTGCAACGGCTACACAACAGATGTTCAATTCTCTTGGGAAAGTTACGCTAAATAATAGAATTGGCTAAACAGGAACGTATCTGTGCAGCTGCTGGCACTTAGGGCCTGTGGAGAAAACATCAGGTATTAGAGAGATTTTGTTGTAGGGAATAAATGAAGAGACCACTGAGTTAAGTCAAAGAATGAGCTTTATCTAGCTCATTCGTTGGTCTATTTGAGTTGAGGTGGTTTGGTTTACGGGGACCCTGGGTAAGGAGCATCCTCCAAATCCTTGGTGTTGCCCTCTCAGTAGTCATAATAATGGTCTCCCTGGTGCACTGGATTCTCTCAAAGGTTTTAAATGTTTGCGTGAAGCCATCTAGAATGTCAAATGGTGTCTCTTCCACTGGAATGACAGGAGCTGAAAGAAATGTGTGACCACCAGGACACCGTAACCTGTGAGTGACATGCTGAGACCGGAAACCCAAAATGATAGTAACGGAGAGTGGCACTAACGCCCTAAGTTTTGGTCACTCTCTTGCCTAAGTGAGAACCTGACCAAAAGGGGGAATTTTTTTTTTTTTTTTTTTTTTTTT
>NW_016803657.1:1780797-1791913 GCF_001698545.2 Rhinopithecus bieti | reverse complement strand
AAAAAAAAAAAAAAAAAAAAAAAAAAGAGCAGACAAGATGGAAAACCTAAATTAGGAGTACACGCCTGTCACAATCACTGAGTCTTGGCCAGTCCCAGCAGCCATCACTCACACACTGCTGAATGTTCAAACTGTGTTTAAATGAGGCAAATACCAACCTGTAACTGATCCAGGTGCTTCTGTACCTCACTTCCCTTTCTTTGTCTATAAATCTTCCACCACGTGGCTGCACTGGAGTCTCGCTGAATCTGCTGTAATTCTGGGGGCTGCCCGATTTGCAAATCATTCATTGCTCAATTAAACACCTTTACATTTAATTCAGCTGAAGTTTTATTTTAACAAGAGTAAGAACGTGTGTTCTTATCACCCAGAATGGACAGATCAGTAGCGTTCCTCATCATTCTTTTGCAGCTGGTTTCATGTAAATATTTTGTGTGTATTATAATAGAATTTGATTTTAATGAATATACTTTAAAAGCAACTTTTTTTTAATTCTTCTTCACCATGAAGATGGAGAAAAGTAAGAAGGGCTGTCTTGCGGTTCCGTTTCTTTTCTCGATAGTAAGAAGGGCTGTCTTCTGGTTCCGTTTCTTTTCTGGATAGTAAGAAGGGCTGTCTTCTGATTCCGTTTCTTTTCTGGATAGTAAGGATGTTTATCTTACTGTGTCTTCATTGTCCTCAAACCTCAAGTAGTCACTGATATCCTGGGGATGACAGCTTTTATCGTAGTGTTAAATGGCAGATTTATTTACTTGGCAAACATTGTCAAGTCTCAAAAAAATTACCCCATGGTCTTGCCTTCTTTCCTCGTGAATTGCCTTCCTCTGATGGAGAGGATTTGATCTGTTCCCTGCTCGTCAATTTTTCTAGCTTCTTTGGGATGTCTGCTCTGCATATCTCCTGGGGAATTAAGAAATAATGGCTTCAGCAAGAACCAAGGCAGGAAAGTGCAGTACATGGGAACCAGCCAGGGAAGGAGCTGTCCCCAATGAGAATGGCCCTGGACAAGGGTTCTCGCTGTGACTTCACCCAGACCAGACCACCCTGACCTTTTCATCACCGTGCCTCACTGAAGTCAGTCGTCGATTCTCTGATCTGTTACTGAGATCATCGTGAAATCTCCCTTGTACGAGAGTTGCAGAACTCTGCCGTGTGAATCATGCAGGGTTTGGGAGAGGGGACTTTCTACTTCCATGCTTTTCCTGTAGCTAAATGGAACGAAAATCAGAACTGTTGCTTATTCTTCAAATTCAAATTCCCTTATCCAAACCAGTGTTACAAAAGGACTCCAGTTTGCCCCCCAAATCGGTCTATTAAGAATATAATGATGACTTTTCCTCCAAATCCCACAATATGAGCTTTTCTAAAATAACTCTAGAAACAAATATGATGATATTCCAGACTTCCTGCGCTCGGGCTTTATTTTGAATTAGAGTTATTTGTGTATCCAATTTGTATCCCTTGAAGCATGATGAGCCACTTGCAGCCAGGTCCAGCCATGATGTGTGTGCCAGAGCACCTGCGAGAATGTCTCACGGGCAGTCCGTCTCTCCTGAATGTGAAGGGATGAGCACCCACTGTGAGCCAGCATCCGTGTGACTGGCCCGTGACCGCCTCCAGCTCACACAGAACCTCTGCACACAACGGAGAAAGGCCTGCCCTGGGTGAATGGGGTGGGAAACGTGTGCCCCTCCAGGTGGCTGGTGAGCAAAGTGCTCCGCTCAGCAGGGTATGACTTGTTCAGCTCCGCCAGGGGCCCTGTGACAAGACAGGCTTCGACCCTGCCCTCTCACAGCTGGTATGTACGAGGGGTAGCCCAATAAATCAATAAGCAAATCCATGCTGTCATTTCAGGTGTTAGCTAGAGCTTCGGAGGAAAAGCAGGCTGAGGGGAGGGAATGACGCAGACAACAGGCCAGGGAGGGGCCGAGTAGGGGCCTGGGTAATAGTCAGTGCCATGTGTGAAACATTAAAAAGTGTGAAAACCAATTTTACATACCGAGTAGTTAATATTTCCACTTGTTCTCCATTTTGGTTTTAGTTCATTGTAGGTTTCTTTTGAGTTTCTGCGTTTCTTTGACACTAGTTTTGTGCCGGGTCAGGCCCGCCCTGGTGAGTCCCGCTTCGCACCTCCTTTGGGTGAAGATTGAAGCCTCCCCTCCGGAGGCTGCAGCACCGGTCTCTGTGTGTGGCCTGACCACAGCACTCAGGCGACTCTGGCCAGCAAGAGTGTCTCTGGTTCTCCCCTCAGGCCTCCGACTTGCTGGGCCTGCCTGGGCGGCCGAGGGGCTGCATGTGTCTGCATGTACAGTGTGAACACAGTGTGAACACAGTGTGAACACAGGGCACTCCAGGTTCCTCGACAGACTTCAGGAGGAGATTCTCTAAGCAAAGCTCACAAAGAAGCAATCGGACTGAGGCACGGTAGGGGAAGTGGGTTGATACCGAAATACAGGGAGAAGTGCCCTCGTGTGCTGAGGGCGCTTTGGAAAGATTTCAGGTGACGCGGCCGCGGTCAGGCATCTTGTGAAGACGGGATAACCGTGGGCCTTTCTGCAGCGTGGACAGCAGGTTCCCTCTCCTGGCTGTTCCCTTGCCTTCGGATTTGGGGGGTTTCCCCTGGCAGGACTGGGCCCCCCTGCAGACAACGGGGACCTTCCAGAGTCTGGGAAAATAAACCAGACCAGGTACTGGGACGCAGGTCACCAGGAACCTGCCGCGTGGGGCCCCACGGTGAGGCCCTTCCCGGGCCTGTGGCCTCCTCAGTACTGTGAGGCTGCCAGGCTGAGAGTTTCTTTTCTTTTTTTTTTTTTTTTTTTTTTTTTTTGAGACGGAGTCTTGCCCTGCCGCCCAGGCTGGAGTGCAGTGGCCAGATCTCAGCTCACTGCAAGCTCCGCCTCCCGGGTTCACGCCATTCTCCTGCCTCAGCCTCCGGAGTAGCTGGGACTACAGGCGCCCGCCACCTCGCCCGGCTAGTTTTTTGTATTTTTTTAGTAGAGACGGGGTTTCACCGTATTAGCCAGGATGGTCTCGATCTCCTGACCTCGTGATCCGCCCGCCTCCGCCTCCCAAAGTGCTGGGATTACAGGCTTGAGCCAGAGAGTTTCTTTTCAATCTGAAGTCCTGCACTAGAGAACTCAGGAAAACCTGCACCCGTGTGGTCTCCTGGTCTCTTTGGGTGTGGTGAGGGCAGAGACCCCTCTACAGGCCACAGCGGATTCCACTAAGGCTCACCCAGGCCTGTTGCTCCAAGGACCCACCCCGTCCCTGGGATTTGTCCTTGAAGCAGTCACCGCCCACACGTGCATCCTGCCCACGCTACGCTCACACGTGTCACACGCCTGGCCTGCCTTCCACACACGAGCGCTCCCACATGCTGAGAATTAGCCTGTCCTATGAAGAGCCACGAGTTCTCGTCCATCCTTCTGCCATTAGACATTTGATGCAATTGGGGTTCGGAGATATTGTAAATAAGGCTGATAAACATTCTTTTGCAGACACGATTTTTATTTCTCTTAGAGAAACACCCAGGAGCGTGGTCGCTGGGCACAGTCGGGGGAGTGGCTGTTCCGTTTTGCACTCCCAGCTGCAGGGAACAGGAGTTCCAGCCCCTCTGCGTCCTTCCCAACGTGCTGTTGCCAGCCTCTCGCTTTCCAAAGGCATGTTGCTAGTGGGTGTGAAATACACCCAATTTCTGTTTATTTTCAGCTCAGTTCCTTTAAATGTTTTCTTCCTAGTCCCCAGAGTGGCTTCTGTCCCCGAATGCAGGTGTGAATGGTGCCGAGCACTGGACCACAGGGTTAGCTCCGGTGGGAGGGTTTTGGCCATGGAGATGAGTATTTGAATTAGACCCAGACTGCAGAGTCAGGAATTGCTGGCACAGCCTGTCTGCATTTTGTTTTGGCTTCGAACTTTACAACATTCATTTTAAATTCTGAGGCCTTAGGTACTAAGAAAAAGTGTTATCTGGAACAAATGCAGCTGCCAAAATCTACAGTGCCTTTGCTTTGCGCCAGACCTCCTGGAATGACCATTCCTGGTTCACAGATGTCTGTCGGGCCTGCCCAGGGACCAGGCCCCATGCCGTGGACTCTGACCGGTGCAGGAAGCCGCAGAGCCTGCCTGCCCCGCCTGGCTGGCGTCTGCCCCAGCACCGTACCGGAGCCCTGCTGCACATGCAAACACAGCGCCCTTGGCTCTTGGCAGGCCGGTGTCTGCTCATCACAGACAAACCTCTAGTCCAGATTGAGGAACATGTGGCCCCACTGTCATCTCCACCCCCAGCACAGGCCTCAGTGACTGATCATGGCCGGTGCTGCTGTGAGCATGGACGCAAGCTCTGCTTCCCACAGCAAACCCCAGAAACCCCCTTCCAATGGGGAGGGCTCCCCCCCGACAGGAACACATTTCTATTTCCAGGCTGATGAATACTGAGACAAAAAGCACCACAGTCCTGCAGACATCCCTTTTGCTTTGGGGGCGGTGGTGTGATGCCGCAATAACCAGCCTGTGCTGCCTGAGTGGCCCTTCGGGGTCGGGTCACAGCCAGCGTCAGGCACCAGCTCCTTCCACGCAGCTGCGCAGACTTGCGGTGGGTGCGTCTGTGACAAGCATTCTGCCCACGACCTGAAATACATACATCAAGTCTTCCCTGCATATTCCAAGTCTTTTCACTGTTGATGGAAAAACCAAACCCTAAAATATTTTGAAGAGGTTTCTTCTGAGCCAATGAGTGACACAGCCGGACAGACAGTCCCAGCGAATCCTGAGAACGTGCGCCCGAGGAGATGGGATTGCAGTTTGGTTTTGACGTTTCAGGGAGGCAGGAGTCACAGGCAAAGACATACAGCCATGCATGGCAGGTCCAGGCTGGCTCGGCCTGTGGAGGCGGGACGTCTTGAAGGGTGCTTACAGGATGTAGGTGGATCCAGAGACTCTGAGTTCCCGTTGATGAGAGGAGCAAGGCTCTGTCTGAAACTTGGCACGTTTAGGTTAAGATAAGGGTGTTGTCTAGCAGGATCCGTAGCCTACAGGTGCAGCCTCAGGTCCTGGTCAGCCTGCAGGTGGGAGTCACCCCTGCCTTGTGTGGCCTCAGGTCCTGTTATAATTTGGTACCTTATCGCCACCAAGAGTCTGCTTTGTCCGTCTTAAGATCTCTGTTTTAACATTCCTGCTGGTCAGTTGTGTCTGAACTCCGAAACGGAGGGAGTGTGACGAGGCATGTCTGACCCCCCTTCCTGTCGGGGCCTGGAACTCAGCTTTTCCGGTTTCTCTGGGTCTCCTTGACCAAGAAGGGGCCGTTCAGTCGGTGTGGGGGGGATTCAGGGTTCTAATTTTAGTTCACCCTCCAAAATAGGAGGTTACATTTTAAAATGTAGTAATCACCAGGGACGTGAAAATCAGAGTTGACTTGAAAACCAGACAATGATGTGTGCTTCCGAAAGGCTCAGACCTTTGCACCCCTGCCTGCCTCCCATGCTCAGCACTAAAGAGAAGGAGCGCAGGAGGAGCCTCGATGAGCTGCACGGGGTGGGTGGGGACCTCGGCCTTTCTCTAGGAGATGGCCAGGCATGCATGGCAGGGTGTGGGGCACCTGCAGAGGAGACCCACGCAGGCCTTGCCCTAGAGGCGCGGAGGGATGGGGACAGGGCTGCCCGTCAGCCCACCAGGCGGCCGTAGCGCCAGGGTTTGTGAAGGGCTTTCTGCCTTCCCGGGGTCTGTGCACTCCCTCCAGGCTGCAGCTGAGTAGGGGGCACAGCCACAGTGAGTGGTCAGACTCCCCCTCCTTATGGACAGGGCTGGGCTCTCAATCTCCTGCAGGAGCGCTGCAGCCTCAACTCATGCAACAGGGCTGTCCGTCAGATTCCCCTGACCCCCAGTCATGCCCGAATCCCTGCAGGATGGAAGACCCATGGGAGACTTCGCACTAGCTGCGGTAAGTCAAGATCAGCCAGGGCCATGAGGGCCTGGCCGGCCAGCGTCCTGGCTGAGGCTCCCAGACACCAAGGCCGCCCGGGCCTCCAGAGCAGCAGCCAACTGCCCCTCATCCCGCTGCCTCACTCACAGACAGCCTTCACCCAGAGAGCCTTGCCCTGTGCACCGCAGCTGGGGCTGGAGCGGAGGCAGTGGCCGTCTCCCGTGTGTGCACTGGACGGCCAGAATCTCAACAGCACTCACGCTGGAACTTGGAGGGCTCCCAGGGAAACCCACGGAAACACAGTCCTGCCTCTGGCTGCCTGGAGCCTGCCCCAGTTCCTCCCTGGCAGTCCTCAGTGAGAGAAAGCTGCAATCACCCATTAGCAGGCTTTATCACAGAAAAGGAAATGCAAATCGGGCCTCCCCTCCCCCTTGGGAGGCCTGGGAGCCCCACTGGGAGGCTTGGGAACAGAAGGTGGGAGGAAGATAAGGGGGAACAAAGAGAAACCCTGCAGACCCGCTGCAGCCAGGCAGGTGCAGGTGCAGGGCTGAAACTGAACCACCGCCATGCCAACAGGAGGGGCTTGCCTGGAGTAACCCACTCCTCCAGGGAGCACAGGCTGGGTGCCCTCTCCAGGCCCAGGCAGGCCCCTCCCCTGGGGTCCTGGGGCCCCTGTAAGAGCAGGAGTTGGAGAGGGTGGGCTCCTCGCCTCTGCTTTCTCTGTCCTGTTAGATTCTAAAGGGCGGGGTATTTTCTATAAGTTAGGGAAAGCGCCAGAAGATTTGTGTGACCCTAACTTCAGCTAAATTTCTAATAGGTAAAGTTGGTAAGCTAAACAAAATCCTAAGCCCCTAAACGACCGAAAGGGGTCCCAGAGAAGCCTAAAAAGCTGCGTTCCCAGCCTTGATGGGAAGGGAGGTCCGCCAGGCTTCCTTACACCCCTTCCCTTTTGTAGTTTAGATGCAGCCACGGACCAGCGTTAAAGTTCATAGAGATCTTGAGGCTGACAGACGGACCCTTTGTGGCAATAAGACACCACATTAGACACAGGATTCATGCAGGCAAGGGTTAAGTCACACCTGCAGGTCATCAGTCTTGTTACCCAGCATCCAAGTTTTAGACAGAACCTTCCTCCAACCAAACGCAAATTAAAGAATCTCTGAATCCTGGAAGCCCCCTCTTTGACATGTCCCGCCCTTTCAGGTCAAACCAACGTCGACCTTCTGAGCCCGGCTGTAGGTCTTTGCCTGTCACTCTTGCCTCCCTGAAATGTTAAAACCAAACTGCGGCCAGGTGCGGCAGCTCACACCCCTCATCCCAGCACTTCGGGAGGCCGAGGCGGGCGGATCACGATGTCAGGAGATCGAGACCATCCTGGCTCACACGGTGAAACCCCGTCTCTACTAAAAATACAAAAAATTAGCCGGACGTGGTGGCGGCGCCTGTAGTCCCAGCTACTCGGGAGGCTGAGGCAGGAGAATGACTTGAACCCGGGAGGCAGAGGTTGCAGTGAGCCGAGATCGCGTCACTGCACTCCAGCCTGGACGACAGAGCGAGACTCTGTCTCAAAAAATGGATCCCTTGGACCTTCTCTCCCAGGCTGTGGTGGCTGCTATTGGCTCAGAAATAACCTCTTCAAAACATTTTACGGAATTTGCTTTTCCATCAGCAAGTTTTACTGTAAAGTGGACGTTGTTTTCCTTTCATATAGAGCTGGGGCTTCCCGGAGGATAATGACAAAATTAAATTTAAATGTTATTTAAAATACATTTCTTCTTTCATTATGACAGTAACAAATGGAAGAACACTTTTCCAAAGACATCGTGGTTTGTGAGTTAATTTTTTAAACTGATGAAAATAGGTTAAAAAGGGAGCAAACATAGTTTACATATATTTTTAACTTGAAAACTTATACGTATCTACTCATTAATTTCTGAAGTAAGCTTATTGAGGTGTAATTTTCATACAGTTGAGAAGAGGAAATCAGTTGTGCTGAGGAATGCGAGTCGTTTTAAACCATCGGGCCCAGAGAGGCGCTCAGATGGGGCGGCCGTGACTTCCCACTCCCCGCCTGGGAGCTGCGTTGTGGTCTCCGGAACCGCTTGCTGTTGCCTCAGGTTACCTCCTGCAGACCCTGCAGCTCACACCCTGTGGCTTAACCATGCAGAGCCAGTTGACAGATTATGTTATTTTAACATAAACTCGTGGTCAGCAACTGGGAACCGGCTCTTCTTTCCCTTGAAAAACCCACCTGTAACAGCTGCTGATTGTTTCCGGATGGCAGTCCTCAAGCTTCAACCAGACTCCCTCCATACATGAATTTTGCCTCAGGCCTTGCCTTTTAGTCCAATTCAATGTAATGTTCAGTTTTCAATCATACATGTTGATGAGTTGTGACCAATGTAAGCTGTGCAGCCACCGTCCTGGCCAAGATGCATGAGGCTTCCACGACTCCAGAGAGGCCCTCCCACCCCTTCCTAGCCAGCTCCCCAGTCCCGGGCCTCCAACCCTCCCTCTGGTCATCACCATCTGGCCACTTCTGGCTCCATTCATGAATATTCCCACCCCTTCCTAGCCAACGCCCCAGTCCTGGGCCTCCAACCCTCCCTCTGGTCATCACCATCTGGCCAATTCTGGCTCCATTCATGAATATTCCCACCCCTTCCTAGCCAACGCCCCAGTCTTGGGCCTCCAGCCCTCCCTCTGGTCGTCACCATCTGGCCACTTCTGGCTCCTTTCATGAATCTAGATATTTCCATATAGGGACAAGCTGTATTTAGCATTGGTCTGCTGATTGAAGTTCTTCTTCTTTTTTAGAATAAACCCCACTTCATAAATAAACCTTCACTCTCCTTCCTAGCCACCCAATTTCATATTTTTTAAAGTGGACCAAGAAGTTGGGCACATTTTAAAACAATCGAAGACCAGAATTTCTACAAACGTTCAGCAATTATTTTTCACGTTTAAGAGTCATCTAGTCTACACCTAATTCAAAAGCAAATTTTAAAGCAGCCTCAGCTTGCCTGGATCTCAGTTTCCCAAATCATTTATCCAGGTTTATGTAGAAACAACTTTCATTTTGCATTGATGTGTCAAAGGTTACATAATGTTGAATTAAGTTTCATAGTGTTACTGGAACAGGGCCCCGATCCAGACCCCAAGAGAGGGTTCTTAAACCTCGGGCAAGAAAGAATTTGGGGCGAGTCCACAAAGCGAAAGCAAGTTCATGAAGAAAGTAAAGGAATGAAAGAACGGCTACTCCATAGGCAAAGCAGTGGTGTGGGCTGCTCGACCAAATACACCTACAATTATTTCTTGATGATATTTTTTGATAACAAGGGGTGGGTCATTCATGAGTTTGCTGGGAAAGTGGTGGGTAATTCCTGTAACTGAGGGTTGCTCCCTTTTCAGACCACATAGGGTAGCTTCCTGACACTGCCATGCTCATGCATTATAATTAGTGTATAATGAGGAGTGAGGGTGACCAGAGGACACTTTCATCACCATCTTGGTTTCAGCCAGCTTCGTTACCATATTCTGTTTTATCAGCAGGGTCTTTGTGACCTATATCTCGTGCCAACCTCCTGCTCATCCTGTGACCAAGAACGCTTAACTTCCCGGAGAGGCACAGCCCACAGGTCTCAGCCTCATTTCCCCCAGCCCCTGTTCAAGATGGAGTCGCTCTGGTTCAAATGCCTCTGACGCTAGTAAGGCTCACAGGTGGCATCAACAGGTTTGGAGCAAACCTGAGGGTCTTCTGGTCAGTCACATCTCCAGTGACGAAATCCATGACAGCAGAGAGCAGCCTCCTCGCCCCCCTGGGGCTCACTGAGTCATCCAGCCCATTTTGACCAAGATTATGTGAGTTGTGGGAGCAGAGGTTGGTTGAGGGAGCTCCCACTGTTTGTAATCACAGTGTCTTGCACAAAATAAATTAAAAAACACATGAATACACTCCTGTGCGTGATCCTATAGCCCAGAGGCATCCACTTCCTACATTTTGCACATAGTTTTCCAGTTACTGACAAATACTTTAATGTACTTACAGTCAGCATCGTTGCAGGGATAGAGAGAACCGTCATCCACAAACTGTCGTCAGTTCTGCACCAGTTACAAGGGTAGGGGTCTCCAAGACCACCCTCAGGTTTGATAATTCGCTAGAAAACTCATTGAAAGCTGATATACTCATGGCCATGGCTTAGCACAGGAGCAGGACACAGACAAAAATCAACCCGGGAGAAGGTGCTCAGGCCGGAGTCCGGGAAGTTCCCACCTGCAGAGCGTCCTGTGGTCCCTCCCCGTGGAGCTGTGGACGGTGTCACTTCTGGCATCCAGGCAGGATCACCCGAGCTTAGTGTCCCAGAACCTTTACTGGGCCCCATGGTTGACTGCCCGGACAGATGGAGGTCTCCAGCTCCCTCTGGAGGGTGGGCTGATCGCAGCCCCCACCTAGTGAAAGACTAACATGGCGAAGACCAAAAATAAAAATGAAAACAGTCTCCGGCTGTCCGGTTGGCTCACCTTGTCCTGGCCCTCTCCCTGGCTTGGCGGAGTCGGTGAGGCCTTGCGTTGTCCCTAAACTGTGCCACTTCTTCGGTTGTGGAAGACACAGAGTGCACATGGTCCTCGTCCACTGAAATGCAAGTGAGTGTCGTCTGTTAGGATGCAGCCGGCTACTGCCTTGTAGGTATTGGCCAGTTTTACGTCTGTCTGTAAATCCATCTCAGCGTTCTGATTGCCGGAAAGTGAGAGGGTGCGAGTCCTTGTTGAACTGACTGTGACGTCTGACGGGTTTCCTCATTCACTCACAAGTAAAACCAAATATTTGGTGTGTGTCCATTTGATATTTGTGTGAAAATCACGATGTTAGTTTGAAAAATATTCTTTTCCTGTGTCCGTCAGCCCATTGCCTTGAGTCCCTCGTGAAAAGGCGCAGAGCGGCTTCCCTTTCTTTATTTTTCCTTCACCTGAATCACGGCACATTTTGACGGCTTGTTCACGGGACTCCAGGCTCATGAGAGAAGAATCCTCTCAGTCTGGCTTTCTACTGAATCCTCAGTCCCAGAAACGTTTCTGGCATGAAATGGGGATATGAAGTGCATTTGCTGAGTGAAGCCTGTGGTCTCAGTCTTGTTTCTGCCTCAGCCCAATCCCAGTGCACCTGGGATCTTCTCCTCCCTTCCCCTCCCCTCCCTTCCC
>NW_016803657.1:1769278-1779150 GCF_001698545.2 Rhinopithecus bieti | reverse complement strand
GAAGGGGAAAGGGAGGGAGGAGAAGGGAAGGGAGGGGAAGGAAGGGGAAGGGGAGGGGAAGGGAAGGGGAAGGGGAAAGGGAGGGAGGAGAAGGGAAGGGAGGGGAAGGAAGGAGAAGGGGAGGGAGGGGAAGGGGAGAATTGCTTGATTGATCCAGCAAGCAATCCTCCTGAGTAGCTGAGACCACAGGCGTGCACCACCCCCGCTAATTTTATTTATTTATTTATTTATAGAGATGGGATCTCACTATGTTGCCCAGGCTGGTCTTGAACTCCTGGGCTCAAGCGATGCTCAGGCCTCAGCCTCCCAAAGTTCTGGGATTGCAGATATGAGTCACCATGCCCAGCCATGAATATCCTCAATGAGGATCGGAAAACACCTCAGCAGCAGCAAAATGGACAGAACACTTGAACAGATGAGTTGCAAATGAGGACACGGAGGTGACCACTCAACCGGGGAAAAGTGTTCAGCCTCACAAGTCATCAAATAAATGCAAATTAAAACAAGACGTTTTTTCTTCCATCAGAGAGTAGTGATGAACGGCGTCATCACACCTCGTTGGCAGAAAGAATGTAAACGGGCGTTCTGACCAGAGCTTCCGTAGGCTGCCCCCTGTCATTCTGGGTTCCCTGTCTTGGCACAGTCATGACGAGAAACAGTACCTGCATCTGAAAGCATTGCTAGCCCTTGTTACAGTCTTTCAAGAAAATATCAAAGGGAATTACATTTGTGGCACATCCCAAAACTTCTTAAAATTGTTTCTCTCTCCTGTCCCCCTGTCTATGGATCTCAGTCCCCATTTCCATTGCCAGCAGAGTGGAAGCTGCCCTCGTCTCTCTTCTCTCAACTCCTCTGGGGCCTCAGCCACTTCTGGCAACTCCGGCTGGGACTCCGGTGCCTTCTGGGGCCTCAGTCATTTCAAGCATCTGGCTCAGTCTTTGTTGTGCAGATTTGGCTTCTTGGACTTCCTTCTGCTGTCCAGGCCCCCCACTGCCCAGTTCCTTAAAAGGGCCATAGGTCTGAATCCTTCCCTGGGGGCGGGATGTGTGGCTGGACCTGAGGTCAGAAGTGCGGCTGAGGCTGCAGACGTGTGCACAGAGTAAATGTGCTGAAATTCTTTACTGCACGTGTTCTCTTTATGTTCTCTTTTCACACTGATTTCAGGCTGAAGTCTTTGTGCATCTTTGCTTAGAGGATTTTGCTGTATTGTAAATCAGAATTACCCTGAAGTTTACAGTTAAGCTAGACTCTTTTTTTTTTTTTTTTTGAGACAGAGTCTCGCTCTGTCGCCCCGGCTGGAGTGCAGTGGCGCAATCTCGGCTCACTGCAAGCTCCGCCTCCCGGGTTCACGCCATTCTCCTGCCTCAGCCTCCCGAGTAGCTGGGACTACAGGCGCCCGCCACCTCGCCCAGCTAGTTTTTTTGTATTTTTTAGTAGAGACGGTGTTTCACCTTGTCTGCCAGGATGGTCTCGATCTCCTGACCTCGTGATCCGCCCGTCTCGGCCTCCCAAAGTGCTGGGATTACAGGCTTGAAAGCTAGACTCTTATGGAAGAAAGAGCTAGGTGTCAAAGATGGTGGGGTTGGGGGATGCATGGAGAGGGCTTTTGGGAAGCTCTGCCGTAAAAGTCTTTCTAGACACAACCATTTCTTACCTCCACCATCACCGGTCCAGTGGAGCCGCTGTCACCTGTGACTTCTGTAGACCTGTTTTGTATGGCTGCCCTGCCCCTCCTACCCACCTCCAGTCTATAAACAGACAGGCACATGGGTAGATAGACAGACCGGCAGATGGATCGATAGACAGACCGGGAGATGGATAGATAGACAGACAGAGACAGATAGAGAGATGATAGACAGAGACAGATAGATAGATGATAGATGATTGATAGATAGATAGATAGACAGATGATAGATGATTGATAGATGATAGATAGATACAGATAGATGATACAGACAGATAAATAGATGATAGATGATGGATAGATGATAGATAGCTAGATAGATAGAGACAGATAGATGATAGATGGACAGAGACAGATAGATAGATGATAGATGATAGAGACAGATAGATGATAGATGATTGATAGATGATAGATAGATAAGATGTCATAGGAGACAGGCTGATAGATGATTCGGTACCATGCATAGATAGAGACAGGAGACAGCCCTAGATAGATAGATGATTTAGATAGATAGATTAGAGGACAGATAGATGATAGGAGATAGATAGATGATAGACGATAGATAGAGAACAGATGATCGATTGATAGAACAGATAGAGATAGATAGAGACAGATAGATAGATGATAGAGACAGATGATAGATGATAGATAGATAGATACAGATAGATGATAGATAGATAGATACAGATAGATAGATGATAGATGATAGATGGATAGATAGGTAGAGACAGATAGATGATAGAGACAGACAGATGATAGGTGATAGATTATATAGATAGATAGATATAGACAGATAGATGATAGATAAATAGATAGACAGATAGATGATAGATAGATGATAGAGACAGATAGATAGATGAGAGATGATAGATGGTGGATAGATAGATAGATAGACAGAACGATGACGCTATAACTATCCTCTCCCCCCGTTCTGTTCAGAGGTAGCTGGTCACATTCAGCCATGCTGGAACGTGGGTGTTTGGAGAAAGTGCTCTGTGAATGAACGACATACATGAGCTGTATCTATATCCAGTCCAGTCTCAACACAGCAGCCAGAGGTTTCTTCCAAAAATACATGTCAGCTCAGACTCCTCTCAGCGCCCGTCCCTCCAGCAGGTCCTCATCCAGCTCAGTGAGGAAAGGCCACCGTCATCTTGGCTGTGGAGGCCGAATTTCTAAGAGGCCCCCAAGGATGTCCCGCACTCACCCTCGGAAGCTTGAGTGTGGTGAGAGGCCGCCCTGAAGCACATTGTTCCCTGGACAGTTGGCCTTAAACTCGGGAGGTTATCCTGGGTTCTGGGGGAGCCCTGAGGGCAGAGAGCGTCCTCTGGCTGCAGGTGGAAGAGGGCGGCAGAGAGGACTCGGCGAGAGGAGGGCTCAGTGCCCTTGCTGGCTTTGAGAAGGGGGTGCAGCCAGCCGTGAGCTGACGGCCCGCAGGGGAGTGGGGCCTCTGTCCTTCAGCCACAGGGAGAGTCCTCCAGCCCCCGTGAGCCTGAAGCACCTTCTTTCCTCCAGCCCCAGACAAGAGCACCATCCACGGGCGCCTGGACTCTGGCCTGTGAGAGCAGAGGACCCTGCTGAGCCAACCCTCTCCAACTGTGAATAAATGGGTGTTGTTCAAGCTGCCACGGTGTCGGGGGGCTGTAAGAAATGAATACCGTGATCTGCAAGCCCCCTGACAGCCTCCCACCCTCCTCCCTGGTCCCTCAGACAGCCTTGTTCTTCCCGTCAGAGCCACAGGCCTCATACTCCCTCTGCCAGAGGCCCTTCCCCAGAACAGAGCCGGTGGAGCAGACGGCTGCCGGCTGGGCGTCTTCCAAGCCTCAGCGGATGCTTCAGAATAGAAGCGCCCACGCTGCTTTGCACAGTGACCGCGTGGCTCCCAAACACACCTGTTTTCTGGGAGTCCTGGCCCTTCCTGGAAGTGGTGGGGAGGGCGGCTTGGTGAGCAGCCCACACGGTGTGTGCAGGAGGTGAGCTGATCAGTGGGCCACAGGCTGAGGGTGGCAGCCACTGAGTGGGACAGGAATAAGTGACCAGCAACTGCTGGTCAGGAACGTTTGGCCAGGGCCTGCCTTTGGCTGAGGAAGGAGGCGGATGCCAAGTGTCCAGCAGTTTGAGAGCAAGGAGAGTCCCTTCTCCTCCTCCCCTCCCCGCCCCTTCCCTCCTGGGCCATGCAGTAGCCTGTGAACAGCACAGAAAATGCACACGGAGGAGCTCAGGACGTCCAGGAGGACCTCGAGGAGTAGCCATGGAGAGGATGCTTGCACGAAGTCTGCAGTTGGCCAGGGTGCGGCCCCTGCACTGGAAGGAAGGCTGGACCCCTGATGCAGTGGTGGCTTCAGGGCCTGGTGAGGGTCACCTCCAGGCTGGTTAGACCGGCAGCCTCCCCCAGTGGTGTGCTCAGGCAGCGTCTCTGGTCTGACACAAATGGGAAGGTGCTGAGGGCACTTCTGTCTGTGGCTGTAAACACTGGCTTCCACCTGCTGGCCTCCGCGTCCCTCCCACCGGCCGCCTGGAAGTCATTCTGTGAAGCTGGTTGTGTGTGAATTAGTGGAAATCTTGCACGTTCCTTGTGTAATTTTGTCCTTGGCGTTGCGTTCGCCTCTTGCGCCAGCTGCAGACCCTCTCAGGACCGCCCCAGGAAATGCTGGCAGCTAGTGAGTGAGCATCTTCAGGCAGCCGTGAGCTGTGCCAGACGATTTTACCAGCGGCAGCCTCCTGTCCACGCTCTGAGCACGTCGGAGGTGAGAGGACTCAGCCGTGATGCCCGGAAGATGAGGTGCATTCAATGCATTTTGACCTGGGGTATTTTTTATTATTATTATACTTTAAGTTCTAGGGTACGTGTGCACAACGTGCAGGGTTTTTTTTTTGTTTGTTTTTTTTTTTTTGAGATGGAGTCTCGCTCTGTCGCCCGACTGGGTGCATGGCCGGATCTTAGCTCCCTGAAGGCTCTGCCTCCTGGGTTCACACATTTCTCCTGCCTCAGGCCTCCCAAGTGTGGGCTACAGGCACCCGCCTCGCTCCGGCTAGTTTTTTTTTTTTTTTTTTTGGGACAGAGTCTCGCTCTGTCGCTCTGGGCTGGAGTGCAGTGGCCGGATCTCAGCTCACTGCAAGCTCCGCCTCCCAGGTTTACCCCATTCTCCTGCCTCAGCCTCCTGAGTAGCTGCGACTATAGGCGCCCGCCACCTCGCCCGGCTAGATTTTTGTATTTTTTAGTAGAGACGGGGTTTCACCGTGTTAGCCAGGATGGTCTCGATCTCCTGACCTCGTGATCTGCCCTTCTCGGCCTCCCAAAGTGCTGGGATTACAGACTTGAGCCACCGCACCCGGCCTGCAGGTTTGTTACACATGTATACGTGTGCCAGGTTGGTGCGCTGCACCCATTAACTCGCCATTTACATTAGGTATATCCCCAATGCTCTCCTTCCCTGGCCCCCCACCCCACGACAGGCCCCGGTGTGTGATGTTCCCACCCTGTGTCCAAGTGATCTCATTGCTTCGTTCCCACCTGTGGGCGAGAACATGCGGTGTTTGGTTTTCTGTCCTTGCGATAGTTTGCTCAGAACGATGGTTTCCAGCTGCATCCACGTCCCTCGGGTATTTTAAACTTAGGTGGGTTTGCCGGGGTGTGAGCGTCTATGCTACGATTGTTTATTTTGTCCTAGAATTTCTCCCGCTTGACCATTGGGAGCTCTTGCAGACCCCCTCGGTGTTCACTCCCTGAAGTCCCTGAAGCCACCGCCCTTCCCTGACGTCTTGTGCGAGGCAGGAGGTGTGGGGCCAGTTTGCACAAGGAAGAGGGACTCGCCCAGGCTGTTGGTCCCTGGAGAAGTAACTTTTGCCACTTTTGTAACTTTTCTGTAAGCCTAAAATTATCTCAGAATACAAAGTTAAAAAATGAATCAAGCGATTAAACTCTGGAATGTGCAGACCCACGCTAAGGAGAGCAACGAGGATAATAACAGAGGCCTTTGTGGAGTGCGGCACGCAGTGTGCTCGCACCTTGCGTGCGTCTTCTCATCAAATCCTCCTTAGGAAGCCAGGGTCTTCCCATCAGCATCCTGACCTTGCGCACGAGGCAGCTGGGCCTGGGAGTGCGGCGAGGCACCAGGGATGCGGAGGCGTTCCAGGGACGCCCGTCTCCGCAGCTTGCTGGCAGCGTTCGCTCTGTTAGCTCAATGTTTGCACCCTTTAGCATCGCACACTCCCCTCCTTGGAGCCTTCAGCAGCTGATAAAAAAAGAAGCCTTCTGTGTACACATTGGCAACGCTACCACCCTATTCCCAGTGGAGCTCCGGGAGCTAAAAATAACGGCGTGCTTTCTGTTTCGTGCAGAAACGAGGACGTATGCACTTTATTTCGTAACACTTGCCATTTTGAAACTCTGATTTTTCCCACATGTATTTTTAAAATGTCCTTGGAGAAGACACACTGCAGATTTCGCCAACTTCCTCTTTTTTTGTGATCCAGCCCAGGTCTACAGGCAGGTCCGGATCTTCAGGGACGAGCTCCTGGCTGCCAGATGTGAAGAACGATGGGAGAGAAAACCTGGAGCCAACACACATGGCCACGGGGTGCACTTGCCAAGAAGTGCCGGGAGACAGCTCCCTGGGGGTCCGAGGCCGAGGGCTTGGAGGAATGCCATCCTCAAGGGCCCCCTGTCCTTTGCAGCCCAGGCCAGGGAGGAGCAGTGGCCTGCCAGGGTCTCTGCATGGCCTATTTCCTGTGCAAGGAGAGGCCACAGACTAAGACAGTCCAGGGCTCTGTGTCTTGAGACAGGAGCAAGGATGGTTGTCCAGGGCTCTGCCTTCCCTGAGCTTCCAGCACCGTCCTCACCCAGGCCAAGCACGGTCAATGAAGGGAGGCGTTTGTGCCAGGCTTCCATCTGCGTGACACTCACTTGTTCCATTTTAACTGAGTGAGCCCCACAGGGAGGCATTCTGGGGAATTTCCAGTGAGCACAGAGCAGGTGGGCCATGGGAGGGTCAGGTCTGGGCACGGCATCCGAGGACGACCCTGCCCTCTGCAGAACACCCTCCTCAGAGGCCACTCGGCAGGTTTTCTGGGTCATTTCTCTCCTGAGGCTGCCAGGCCAGGCCCGCTCCCTCCTGAGGCTGCCAGGCCAGGCCCTTTCCCATCCTGCTGCACTCACCCTGGACCAGGGATCCCAGACTTGCCACCTGGCTGATGCTTGGCTGTGAGCAAAATTCCTAGGACCCAGGGCCAGGCTAGAAGAGCAGTGGGAGTGGTGTCTGTGGCTGGAAAAGATCCATGCCTGCCTCCCACAAGGCCACACAGCCAGAAGGTTAGACAGAGAGATGGGACATGCCCTTCGACCCCAGTGAATCTGCGCAGTGCTGGAAATACGGCTGGGACCGTGCCCAGCACAAACATACACAGTTGGTCAGCCCTAGTCCTCCCAACTGGGATTGAGAGGAGACCCTCCCAACGTGCTGCCGGCTGCTACATTGAGGGCAGCCTCTTGCCTTGTGCACTCACTCGGGCTGGGCTGGCCTCGTCCCCTTCAGTGATGCACCCAGGGGTGCCACTGCAATACGGCAGGAACAGGAAATACACGGTAAGAACAATGACAACATGAATGCATAAAATGAACACATTTCCTCTACAAAGTCAGTAATTAGAAAATGATATATGGACAAACTTATTTCTGTTCTTAATACTATTAACTCACACGTGAACTTACCAGAGAAACGTATGAAGAAAGGTCCCGTCTTACTGAGGTTAAGAAAATTTCCCTGTGTAGAGACCGATCATCACCCTGGAGACAAAGACTGAGGAGCGAATAGACTAATCCTCCCCTACTTAAGAACTTATAAAGTCAAAACAAAATTATACTTGGATCTCTTAAGACAGGCTAATGGGATTCAAAAGCTTATCTGGGAAGCAACTGAGCTTGAAGAAGCACAAGCCATTTTAAGAGAAGAATATTAGTAGGGGCATTCCCTGTCTGATATTAAAACATAGTGTGAAGCTATGATCACTGAAAACGTGTGGCACAACTGCAATAATCAATTATATCGGGGAAAACATAGATTACTCCTGAAAGAATTGGAATTTATGAAATAATTGTATGTGTTTGCATTATAATATAGTAGAGTCTAATGGTATCACATATCTAGAGAAAGATGTATTCAATCAGTGATACGTGATAAAAATAAAATATGTACAAGTTAGATCTTCTCATATCACCTTAAAATATGACCAATTCTAAGCAAATTTTATTTTAAAATAAAACCATAAAAAAAAAGAAGATAAAACAAAACAGAACAATGTTCTTTGGCTCTACAGCAAAAATGACATTTTAAGAAAATGTACAAGAAAGTGCACAAAAGATTTGAATTAGCATTAAATTTACAATTTAAGACAATAGCAAAATAAGGATAAAACAAAGTATGAGGGAAGTCATAAAAATCTTTCATAGGCTACTTCCCTTCTATATAATTGTTTCTTGAAAATAATTATTAATGTATCAACTGAAAGATGAAGAAGGACACCAGAGGACAAACGTGAAGACTGTTGTCACAGATCAAATAAAGCAAATATAAAAAGAAACTATTACTAATGTTTTAAAAGATAATATGCAACATTGGTGATGAGGCATTTGCAAGCTCTTTGGGTGGTGGCAGAAACACGTGCACATTTTCTGCAGGCGTTAATTAACGTAAGATGTCAAAATGGCTCCTCTTCCGCTTTCTCTGACTTTCACTCTCTTCCTAAAAATTTAGTGCTAACCTTATTAGGCTGAACAAGGTGGGTATCTGAACAGGAGGTCAAAGCAGAAGCCACAGTGGCTCAGAGCTGGGTGCTGGAGCCCGAGCAGAGGGAGGAAGGCGTCCATGTAGGAGCATGGACCTTACATGGAACACTGTGCACCATTCATATAGCATGGTGGATGCATCATGCAGGACTGTGCACCATCCGTGCAGCACTGTGGATTCTTCATGCAGGACTGTGCACCATCCATGCAGCACTGAGGACCCTTCATGCAGGACTGTGCACCATCCATGCAGCACTGAGGACGCATCATGCAGGACTGTGCACCATCCATGCAGCACTGTGGACCCATCATGCATGTGAGCTACGCTTCCCTGGCGCCCCCCAGGTGGGGCTCTTCGTGTGTGTGTGTGAGCACCTGTCCTCAGGCCACGAGGGAGGCACCATCACTGTGTCCATTTCACAGGGGAGGAGACTGAGGCTCAGAGATGGGAAAAGGATCAGGCCAGGAGATGTGGAAGAAGGATCCTGCGACTTGGGGCCCCGCGCTAGAGTCGGCCTGAAACCATCTGCTGTAAGATTTCTCCTCTCATAAACAGTAATAACGATAATAATAGTAACTCTTTGAAAATATCTTTATGGTCCTTTTCCACGTATAGAAATAAACACGCTCAACGAAAAAACGTCCTGTCTTCCCCGCGCTACAATGTTGCGTTTTCTAGTCTGAAATGTGAGTCTCCATTTGTTGCTTTTAAAACGTTCCTCTTCCTCGGGAGAGTTTTACCGTTTTCTTCAACAGCTCCGCGTTGCTCACCAAATCCCCACCTGTCAGGATTTCGTGTGTCTTTCTGTTATTGCGAATGAGATTCTTCCCGCTTTATTTTCCTGTTTCCTAAGTGGAGATTGGGGAGCACTGGCTAGTGTGCGTTTTGTTAGGCTAAGTGCTCCTGTTTCTTGCAGCCTTGCAGTTGACCCTCTGTCTTTTCCAGATCAACCTCAAACCATCTGCAAAATATGGGAATTTTGCCTCTTTCCCATCTTTGTAGCTCTTATTTCATGATGTTTTTGGTCTTCTGCGGAAAGGAACAGGCTCAGGGAAGCAGCCAGGCTGGGGCCCCTTCAGGGCAGCTGCCGATCACCCCACGCTGTCCCTCCACCCCTGGCACCCACCCCTCGGGGAGTGAAGGCTGCCGGCTGAGGTGCACAGTTGTTAGGAAGTGCGTGGATGAGGCCCACCCAGGTCCAAGGCATCCCACCCTCCAAGGAGCCGATCCTGCGCACACCCAGCGGGGGAATGCTGGCTGCTGCGATGGTGGCTGTGGGTGTGTGGTGACCGTCCAGGCCTCCCTGAGCGCTGCTGGGATGGTGGCTGTGGGTGTGCGGTGACCGTCCAGGCCTCCCTGAGCGCTGCTGGGATGGTGGCTGTGGGTGTGCGGTGGCCGTCCAG
>NW_016803657.1:1679189-1766708 GCF_001698545.2 Rhinopithecus bieti | reverse complement strand
CCCTCCCCCTCCCTCCCTCCTCCCCCCTCCCTCTTTCCCATCTTCTCTCCTCTGCTCCCTGGCCCTTAGCTGTGGAGATCTGTAATCCTCTTCCTTAGCACCTGGGAAAGCTGGCTGCACAGAGCCACAGGTTCCCTCCACCCACCGACTGGTCCCCTTTCCCGCCAGTGCCTCTCTTGTTCCCACCCTTCCCCATGGGCAGCCGATTTGCTGTGTTTGACGTCGTTTAGTTTGTACGTTTTCTTGAAGAGCCAGCCTGACTGTTATGGGTGCAGGAATCACCGTGCTCAGGAGGACCCTCTGTGTGGCTGCGTGCTCGTCCCAGGCTGGGCCTGCCCCACTGCGGAGCCCAGCCTCGAAGCTGCCATCTTTCCACTCTCACACCGAGGGCATTCAGGCTGCCTCCCAGTAATTCTCACACCGAGGACATTCAGGCTGCCTCCTAGTAATGCTTGGTCCAAGGAGTCCCAGACCGAACAGGAAACTTTAACGCTGATTATACCACATTCCTGTTTTTAAAACTTGGTTCTCTCTTGCCTCTGGTTTGTGCTGCTGACGTGCTGTTTAAAAAGCCTGGCCTTGCTCCTTGCTGTGATTATATTCCCTTGTCTGAGGTTAAATTTGTGGCTTCCCCTGTAGGTGATAGCCGTGCCCCGTGTGGCCTGGTGTGGCTGGCTGTTGAGGTGCAGGGCGCCGCAGTCCAGCATAGGGTGGTCCGGGAGCAGGGACCAGAGGCAGCCTGCAGCCCCTGTCCAGAGGCCCTGAGGGGTCCGGGCCAGGGAGGTGGCCTGGCTGCAAGCCCAGCAGGGCATCCAGGTGGGCAGGGCCCACAGTCTCACGGGGCCCCTCCTTCCTCCCCCACACTCCCCGCTCCCTCCCCACACAGGTGTGCCGGGCTGAGCCCCCGGTGAGTCTAGTGTTCCAGCCTAACTCCTGCATTTACAGCGGAACGTAGCTGTGGACGTTCTGAAAACACCGTGTAATGTTCTCTTTCTTCATTCATCCTTTTGCCAATTTCCTTAACAAATATTGAATCTCCACCGTGACTTAGGCACTCCAGAGTGAACCAGGCCAGACCCCGCGCCCAGGTGCCTGTGCCAGAAATAACTGGGTTCTCCTGGGCCTCTAGGTCAGTTTAAAGTCAAGGGTCTGTGCATCTTTGCTGTTAGAGAAATTCCTGGAAAAAGTATTTGCATGTCTTTGGGGAACAGAACCAGAGGAAAGGAACGGGTTTTCTCCCTGGACAGCGAGTGCCCTTCCCTGCGAGGGGCCAGGGCCAGCATTCTGCAGCTGGGGCAGCGGGGCTGAAACAGGAGGGCAGCTGTGTGTGTCGCAGGCCTGGCTGAGGAACTCTCTGTGGCTCCGAGCCCTCGGGCCTGCCTCTCAGGGGCTCCTGGCCCCTCTGCTGTTCAAAGCTGGTTCCCCCAGAGGGTCCAGGCAGCGGGACCTGGGTGTGGGCCGGCCTTCCCTACCCTGCCAACGATGGGTGGGCAGTGGCAGAGCCCCCTCAGGCCCGAGGAGCTCTGCTCAGTGCAAGGCTCATCATCTGGCCACCTGGCAGGACCGCAGGGGACGAGGCTCTGGGCACAGGAAGACCCAGCTCCCACGGCCTGGCCCCTGAAGGCTCGGCCCCGGGGACAGACTCCGGGAAGCCTTTCATGCAGCTGGAGCACGGGGCGCCAGGAAGCCACCATGAAGACTTTAAACAGCCCGAGACTCCCAGCCATCATCTCCACCCAGGAGCGAGCTGGAGACTTCCTCCCGTGGGCTCCGTGCTGAGGCCGTACCGCTCCCTGCCTCATGCCAGCTCTGTGGTCACAGGACGCTGAGTGGAGAAAATAAAACCCACGCGGGGACGGCAACCACTGCGGGGGTGCACAGGGCTGTGCCCGGGTCTCCAGAGGCCGAGGCCAGACGGGGTGGGGCCCTGCTTCCCCGCCAGCAGCAGGAGCCCCGTGACCCCCAGCACGCGGTTCCAAGTTGAGAAATCGCCCGGTGACTGCTGAGAGCCCTGGAAATACTGAGCTTCCCCTTCCCTCCCCTCGTCCAGGCTCAGCAGGGGCTCTGGGCTGACCCCGCTCTTCCCACTGGAGGGAGCCGTGGGTGCTGGGGACTCCGGGGGCCTCCTGGCCTCTGAGTGGTGGTGGGAGCTGCTGGCTTAGGGTGAGGGCACCCAATGGCCCTTCAAGCTGCCATCCTGGCCCCCGTGGGACCCCCAGGATCCGGCTCAGGGACGTCTGTGCCCCCCCGCTTCCGCTTTCCTTCCACCTCCCCCACCTCCCCTCCCTGCCGCTGAGGATCCTTGACCTCTGCTGATCTCCTGTAAACTCACTGTTGCAGGAGTCACGGAAACTTCCCGATCGTCACATGATGACAATGGCAATGGCTTCTCACGTTCTCTGTGGCCAGGCTGAGCTCAACACTCCAACCGTTATCTCGTTTACCTCGGAAACGTCCCTAAGGGGGGCAGGGGCCATGTCGGGGTGTCCCTTCCTCCCTTCTCCAGGCGACTAACCTGGGGCTCCAGAGGTCGGCCCTTCTTTGTCCTCGTAGACGGTCTAAGGCCAGGTGTCCAACTCGGGACCGGGTGTCCCCGTCACAGGAGACTGGCTGACACAGGCGTGCAGGTTATTCCTTCCAAGACAGCCACGCCAAAGGACTGCGCTGACCAGAGAAGAGGCGGGTTCAGGTGTGCCGGTCAGACGGCAACTCCACAAAACACTGGAGTTAACAGCGTGACTCACACATCCAGAGAGAAGAGGGCAGCCCCCTTTGCAGGGCTGGTGGTGGGAAGGGGGTGCTGTCTTGGACACGCACACTCAGCCAGAGGAACGGGGGCTGTGGCCGAAGACTTCACTGGGGTCCAGGGAGCTCTGGGTGGTGCACTCAGACCCCAGGGGTCACGCTGGGACTGGGGGGGTCTGCTGGGGGATAGCCGCTCGATCCTTGCAGGGTGTGAGGTCAGGGCGAGTCCTGTGGGCCGTCCCGTACGGGGTGGTTACCAGGAGGAGTCTGCGAAAGGCAGATGTCTGGAGGGACCACCCTGAGATATTGGGGGGAGGTGGAGAACTGGAAACTGTGTCAAGGGTGACTGAACCCCGACTCTGGGAGGACAAAGCCCCAGATGGCTACTGAGGGAGTACAACGTCGTAAGAATTCCGCACAGACGCCTCAGCGCCGCTGATGGGAGAGGGCGTCAAGCTGTGAGCCTGTCAGAGTCTGGGAGTGTAAAATTATTGCACGTAAATAATCAGGAAACAGCTGCCTGGAATAACCTTTATATTAGAAGCTGTGCTTTGAGGCCATGACACCGGATTTTACAGCCGTTTCTTGGCTGAGCCCCGGGCTGGCTTATGGCTTTGCAGAAAGGCATCATCACATTTTATGAACGACAGACGGCTTTTATCACACTTCTGCATTATCTTTTATGGTAATAGGGACTGCGGTGCCCTGTGACGCGGGGATCTGCGTGAGGGCCCCGGGCAAAGGCTGCTCTTCGGGACCCCCGGTGAGGCCTGAGGATTTTATTTTTCTTCCTCTGAACTCCCTGCCGGCCGGGCCACTGTGGCAGAACAATTCCGGGACCCCGTCCCCGGCATGTGCAGGTGCAGGCCGGTCTTGGGGGATTAGCGGCTCCCAGGGGCTGGGGGATGGTGCCCCTGTCCCAGGGCCCCTGCACGGGAGGGCTCCACACTTCCACCCTCCTTTCCTTGACCAAACCGGTTCTTATCCAGCCTTGTCTTTTCCTTTCTTTTCTTCTAAGCCCCCATGGCCCAGGCCAGGGCTCTAGGGTGAGGGCTGGGTGTTCTGTTCCACGCAGCTGTCTGGACACTGCTGGACGAGGGCCTGTCTCCTGTGGGCTCCCACCCACTGTGGCACAGGTTTTCCCAGCACTGCTTCATCAAAACGTGACTTTATAAATAAGAGTTATCTCTCAAACTGGGAGAAATCACTGCATTTAGTCAAACAATTATATATATATATGTGTGTGTGTGTGTGTGTATATATATATATATATGAAGACAGAGTCTTGCCCTGTGGCCCAGGCTGGAGTACAATGGCATGATCTTGGCTCACTGCAACCTCCACCTCCTGGGTTCAAGCGATTCTCCTGCCTCAGCCTCCTGAGTAGCTGGGATGACAGGCACGCGCCACCACGCCCAGCTAGTTTTTGTTATTTTTAGTACAGACAGGGTTTCACCATGTTGGTCAGGCTGGTCTCGATCTCCTGACTTCATGATCCACCCATCTCAGCCTGCCGACGTGCTGGGATTCCAGGAGTGAGCCACCGCGCCCGGCTGATTTATGTTTTTAAAATCAGCTCGCTCTGCTAAACAAATATTTAGAGAAAAGATGAACAAAGACAGCGTAGACTGTTCAGGTGGCACCAAGAGAACCCTGGGAAGGAGAACCAGGCCCAGGGGCTGAGCCAGGTCGGACACCAGGGGTCAAGGCCACAGCCGGGGGGGCCAAGGTGGGTGCCAGCTGCTGTGGGCGAGGCCAGGCCGGAGGGGGTCGGGGCGACACTAACCCCTGGTGGAGAGACAAAGAGGGGACAGGGGGTCAGGGAGATGGGCCTCGAGGGACTTAGTATCTGATGAAAGGACAGATGAGACAGAGGCGCCTGGTAAGTGCCTGTTGAGGGTGGTGTAGAACAGAGAGGCTCGGATTTCACAGTGGACAGCGCAGCATCTCGGAGATGGGCCTAGATGCTGAGAGGAGGCATCCACACGGCTGAGGCAGGCCAGGCAGAGGCCATAGTGTGGGTGAAGGCCGGGGAACGGGCAAGCTCAGGGAACGGGGGCCTCTGGGCAGAGCCTGGAGCAGAATGATGGGTGTGGACACAGGTGGGGCACGGGCTGGAGGTGTCGGGAAGAAGCCTGTGAGGCTGGTGCTGGGTGGCTGGCCAGGACCGTGTTCACCAGAGAAGCCCCTGAGTGCGGAAGGGAGTGGGGGCTGGACCGGGACACTGGGGAGCCCGTTCCCACACACTGGTGAGTCCATTCCTGGATGTCAGGGAGCCGTCAGGAGGCTTCGGTGCTCAGCAGAGGGAGGAAGCGGGGCCTGGGCAGAGCTCAGCCACAGAGACCAGTCAGCAAAAGAGCCTCTGCGAAGGCAAGGAGGGTGGGGGAGGGAAAAGGGTCTGCTTCACTTTTTCCTGAGGACATTGAAGGAAGGGAGAGGCCTTACGGAGAAAGGCAGGCCTCGATGTCCAGAGCAGGAATCTGAAAGTGGAATGGGTTTGCCAGATGTTTCTCTCCCTCTGTCTCTCAACCTCTGTCTGCCTCTATCTCCGTCTCCTCTTTGTCTCTCCCTGTCCCTCTCTATCTCCGTTCTCTCTGCAGGAGCCCATCCATGTCCCTCATCCAGCAAACTCCATGGCCGGGCAGGGCTCTTCAGGACACTGCGGTTGTGCCCTGTTTAAAACAATAACTGTGTCTCAAGTTTCTTGGAGTGAAGCCACCATGACCTTTGCAGCAGACGAAGCGTATACTTTGTCCAAGTGTGACTCAAAGGACAAAAGGTTCATGCACAAGGCAGTTCTAAAAGTGGACGGGTAATTGCTGATTCTGCTTCCTGTAAGGGTTTTGTAAGATCACACCAAACCCACTCCCTCACAGAAAACAGCTTCAAAATCTGTACACAATGCAAACAGGCTGCTTGTGGGCATTGGAGAGTGAACAGCAAGACGGACCTGGGGTGCACACGGGGGATAAAGGGGTTGCAGGAAGCACGTTGTCATTGATGGTGGCTGTTATCCTGGGCCCTGTGTAGTTAGGGCATGAGGAGCTGGGGGTCCTCAGGGAAGACCACAGTCTTCATGGCCTGGAAGAGAAGCAGAATGAAATTGAGGAAGCTGTGGCCACTGGAGAGGGGGAGCATCCAGAAGGGGAAGTTTTACAAAAGGGAAACTTCAGACTTTACTCATGTTTCCGACTGGCCCTGAACTGCACACACACAAAGCAGATGAAAGAAGCCCAGCTAAAGGCAGAAAGTCTGAGTTCAGGCTGCAGCTGTCGTCAGGACATTTGCAGTTCAAGCCCAAACACAATCACTACCTCCTACACCAAAAGAAACTGTAGTTGGTGGAAAATCACAGAGTGCAGAACCTCCACATCACATGCATCGTGTCCAGGACCCAATTCAGGATTGCTCAGCACACAGAGAGACCAATGGAGTGGAACACATTCTTAGGAGAAAAGAACGTCAACTGCAGTGAATCCCAGATGACCCGGTATGCGATAGGAGATGAGGACAGAACGTCAACTGAGATGGATCCTAAATGATCAGGTGTGCGATAGGAGATGAGGACAGAACATCAACTGAGGTGGATCCCAGATGACCAGGTGTGTGATAGGAGATGAGGATAGAACGTCAACTGAGGTGGATCCCAGATGACCAGGTGTGTGATAGGAGATGAGGATTTTACTTCAGTGGCTTGAAGCTTAATTGACCCTCATGGAATTACAAAACGATCTTCTTTATAATGCTGGTTGTGTTCATTGCTCTGAAATCCACCTTGTCCAATATTAATATAGCTGCTCCAGCTTTTTTTCTGACTAGCGTTAGTACAGTGTAGCTTTTAAAATCCCGTTAGTTTTCATGTATCTGTGAATTTACATTTAAAGTGGGTTTTGGGTAGGCAGCAATTCATTGGGTCTTGCTTTCTTATTCAATCTGACAAACTGCCGTTGAATTAGACCAATGGTTATAAATCATTTTCCTCTAATGTTACTGTTGATAATGGTTGGATTTAAACCACCATCTTGCTCTTTGTGTTTTATTTATCCTGTCTACTTTCTGTTTCCTGTTCCTCTTAGCCAACCTTCTTCTGGACTGGGTATTTTTTAATTATCCCACTTAGTCACTTTTGTTGGCTTATTCCCCATAACTCGGTTTGTGCATATGTAAGTGTGTGTGTACGTGCATACATTTTAGGGTTTATAGTGTGTACCTTCCACTTATCGCAATCTATCTTCAAATAATATTATACCCCGTCATGACAGTTTAATAACCTTACAGAAGCACACTTCCATTCCCCGCCCTCCTTCATGCCCTTGTGGGCACATGTTTTATTTCTCTGTATGTTCTATACCCAGCAAAACATGCTATGCCTTCCTGTGCTTCTATCGGGTCTTCTATAATGTCATTTTCCTCTTGTCCAAAGGACTTTCTTTAACATCTCTTAGTGCTTATCTGCTGGTATGATTAATATTTTAGCTTTTATATGTCTGAAAAAGTTGATATCTCACCCTGTTTCTACCTTTGTTGCCAGGTATGGAATCATGAATCAACAAGCTTTTCCCGGCAGTGCTTTGCAGAGCTTGTTCCACTGTCCTCTAGCTCGCCTCATTTTCAAGGAGAAACCTGCCATCATCCTCGTCTTTGTTCCTCTGTACCTGGCACGTCTCTTTTCTTCTGCCTGCTGTTAGGATTGTCTCATTCTCACCCAATTTCAGCAATTTGATTAAGATGTGCCTTCTTCACACTTTTTGAACTGGGCTATGTAACTTTTAAACAGCAAATTTGAAAAGATTTTGATCATTTTATCTTCCTTTTTTTTCCTGTTTTTTTTCTTTGTTTTCTTTCTGGGACTCTAAATGTATGAATTTTAGGCCAATTGAAGTTGCCTCCCAATTAGCTTTCTGCTGCTTTCGAAGGGGTCTGTTTTCTGTCTGTGTTTCATGTTGGATGGTTTCTATTACACACCTTCAAGGTCATTGATCTTTCCTTTTGTAGTGTCTGTCTAATCTCATAATCTCATCCAGTGGATTTTCTTTATCTCAGAGATGGTGTCATCTCTAAAAGTTTGACTTGGGACTTTTTAATGTCTTTCATATCTCCACTTAACATTATCATGTGGAGCAGAGTGATGGTAACTACAGCCCATCTTTGTCTGTGAATTCCTGCATTCTGTGCCATTTGTGAGTCAGTTTTAAGTTGTTGATATTCCTCCTCATGACATGATATGTTTTCCTGCCTCTTTGCATACTTGGTAATTTTTTACTGGATGCTAGACATCATGTACTTTTCCTTGTTAGATCCTGGATAGTTTTGCACTCCTAAAATTATTTTAAAACTTTTATGGGATGAAGTTACTTTATTTGGAAACAATTTGATACATTTGAGGCTTGATTTTAAGCTTTTTCGGGTGGGGCCTAAATTAGTCTCGGACTGATTATGCTCCCCTACTGAGCTGACACCAAGCTGAAAAGCTGAATACAGAGAAAATCAATCAGTAAGTATTCACACGTATTCACAAACCATAATGAGGAGAAAAATCCATCTAAATATTCACATAATCCTAAAAAAAGTTAAGAAATGAGGAACAAAGGGGAAAACTGGAAGATATATATAGAGAGAACAAGGCATAAAATTATAGACCCAAACACAACCATGTCAATACTCATTTAAATATTAGTGGATCAAAGATTTCAGCTGAAAAGCGGAGGTTGTCAGAATAGATATGAGAATAAGACCCACACACATGCTATCTTCCAAAACTGCACTTTAGGGACAGAGACACAGGTAGCTTTAAATAAAATTACAATTAAAACATAAACATGGGAAAGGAAGAAGAAGAACTGCCTCTTGATGCAGATATCATGAATCATGTATGAGGAAATATCTTAAGAAACCTACAAACAAGTAGCATAGACACAGAGAAAGTGAGGTTGACTCACATGATGGAATATTACTCAACAGTGAACAGGAATAAAGCACTAACATGCCACAATGCGGATGAACCTTGAAATCGAAAACATGATGAGTGAAAGAAGACAGACACGAAGGGCCACAGGTTATATGATTCCAGGTCTATGAAATGGGCAAATCTAAAGAGGCAGAACGCAGATTAGTAGTGCCAGGAGCTGGGGGAAGAGAGGAACAGAAAGTTCCTCCCTTGACTGATGTGGTGTCTCCTTTCGTGGTGATGCCAACGTCCCAGAGCCGGACAGTGGTTATGGCCGACAACATTGTGAATGCACTAGATGCCACTGAATTGTGCACTTCCAAATTGTGAAAATAGTGAATTCTATAATACATGAATTTTACCACCATAGACACCAAACTATTAGTACAAATAAATTAGTTTAGCCAAGTTGCAGGATTTAACTTCCATAGAAAAATCGATTGTGTGTCTGTATGCTTGCAATGAATACTTAGAAAATGAAGTTAAATTGATTGGAGTAAAAAAAAAAAAAAAAAACAAACCCTAATTAAAGAATTGAAAGACGCTTACACTGAAAGCCATAAGACATTGCAAGGAAAACCACAATAAATGAAGACATATATTCTGTTCATGGATTGGACAGCTCAATACTGTTAAGACAAAAATTCTCTGCACGTTGATACCAAATCGATGTATATATTAAATACAATTTTCACTGGAATCTTAGTGGTCCTTTTGGAAGGAAGCTTTGCTCACCAGTATACCACCTGTGCCACTTACGGTCCTTTTGAATAGATGAGACAGCTGATGCTAAGATTTATGTGGAAAGACAAAATGCTTAAAATATCCAGAAACAACTTTGAAAATAGGAACAAGGCTGTGGGGCCCACACTACCTGATTTCAAAAGTTCCTCTGCAGGCCGGGCACGGTGGCTCAAGCCTGTAATCCCAGCACTTTGGGAGGCCGAGACGGGCAGATCATGAGGTCAGGAGATCGAGACCATCCTGGCTATTACGGTGAAACCCCGTCTCTACTAAAAAATACAAAAAACTAGCCGGGCGACGAGGCGGGAGCCTGTAGTCCCAGCTACTCAGGAGGCTGAGTCAGGAGAATGGCGTGAACCCGGGAGGCGGAGCTTGCAGTGAGCTGAGAGCCGGCCACTGCACTCCAGCCTGGGCGGCAGAGCAAGACTCCGTCTCAAAAAAAAAAAAAAAAAAAAAAGTTCCTCTGCAGGTATGGTAATCACGACAGTGTGATTTCAGCATCAGGGAAGACTCAGAGGCCAACTGAGCTGAAGGGGAAGTCAGAAAGACCCACATTTATATAGTCCCTTGATTGCTGGTAAAGGTATAAATTTAATTCCTTCAGAACTAGCTGCTTCAATAAACGGTGCTAGAACAAGTTGATATCTACGTGAAAAAAAAAGACCTTCAAGCCTCACCTCCCACCAGATGCAAAATTATCTTGAGATGGATCATGGACTGAAAATTAGTGCTAAGACTTTTAAAGTTCTGGAAGAAAACATAGGGAAGAATTTTTATGACTTGGGCTAGAATAAACATTTTTTAGAAACAAGATGTGAAAAGCACAGATGATAAAAAATGATAAAGTAAATTCAGCAAAATTGAAAAAATTAGCTCAAAATTAAAAATACAGAGTTAAGGAAATGCAAAAGCAGACTACAAACTGGCAGAATAATTTACAAAATACACATCTGACAATGTGCTTGTACTCAGACTATATGAAGATATCTTATAAATCAATAATTTGAAAACTGCAATTAAAAATTGCAAAGGACTTGGACACGTGCAGGACAAAAAAGATATATGACCCACGGGCACGTGACAAAATGACCAGCATCACTTGCCATCAGAGAAGCACACATGAAAACCAGTCTAAAGTTAAAAAGATTGGCCGGGCGCGGTGGCTCAAGCCTGTAATCCCAGCACTTTGGGAGGACAAGACGAGTGGATCATGAGGTCAGGAGATCGAGACCATCCTGTCTAACACGGTGAAACCCCGTCTCTACTAAAAAAATACAAAAAAACTAGCCAGGCGATGTGGCGGGCACCTGTAGTCCCAGTTACTCTGGAGGCTGAGGCAGGAGAATGGCGTGAGCCCAGGAGGCTGAGATCCGGCCACTGCACTCCAGCCTGGGCAACAGAGTGAGACTCCGCCTCAAAATAAAAAAAAAAAAAAAGATTGGCAAAACTAAGTGTTGGCAAGGATATAGAACAATGGGAATTTACATACAATTTACCTTGGAAAGCATGTAAATTTAGCTGGAATTTTAAATGGAAATACTTGGGGAAATGGACTGACACTATCTGAGAAGTAAAACATTCACTTACCACAAGACCCAGCAATTCCAACCCTAAATATTTACCCCAGGAAAATGAAAGCATATGTCCACATAAAGACGTGGACACAAGTACTCTCACCAGCATTATTTGTAACACATCCAAACTGCAAACAGCCCAAATGCCCATCAACAGGCAAGTTGATAACCTGTGGTTCGTGCATATTATGAGATTCTACCCATTAATAAAGAATGAACAAAATATTAAGCCCACATGACATGGATGAGTCTGGAAATCGAGTTAAGTGGCAGAGATAGAAGAGAGAGAATACCGTTCCATGTCTATGAGCTTCCAGGAAAGGCAAACTTGCAGGAATAGGAATCAGATCACTGTCTGCCTGGGGCTGGGAGCTGGAGGAGGGAATCTGAAGAGGTGTGAGAACACTTTTTAGGAGAATGAAATATTCCACATCTTGACTGTGGTGGATATTACATGACTGTATACAACGGTCACAAGACTGGGCTTTACTGTTTGTGAATGAAACCTAAGCAAGCTGGGGAAAGAAACAGAAGGAGCATGGGCCAGCTGAAACTCTGTCTGATGGTGGGTGCCAGAGGCCCCAGAGCCGCGTGGCACAAACCACAAACCTCAAGTGTCTCCTATGGGTGCCTGGGATGATTAAGGCAACCCTCAAGGAGCCTACCAAGGCGCCACTCGGAGGCTCCTATCTTGGGGCTGTGTGGGGCCAGCCTGGGGAGGCAGGTACCTGGTAAGAGTCCCCTGAAAGCTACTTCATTTCCAAGTAGAGAAGGGGGTGGGGGTGGGGGGCACAGCACAGAAGGGTCTTGATGGAGAGGGTGTCTGCACAGCACAGTGATCACGGCCTAATCAGCGGTCAGACTTCCTTCGTGGACAGCCTGGTTTTCACCTGTATTTGCTGTGTGACCTGCTGAAAGCAAACTACCGTCTCTGTGCTAGTCTGCTCTTTAATACAAGATGGCTAATGAAGTGGCCATCTCACTGGGCCCTTGAGAGAGCGAGGTGAGAGAATACAGGTGCGGCAGGGGGAGCAGCACCGGGATACAGTAGGTGCTCATAAATGGCACCTGTTGTCATTATTAGTGATCTGGGAATGGACCTTAACTTCAACCCCACTGTGGGAAATGGGGAAAACCAGGGCGGAGGGACTTGTCCAAGGCAGCAGTCCATCTTCCAGACACCAGGCCAAGGGCTCTGGAGCCCGAACACTGGCGTGGCACAGAGCCTTTGCTGCCCTTCCAATGCCCACGGTGGGAAGGGGAGCTCTCGGCCCCACGGCACCTGAGCAGGGCTCAGGGCTCACCCTCAGCGCTGGCAGTCAGGAATAGAATTGAGCCCAGGTTCCTTTCCTTATCACTCGGAGGCCGATGGCACGGTAGCTGCCTGAAGAACACACAGCCTTGTCTTTGGGCACCAAGAGAACTGCCTTCCTTTCTCTGAGAAGCACTCAAGCTGATGGACAGTGGTGCCACCACTTGCTGCTATTTCTCTTCAAACTTCGGAGCTGCAGCCGCACCAGGGATCCAACATCACTGGCCCCATCCCGTAGGGTGGGCTGTGGGCAGAGAACAGCAAAATCACCACGCCACACAAAGACGTGGGCACGAGTACTCTCACCAGCGTTATTTGTAACACATCCAAACTGCAAACAGCCCAAATGCCCGTCAACAGGCAAGTTGATAACCTGTGGTTCATGCATATTATGAGATTCTACCCATTGATAAAAAATGAACAAAATATTAAGCCCACATGACATGGAAGAGTCTGGAAATCATCAAGTTAAGTGGTTCTGGCTGTTGCCGGAGGGGGAACACAGACTCCACCTGCGTGGAGCGTGCTGCTGCCTGTGTTCTCCATCTCTGTGTTCCCACCTCATCCTGCTCTCCTTTCCCTGCGCTTTCAGCTACCTAAGGGTCGCCGCTTACCGTCCCTGCAGAGCGCAGAGATTTCTCTTTGAAGAAAAGGTTCTGGAGCAATCCGAGGGATGAGCGTGGGTGCAGCCAGCCCCAGTCCCATGCTGCCCCTCAGAGTAATGGTGCTGAAGGCTAAGAGAACGAATAAATGGTAGTGAGTGTTTTTCTCGTTAGGGTTTTCAATCCTCTAAGTAACAGATCATTTTGTAGCATCTTGCACGTCCTGCTTATCCTAATAATGTGTTATTACTGAACCTGAATAATTTTAGTGGGGGAAATTCTTTATCTTATAAAAATGTGACATGGCTATCCATTTAAAAAATGTTACTGAGGTAACTCCACCGGCTTCGATGAACAGGAGGCCCTTAGCTGTGGTGACCCTAGTGCCCGCGTGTTTCAGACGCCAGCTGAGATCCGCACGCTGGAGCCATGGCCGTGGAGGAAGCAGTGGCCGGGACCTGCCTCCCACAGTGGGGGCCTCTGGTGCTCAGCCCAGGCTTCTGTGCGGGGAGGCAGAGCCAGTCTGTTCACGCAGACAAACCCCCACAGGGGTTCATTTTATCTGGGGTGTGGCAGGAAATTGTGAGCTGAAAGGAGGAGACGCTGGATGCTGAAAACAGCCCCTGTCCCTGCCTCTCTCTGCCAGGGCTTGCAGTTTGCCTGGAAACAATTGCTCTTCTTCCTTGGCTGCAGTTTTCTCACCCATGAAGATGTGTTTGGTGCAGACATACCGAGTTTCCTCTGGGTCTCCTTGGCTGCCTGGCGTCTCCAAGTGCTCATTCTCTTCCTTGCCCACCCCACAGGCCCTTCCCCGGTGAGCGAGCTTCACAGACACACACACAGACACCAGTGGTTTGGGGTCCTTGGTTGAGGCCCTCTTAACTGGTTTCCCTCGCCTCCTGAGTGGCAGGCTAGGAGGAAGCAGTGCTTTATTACAGGGACAGATCACACTGCACCAGGGAATGTCAGGAAAATATATTCCCATTTTACCTCCTCTAATAATCTCCCATTTTCATCGGTGGGTGAATGAACATGGCTTGTTCTTCCCAATGATGGTGCAAATGTGTAATTTCTCCCAGTGAAATCTGATTTTAATGAGAGACTAAATCAGAGGAAAGGGTAATTATTTAGATAGCATGCACATGTCAGGTTAATTTAAAATCAGCTTTTAGGTCAATCTATCTTAATTATTCTATTAACTGTTTTTGACTAGCAATTCCAATAATTGTATTAGCATAATACTTCGCAGTGTAATTGCTTTTTGGATTTTGTTCATTGTTTTGTCAGAGTCCGTTCCTGGGCCTCTCTCCCTGGTGAACTATGCTTGGGATGGGTATGTATGCACGGGTGTGCCTGTATATGCACGTGTTTGGGTTGAGTGTGTGCTTGGGTTGTGTGTGCACATTCGTGCAACTGCTCATGTGCTTGTATTGGGTGTGTGCATGAGTGTGTATGTACACATGTGCTTGGGTTGAGTGTGTGCACAGGTGTGCGTGTGCCTGTGTGCTTGGGTTGAGTGTGTGCACAGGTGTGTGTGTGCCTGTGTGCTTGGATTGAGTGTGTGTGCGAGTGTGCATGTGTGCACGTGTTTGAGTTGAGCATGTGTGCATACATGGATTGGGTGTGTGCGTGTGTGTGCATGTGCACTGTGCTTGGGTTGAGTGTGTGTGCATGTGCACTGTGCTTGGGTTGAGTGTGTGTGCAAGTGTGCATGTGTGCACATGTTTGGGTTGAGCATGTGTGCATGCATGGATTGGGTGTGTGCGTGTGTGTGCATGTGTGCACGTGTTTGGGTTGAGCGTGTGTGCACAGGTGTGCGTGTGCCTGTGTGCTTGGGTTGAGCATGTGTGCATGCATGGATTGGGTGTGTGCATGTGTGTGCGTGTGTGTACGTGCTTGGGTTGAGTGTGTGTATGAGTGTCCCCGGGGAGGTGCTTCACTGATTATTCATGAATGTATTTTCATGGGGTTTATTGATATCAAGGAGCCTTGTCTTTATTTTTAAAATAAAATTCATTTTAGAGCAGTGTTAGATATACAGAAAAATGGTGATGATAGGACAGAGTTCCTGTGCACTCCACACCGAGGTTCCCCTACTCTTACCATGTTACATTATATTGTACCTTGGCCACAGTGAATTAGCCCATGTTGATATAGTAGGAGAAACTAAAGTCTGTACCTTATTCAGATTTCCTCAGTTTTCCCTTAATATCCATTTCTACCTCAAAATCCCATCCAAAGGATGATGTTAGAGTCGGTCCTTGCGTCTCCTTAGGGCCCTCGTAGCTGTGACAGAGTCTCAGACTTTCCTTATTGTTGGAGATCTTGACAGTTTTGAGGAGGACTGGTTGGGTATTTTGTAGAATGTCCCTCATTTGAGACTTGTCTGACCTCTTTCCTATGATGAGTTTGGGGTCACAGGCCATGGGGAGGATGGAAAGCACCTTCCCACGGCATCACACCAAGGTCCTTGCTGCCTGCGTGGCTTGTCAGCGGTGATGTCAACCTCGGCGCTGCGGCTGAGGCAGAGGTTTCCAGTTTTCTCCACTGTAAAGTTACCTTTTTCCCTTTTCATACTAGGGTATTTGGAAGGAAGACACTATGCAATGCTTATATTTTTAATTGCTTATTGATGCGTAACATTTTACGTATTTATAGGGTGCATGTGATATTTTGACATGTGCATGCCCTGTGTAGTGATGTAATCGGGTATTTAGGACGTCCATCACTGCGAACGTCTGTCCTTCCTTCATGCTGGGAACATTTCAAATCTTTTCTTCTCGCTATTTTGAAACATACAGTATGTTGTTGTTAACTATAATCCCCTCACTGTGCTGTCAACACTAGAACCCACCCCTCCTACCAAACTGTTTATTCGTACCCATTAACCACCTTCTCTTCATTCCCTCCACACGCTTCCCACTATTTTTTAAACAGCTTTATTGGGTTATAATTCACATGCCATGCATTTCGCCCTTTTAAAGTGTACAGTGGTTTTTAGTATATTCAGAGTTCTACAGCCATTACTACAGGCAATTTTAAAAAATTTTCACCACCTCAAAAAGAAGCTCCATACCCTTTAGCTACTCACAGGCACCAGCACTACCCCCACCCCCAGCGCTAAAGAACCACAAATCTTCTTTCTGTGTCTGTGGGTTCTGCACGTTTCTCAAAGTGTAAACATACATTACATGGTCTTTTGTGACTAGCTTCTTTCACTTAGCATAATGTTTTCAGGCTCATCCACCTTGTAGCATGTGTCAGTACTTCATTTCTTTTATCTTTTTTTTATAAGTACTTCATTCTTTTTCATGGCCAAATAGTATCCTGTTGTACGGACACACCACATCTTATGTAGCCGCTTGCCAGTTGTGTGTATTGGGATCTTTTCCATTGTTTGGCTTTAGGAGTGGTGCTGCTATAAACATTTGTGTTCAAGTTTTTATTTGGATATACAGGGTTTTTTTGGTTGTTTGTTTTTTTGTTGTTGTTGTTTGCTTGCTTGTTGGAGACAGTCTTGTTCTGTCGCCCGGGCTGGAATGCAGCGGTATGATTTTGGCTCACTGCAACCTCTGCCTCCCGGGTTCAAGTGATTCTTCTGCCTCGGCCTCCCGAGTAGCTGGGATTACAGGCGCCCACCACCATGCCCGACTAATTTTTGTACCTTTAGTAGAGACGGGGTTTCACCACCTTAGCCAGGCTGGTCTCGAACTCCTGACCTCGTGATCCGCTCGCCTCGGCCTCCCAGTGTTCTGGGATTACAGGCATGAGCCCCTATGCCTGGCCCAATGTATGGTTTTAATTATCTGGTACACACATCTAGGATTGGGATTGCTGGACCGTAGGGTCACTCTGTGCTGAACTCATTTTCAGCGCCTTTTCATTGTTTCTGTCTGCACTATTTTCTTTCCCAGAGAAGGTTCCTATTTCTCAAGTCCTTGTCGACACCAGTTTCTGTCTTTTTGAGGATTACCCTCCTGGCATGTGAGGCGGCATCTCCCTGTGGTCTCAATTTGCTTCTTCCTAGTAACTAATAACGCTGAGCATCTTTTCATGCCCTCGCTGGCCATTCACGCATCTTCTTTTGAGAAGCACCCATTCAAATCTTTTCCCCATTTCAACATGGGGCTGTTTGCCCTTATTTTATTTGAGTTTTAAGTGTTCCTTACATATTCTGTATATGAGTCCCTTACCAGATACAGCAGGCCCCACATATCTGGTGTCTTCGTTTCCTCAGTTTCAGTTACCTGTGGTCAACCCTGGCCTGAACTGTGCATTATTCCGAGTAGCACAGTGAGATCTTGTGTGAGCCGTCCCTGTGTCCAGTGCATCCACCCTGTACAGACTGCTCCTTCATCAGTCATTACACCGCCTGCTCCTGACATCCAGCCATTGGCCTCATCGTGGCTTGGTGACCCTCCTTCCGATCATTCATCAGAAGGTCAACAGCATTGTAAGGCAACGTCACAGCGCTGGCGTCATTCACCTCACCTCCTCTCACCTCCTCCCAGAGGCCGTTCCATCATCTCACATCATCACAACAAAGAGGGGTGAGTACCGTATAATAAGGTATTTAGAGGGGTGAGTATAGTACACTGAGGTATTGAGAGAGAGAAAGAGAGGTCATATTCATATAAGTCTTGTTATGGCATATTTTTATCATTGTTCAATTTTGTTATAGTTATCCTTGATAATCTCTTCCTGTGCCTACTTTATAAATTAAACTTTATCGCAGGTATGTATATATGGAAAAACCAGTATACACAGTGTTTGGTAATCTCTGTGGTCTCAGCCATCTCCTGGGGGCCTGAGATGTGTCACCTGCAGCTAAGAGGGGATTACTGTAGATGATTTGCTAATATTTTCCTCCTTGATGTGGGCTATCTTTGCACTTTCTTAATGGCATTGGTTGCAGCACAGAAGTTTTTATTATTATTACTTTTTTTTGAGACGGAGTCTTGCTCTGTCACCCAGGCTGGAGTGCAGTGGCCGGATCTCAGCTCACTGCAAGCTCCACCTCCCGGGTTCATGCCATTCTCCTGCCTCAGCCTCCCGAGTAGCTGGGACTACAGGCGCCCGCCACCTCGCCCGGCTAGTTTTTTGTATTTTTAGTAGAGACGGGGTTTCACTGTGTTAGCCAGGATGGTCTTGATCTCCTGACCTCGTGATCCGCCCGTCTCGGCCTCCCAAAGTGCTGGGATTACAGGCTTGAGCCACCGCGCCCGGCTAGGACTTGTGTTTTACACACTCGCCAGCGGCCCTCCCAGAGCAGAGCTCCCTGCCCCGACTGGTCGCACCCATATCCCCACTTCCCCTGCTCTCCTGATCACCTGTTTTCTTGCCAGTTCCTATCGAAGAACAGCGTGGGGACTACGACCTGAATGCTGTGCGGCTCTGCTTCCAGGTGACAGTGCGGGATCCATCAGGCAGGCCCCTCTGCCTGCCACCTGTCCTTTCTCATCCCATCTTTGACAACCGTGAGTAGCGAGGGAGACACAGGAAGGGGAGAGGGTGGGCCTGGATAGGAGGAAGGGGGTTGGGGTGAGTGTGGCCTGCAAGAGGTGCTCTGGCTTCATCAATCCTCTTGTGTATTCGTCTTCACTTCTGTGCCCAGCTCTTTGTTGGCTGGGGAGAGAAGGCAAAGAAGACCCAGAGCTGTCCTTGAGGTGTGGCTCCGGCGGCAGGGAGTCTAGCAGGGAGTCTGATGGGAAATGGGCATTTTCAGTATCGTGTGATGAGAAGGTGTTGTGCCCACAACTGCAATAATGACTCTAGGAAATGAACTCCCAGGAACAAGATAGTGTTCGAGAATGATGCTTCAGTGATGGAAGCCCGCAGATGAATTGGGCTGACTGATCAGCTGCAGTCTTTAATTAAGTAACCAGCAGGATGAATGGAAATAAAATGACTCTGGAACCCCAAAGATGGGAAACCAGGATAAACTGGGGGTCAGGAGGGAAGGGCTCATTGCCACGGTGGGTACAGACTGACCTTAAAGATTGCTTTGGTCAGGTGGAGAAACAGTGTGATCATCAGATTGGCGCTCACTGGACTATAAGCTCCGTGAGAGCAGAGAGGTTTAGGTTTTGTATGTGGTTGTATTCTCCTTGCTTAGATCAGTGTTGAGCGCCCAGTAGGCAAATACTTGCTGAATCGGTTGGGGTGAGGAGCTAATAAGAAGGTCTGACTTTGGCTGCAAAGGTGTAGGTGGCAAGCTCTGGGCAACCTTGACTCGGGGCTGGGCAGGGAAGTTGCATCTCCTGCAGGCCACCCCAGGGACCTCTGGTGGCTCAGGTCCTCCTTCCTTGTTCTCACTGCTTCAGGTGCCCCCAACACTGCCGAACTCAAGATCTGCCGAGTGAACCGAAACTCTGGCAGCTGCCTCGGTGGGGATGAGATCTTCCTACTGTGTGACAAGGTGCAGAAAGGTATACATCAGGAGGCAGGGGTGGGCTCTTGGGAGCAAGGGGTGAAGCTGAGCAGAGACGGGGCGTGTCAGGTAACTGGCTTTGGATAATTCCTCCTATGCCTCAGGGGCCTCAGGTGGGCCGCAGGGTGATATTAGAAGACACGCATCAGAAGTTGAGGGGGAGACCGTGGAGGGTTAGACACACTGACCCACACTGCCACCCCATCTTCTGCAGAGGACATTGAGGTGTATTTCACGGGACCAGGCTGGGAGGCCCGAGGCTCCTTTTCGCAAGCTGATGTGCACCGACAAGTGGCCATTGTGTTCCGGACCCCTCCCTACGCAGACCCCAGCCTGCAGGCTCCTGTGCGTGTCTCCATGCAGCTGCGGCGGCCTTCCGACCGGGAGCTTAGTGAGCCCATGGAATTCCAGTACCTGCCAGATACAGGTACACAGCTGGGGCGGCGGCATCGGGGCAGCTGGGCTCTGCCGTGAGAGAGAGGCCGAGACTGCGTGTCGGGGGCTGTAGTTGAGGGCCAGAAGCTGGAGTCAGAGCTTGGGATTTATATGGTGATTGGAATCCATTTCTTGCCTCATTTAATAATAAGGATACCTCAGACGTTGAGCTAGTACTACACATCTGCCCCATTCCAAGCATTTCACTGGATTACCTGATTTTAATCTCTTGACGCTTTTGAAGCAGGAGATAGTGTCTGACTTGCCTGGGTTCACGTGGCTAGTAAGTAGCAGAGTCAGCATTGGAACCCAGGCCATCTGGCTTCAAGGTCCTTTTGCCACACTGGTTGTCTTGTCACTACCATAGAGCTCAGTCACATTTTGCTCAAGGTTTGAATGTCTACTTGGTACCAGGGCCTGTGCCAGGTATTGTGAATACAAAAAATGAGTAAGACATGCTCCCGGCCCTCAGAATCTCAGTCACTTGAGGAAGACAAATGTGCAAAACAGATCCTTAAGTCACAGAATGACATGTGAAACAGAGGTGTGTGTGGTGCAGCACGGGGGCACCGTGGCCTCCGAGGAGCTGGAGACAGCTGCATGGAGACGGTGGCATTGAAGCTGGAGAAAGACACGGAAGTGTGTTCTCTAGGCAGGTGGCCCAGCACCTGGAAGGGACGGGGTGTTGGCAACTGCACGGCCTGTTTGGGGGCATCTTCGTGGTTTGAGCTGATGTTGGGCAGTGAACAGGCTCAGAGAGAGGAGGGCCTGGTTAAGCTGAACGCCTCTAAGCAGAGAAGTGACAGGAGCAGATTTGGAAGTTGACTCAGGAGGCCACGTGTAGAAGATCAGAGACGGACAGACTCAAAGTGGGGAGGCCATTCTGGAAGATGTTGCTGTGGTCCAGGAAGAGAAGATGCGGCACAAACCTTGTAGAAAGAACAGCAAAGCAAGACCACGCCCCCGCCACCGTCCTCAGTTACCCTTCAGGCTGCAGCCGTTTTGCGTCTTACAGACCAAGCTCAGTCTCACCTCAGGACCTGTGTCTAGCTGTTGCCTCTGCTTGGAATGCCTCGCCCAAGGTTTTAATGCAGGTGGCTTAGGCCAGTCCTTCTCTGACCTCTAAATTAGTCCTTCCCTCTAAATTTAGACTGCCCTGACCTCACTTCCGGTATTGTTCCATCACCGTATCTTCCCTGGACCACTGTCACTTGAGATTTTCTGGTTTGTATATATGGTTGTGTCTGTCTCACTTTTTCACTAGGATGCCAACTTTTTGGGAGCAGACACCTTGTGTGCTTATGGCCACATCCCCAGTGTCTAGAAGGGAGGCTGGCACATAGTAGGTGCTTGATAAATATGTGTCAAGTTAGTGGTGGGGAGTGAGAGAAAAGAAGGTAATCATTCTAAGGTTTCTAGCTTTGGTGACAGGGCAGATGGCAGATGGATGATCAGGAAATACAGGAGAAAGAATCCAGTTTTTGAGGGATGATGAGGTTGTCTTTGAATTAATGGAATTGAGGTGCTTTGGAGCTACTAAAGTACCATTGTAATTAGAAAGACAGTTCTGAAAGCTCCGACTAAAATATGAAACCATTACAGATGAGAATAAGAGTCTCTGCTGAAGTCTTAAGGCAGTTGTGCCCCAGCTGTCCCAGAGTGGCAAGAAATTCTCACTGCCCTGGGTGGATCCTGACAGTGAGCCAGGACGTGAGCAGTGCAGGAAGGCGTGAGCTGGAGGCTGGGGCCTCCCAGGGCTCCTCTTTCCCCAGAGCGTGGCCCCTGTACTCGGCCTCACCATGTGGCCGTAGAGGGGCAGATTCAGCCAACAGAGGCCTCCAAAAGCTGTGGGATTCTCAGAACTGCTGGGTGTCACACATCCCTTCTCACTGGCAGCGGAGGTTGGGAGAACGGGTCTTGGGAAAGCCTGGCTCCTCGCTTTCCTCCTGAGGGTCCTTTGAGAGCATTGGGGGCCCACCTGAGGAGAGCAAGTCCCACTTCTCCCCTTACTTTCCCAGACGATCGTCACCGGATTGAGGAGAAACGCAAAAGGACATATGAGACCTTCAAGAGCATCATGAAGAAGAGTCCTTTCAGCGGTGAGATGGGGACCGGGAAGGACAGAGAGAAAGGCAGCAGGTAGGGAGGGGACACCCTGGGGCTGAGAACTGACCCAGCCCTTGCCCTACAGGACCCACTGACCCCCGGCCTCCACCTCGGCGCATTGCTGTGCCTTCCCGCAGCTCAGCTTCTGTTCCCAAGCCAGGTAAGGATTTCCTTTTGTCCTACTGGAACGACAGGTTCAGCTCTGTTCAGCTGAGGAGCAGTGGAGATGCAGACTCTTGGGCCCCATTACACACCTACTGAATCAGAGCCTTTGAAAGGATGGCACAGGAACCAGCAACTTCTAGGATGCTAATGCACGCTGAAGCCTGGGAACCACTGTGCCAGTTAAATCCTGTATTGGGTATCTTGGGATTCAGAAGTTAAAAATGCAGAATCGGCCGGGCACGGTGGCTTATGCCTGTAATCCCAGCAATTTGGGAGGCCGAGACGGGCAGATCACGAGGTCAGGAGATCGAGACCATCCTGGCTAACACGGTGAAACCCCGTCTCTACTAAAAATACAAAAAATTCGCTGGGCGTGGTGGCGGGCGCCAGTAGTCCCAGCTACTCGGGATGCTGAGGCAGGAGAATGGCGTGAACCTGGGAGGCGGAGCTTGCAGTGAGCCAAGATCGCACCACTGCACTCCAGCCTGGGCGACAGAGCGAGACTCCGTCTCAAAAAAAAAAAAAAATGCAGAATCTCTGCTTTCGTCTCTCGCTTGAATTAGGGGGAACAAAAATCACTTCTGAATTAGCAAGATGTATGTGCCGGTGCGAGGCCCAAAAACTGACAAGCTGTCCACTTGAGGCCGCTACTCACTTGGTGCTCCATGGGCTCATTGCCTCTCAGGACTTAGTTTTTCAGCTGTAAACCGAAGAGTCCAGCTTGTCTCTCAAAGTGTCCCTTCCTCTAAAAGGCTGGGAGAGTTTTGTGGGCTTGAGTAGTTAGGGAGGACTCCAACATGGAGTCCAGCTGGAACTGGACTCTACAGGCTGGGTCAGATGGGGTAAGAGGAAGGAGATAGGGTGTTGGCAGTGACTTCCTAGAGAGGGACTGAGCCCAGGCGCCATCAAGAGGGGCTGGGGTAAGAGGACGGGGTGGATCTCTAGGGCTTTCTCTGACCCCTGCCTGTCTGTCTCTCTCCTCCAGCACCCCAGCCCTATCCCTTTACGTCACCCCTGAGCACCATCAACTATGATGAGTTTCCCACCATGGTGTTTCCTTCTGGGCAGATAAGGCAGGCCTCAGCCTTGGCCTCGGCCCCTCCCCAAGTACTGCCCCAGGCTCCAGCCCCTGCCCCTGCTCCAGCCATGGTATCAGCTCTGGCCCAGGCCCCAGCCCCTGTCCCAGTCCTAGCCCCAGGCCCTCCTCAGGCTATGGTCCCACCTGCCCCCAAGCCCACCCAGGCTGGGGAAGGAACGCTGTCAGAGGCCCTGCTGCAGCTGCAGTTTGATGATGAAGACCTGGGGGCCTTGCTTGGCAACAGCACAGACCCAACCGTGTTCACAGACCTGGCATCAGTCGACAACTCCGAGTTTCAGCAGCTGCTGAACCAGGGCGTACCTGTAGCCCCCCACACAACTGAGCCCATGTTGATGGAGTACCCTGAGGCTATAACTCGCCTAGTGACAGGGGCCCAGAGGCCCCCTGACCCAGCTCCTGCTCCACTGGGAGCCCCGGGGCTCCCCAACGGCCTCCTTTCAGGAGATGAAGACTTCTCCTCCATTGTGGACATGGACTTCTCAGCCCTGCTGAGTCAGATCAGCTCCTAAGGGGTGATGCCTGCCCTCCCCAGAGCACAGGGTTGCAGGGGATTGAAACCCTCCCAAAGCACTTACGGATTCTGGTGGGGTGTGTTCCAGCTGCCCCCAACTTTGGTGATGTCTTCCTTGGAGGGGGAAGGCATATTTTATTCTTTTATTGGCAATATCTGTATCTCTCTCTCTCTCTTTGGAGGTGCTTAAGCAGAAGCATTAACTTCTCTGGAAAGGGGGAAGCTGGGGAAACTCAAACTCTTCCCCTATCCTGATGGTCAGCTCCCTTCTCTGTAGGGAACTCTGGGGTCCCCCCTCCCCATCCTGCAGCTTCTAGTACTCTCCTAGAGAGAGGAGCAGGCTAGAGGTAAGGCCTTTGAGTCCACACAGCCTTATTATCAAGTGTCTTCCATCATGGATTCATTACACCTTAACGCCCCAGGTACCAGCCCCTCTATGGCACTGGCATGGTCCCTGTGCCTAACACCAGCGTTTGAGGGGCTGGCCTTCGTGCCCTACAGAGGTCTCTGCCAGCTCTTTCCTTGCTCAACTGTGGCTGAAGGAAACCAGTGGAACAGCGCCGGCGCTCTCAAGGATCCTGAGGGGGTTTGGTCTGGGACTTCCCTGCTCTCCCTCTTCTCAAGTGCCTTAATTGAGGGCAAGTTGTTAAGAGTCGGGGAGAGCAGGCTGGCAGCTCTCCAGTCAGGAGGCATAGTTTTCACCGAAGAATCAAAGCACTTGGACTCTCGCTCTTTCTACTCTGAATTAATAAATCTGTTGCCAAGCTGGCTAGAGATTCGCTTTTTTCAGCAGACACTGAGCACACACTTTGCTAGTCACATCAGGCCGGACATTGGTGGTAGAGAGCTGGGTGAATGCGTGCACTGTCCTCTGAGAACCTGCAGTCTGAGAATGCCCTTGGAAACCCCGAGTTACTGTCCAGTGGATGAAAACGGGCAACTAAGGCAGGAGTCCTAACACACCAAGAGCCTAGTAGGGCCCACTGACTGGGGATTGAGCAGTTTCAGGAGTCTTCCAAGAGGCCCTATTTGCTCCAGGTCTTAGATCAGCTGAGAGTGGATCTCGCAGAGGGACTAGCCAGCGTCAGAGGTAAGAGAAACGGTGTTCGAAAGATTTGATGGGGCCAGGAAATTTGGACTTAATTCCTTGGGTGGCCCAGGGAGTGTGTGCTTCTCTTGGGGAATGTGCAGTGCCAGGTAAAGATCTACCCTGCCCCACCGATGCTTTGATACAATGTTCTGGGAGGAACGGTGAAATCTTCAATCCACAGCCTCAGGAAGCCAAAACAAAGGCCCAGCCGCAGCCCACAGGGCTACAGCTGGACGTACTTCCGCTTTGCCCCAGCGCAAGCTGAGCAAATAGCGCTGGCCGGCTTGGTCCCCGTTCTCGAGTGCGCAGGCGCACAAGGAGCCCTCAGCGACCGGAGGCCGAGTCCTGCATCTGGGGGAAATCCCCGCCGAAACCGATGGCGTTTCCTCTGGGCTTCGCACTGTTGCGGGAGTACAATAGCAGGGGAAAAGGAGTTATCGTCAGCGGGACGCGTCCCAAAACTCAGCGAGTCTCCTAGGAACACAAAAGGCCCTGGGTGCAGGCTCCGATGGCCAGCGTCTGCGAAACTGCTGGCCGAATGCATGGAGGAAGTGGAGCTTGCCCCGGGGCTCTGGCTCGCTGGGGACGGCCAGGGGCGGGGCCTGGAGCGAGGGCGGGCCTCGGCGGAACGCCTACGCGAGGGGCGGAGCCCGGGCTCGCGGTGGCCCGGTCAGGACCCGGGCGAAGCTGCGGGGTAGTCTCTGGGAGGCGGGGCCGGGAAGGAAACGGGCGGGGTGAGAAGGCTCCTAAGCTGAGGAAGCCGACTGCTGAGCTGCGCAGGGACCCCGACCGGAGGTCCCCGAGCCGAGGCCCAGAGGGAAACCAGGGAGCCCAGGCCATGCAGCCCAGGCTGCGCCTCCCTCGCCTTGGCTTTCTCGGTCCCGCTTCCTCCCGTTACCCACGGAAGACCTCTCCTGGTCCTTCTCTCATTCCTGAATGATCCCATCATGCTCATGGCTCACCAGCTCCAAGTCCTCGTGTCCAGCCCAGACCTCTCTCCTCTGCGCGCCAGCCCCTGGACATCTCCACTCTGACGTCCTCGGGCCTCTCAAACACCCTGTTCCAAATGACCTCAGCCATCCCCAGTCTGCCTCTCCTTTTCCCTGTGTCAGCCCTGGCCCTGCCACCTTCCAGGGGCTCCAGCCGGAAACCTGGCCACTACTGTAGATGCCACAACTCTTCCCTTAGTAACTTGCATCCAGTCTTTCCACGAGGTCCTGGAAAATCTGCCCACTTCTCCCCACTGTCACTGCTATCACTGAGTTTAAGTCACCACTATACCTCCCACTGGACTGTGGCTACAGCTGCCTCCTTGCAGCCAAAGAGCTCTGACATCCAGATCTCACCCCATCAATCTCCCTTCGAACATCAACCACATGACCAGATCCTAGTTTTCTGCAGACACACCCTCAGTGACCAGAGCCTTCCACACTAGTCCACAACCAGGAAAAACTGGCAGTCTTGGGAACTGCTAATCCACGATCCCTAGTGCACCTTCACAACCCTTTCTGATACGGCTTCTTTGACCGTGGATTCCTGTGTGTGCCTTGGCTCTAGTCCAACAGGCCCCAGCCAGACTGGTCCTACCAGGATACCTCTGACGTCTCTGCCTGGTGAACTCCTACCCAACCTTCAAAACTCAGCCCTCATTACCTCCTCCATGAAGCCTTCCTGATCCTCAGATGCTGTGTTTCTCAGAGCCTAGCTCATCCTGCCAGCACCTAAGTTAACAGACCCAGGGCCTAGGTCTCACCATGGAGCTTCAGCCAGCCTAGGAAGGGACTGGAATAGGCATCAGATGCTGGGCAAGTCTGCCCTGTCTAGGTCTCAGGTCCAGAAAACAAAGGATTTAGACAAAGTACAAGTCTGGACTTGATGATGCCACTTAGAGGACCATAGGCTGGTGAGGAGAGAAGCGGGTCAAGGGCCCATTTCCTCCAGGACATGGAAACAGTCCCAGTCAACTGAGGCGGAGATGCCACCGCCTCTGGAATTGGGCCCTGCAAGAAGTGGCCAGGTGGGTGGAGAGAGGACGAGGCCTGGGGGCTCAGTGGCTTCAGAGAGAAGAATGAGGCCTGCACCGAGGTGCAGGGCCTTGTGATGCATGGCCAGGGTAGGTGTGGGCTGTGACCACCTGCTTCCCCGCAGAACCAAATAAACGTTATGGGAGAGAAGCCAAGCAGTGGCCTGACCTCAGGGACCCCTCAGTGAGTGCCAGCCCATCTCTGAGCCAGTGTTCCCAGGGCCTGTCCTGACTGCCCCAAGGAGTTTGGCTGGGGCCTCTGGAGGCAAAACCCCTTGCCCTGCCCTATCTTGGACACATATTCAGACGCAGACAGCAGTGGCTTCTTTACTCCCTGAAGTCCTCTTTTCTCCACAGAATATTTACAAACAGGGAAGGGGTGGAGGCCACCCAATAAGGGGCTGCGGAGGGGGCAGTGCTAAGACGCGCCTCTGCGCAGGGAGAGTTCCTGAGAAGGGCCCAGTGTGACCACGGTGCTCTCAGGGGCCCAGGTGGTCCCAGGTGGCTCAGGCCAGGTCAGCGGTGGGAGAGCCCAGCTGCTTGGAGGCCAGGAGCAGGCGTGTGGCTGCGCTCTCAGACTCTGCCTGCAGCCGTCGGTTGTTATGTCTCAGGCTCCGCACCTCCTCCTCCAGGGCTGCCCTGTCCGCCTTCTCCTGGGGTGGCGGGGGAAGACAAGAGTCAGAGCCGCCAGCCCCTTTCCTGGGGCAACCCTGTGACTCCCCCCAAGCCCAGCCCACCCCTCACCTTCTGCAGGTCCTCCTGCAGCTTCCTGAGCATGGACTCCAAGTGAGAGACCTTCTCTGAGAGGTTCCCAGGCTCTGGCCTGAGGACATGGGGGTCAAGACTCAGCAGGACCAAGGCAGGGCGCAGCGCACCAGCTGACTCTCAGCCCCACCTAAAGAGAGGGGCCCCGCCGGTCTTCTAGGCATATGTGGCAGCAGAGCCGGGACAGAGCTCCACCCCAGCGGACAGGCATGAAGTGGGGGGTCACGTGGGCAGGTAAAGTGGCTGTGGGGAGTTGGGGAGCTTACTCAGCATCAGACTTTGGAGTTCCCTTAGGGTCTCCGCTCTCTGGGATAGGCTGTCCTGTGGGGACAGAGGGATCAGGTGGGCACGTCAGAAAGGGGGCAAGAGCACTGCCCAGGCTTACTGCAGCACCCTGGTGGCCTCACCCTCTCGGGACAGCGACTCCAGAATGGTGTTGCAAGTGGAGGCGATCTCCGAGATGGCCTGCCACTCATCCTCCAGGGTCCCACTGCCTGCCTCCGACATGACTGTGGGCACAAGGAGCAGGCTGAGCTGGGGAAGCCCAGAAGCACCCCCCAACCCCTCCCCTGCTCTCCTGGGTCCAGACTCACTCCTGCTGATGGAGTTCCGCAGAGACAAGGTACGTGGCAGAAAGGAGGCCCTCAGCTCTGGAGCCGGGTTGCCCTTGTCCTCAGAGCCACTGGGACTGCCCGTCCCGTCCTGTGCGACAGAAGTGGATACAGATTCAGTGATGCCCACTGTCACCACTGTGCCACTGGGCTCCAGAGCCTGGTTTCTGCTCACCTGGGTCAGGGGTGCCTCACTGTCAGCACTGGGTACTGATGGCTTGGCCGTGGTGGCCAGGAGGAGGTCCGGGGTGGTGTTGGGCAGGACTGGGGCCTCATCTGACAGGGAACTGGGGAGAGCAGGGGTGGCTCAGAAAGGGAAGCCGCTTTCCCAGAGGCCTGGAGGAGAGGGAAGGCCAAGAATGTGCACCTGCGTGGTGACAACGAGTTCTGGCTGTGCAGGAACTCGGTCCTCTCCTCAGCCAGATCCCCAGGCGCTGGAGGACTGCCACCATCTTGCAGGCACAGGTGCAGCAGCTGTTTTGTGGTGGGCAACAGGGTCACCCCCTGGACCTCATCCTGCACAGGCTCTGGGGCCCCCCGCCGGCTGGGCTCCTGCAGGGACAGCATGTACAGCTCCGAAAAACTCCTGTGGAGGGAGACAGGGTCAGGCAGGACTTCCCCAGTCCCCAGCGTCCTGCATCACCAGCCCCACCCCCAGCCCGGCTCACTACCAGGAGCAGGAGAGCTCCCCAGCTTCCAGACAACAGTGAAAATGACTGCCTGGTTACTGGCCATTTTCCAGACTATGGTTCAAATTCCAGTGCTGCCCCTGTATATCCCAAGCAAATCACTCTGAACATCAATTTCTCCATCTGTGAAATGGGGATAACAGTACCAACCTCCCTAGTGTGCTGTGAGGGTTTAAATAAGATGTTTAAATTGCTTAAATCCCAGAAGTACTGTCTGTAGCCAAATCCAACCTGTGCCTTTTCCTTTTCTTTTCTAAAGCAGATGTGCCAGCTGCTGTACTGCAAGCTAAGCATGGATAGCATGGATTTTACCTTTTTTTTTTTTTTTGAGACGGAGTTTTGCTTTTGTTGCCCAGGCTGGAGTGCAGTGGCGTGATCACAGCTCACTGCAACCTCCTCCGCCTCCTGGGTTCAAGTGATTCTCCTGCCTCAGCCTCCCAAGTAGCTGGGATTACAGGCGTCTGCCATCATGCCTGGCTAATTTTTGTATTTTTAGTAGAGACGGGTTTCACCATGTTGGCCAGGCTGGTCTCAAACTCCTGACCTCAGGTGATCCACTTGCCTCAGCCTCCCAAAGTGCTGGGATTACAGGTGTGAGCCACCACGCCCAGTCCAGATTTTACATTTTTAACTAGTGGAAAAATCAAAATAATATTTCATGATAAGTGAAAATCATATAAAATCCGAATTTCAGTGTCTGTAAAGTTTTAGCGAGATACAGGCACATTTATTTATTCATTTACCTACAACGACAGAGTAGCTGCGGCAGAGACCAGATGGTCCAGAAAGCCTAAAATATTTATTATTTGGCCATTTACAGAAAATGTTTGCCTACCCCGGCTTAGCACAGGAAGTTATCAATAGTGTGTAATGTGTGTGGTGGTGGCAGGCGGGCAGGTGTCAACACTTTAAAAAAAAAAAGAAAAAAAAACAGATAGTTGGGGCTATTTGATCTTTTAAGCAGTGGGAGCAACGCGCTTAACGGGTCCCATTCCACATATGAAGAAAGAGGTTCAGGGCGCGGTGGCTCACGCCTTTAATCCCAGAACTTTGGGAGGGCGAGGCGGGTGGAGCACCTGACTGAGGTCAGGAGTTCGAGACCAGCCTGGCCAACATGGTGAAACCCCGTCTCTACTACAAGTACAAAAAATTAGCCGGCCGTGGTGGTGCGTGCCTGTAATCCCAGCTACAAGACAGGCTGAGGCAGGGGAACTGCTTGAATCCGGGAGGCGGAGATTGCAATAAGCCAAGATCACGCCATTGCACTCCAGCTTGGGCAACAAGAGTGAAACTTCGTCTCAAAAAAAAAAGAAAATTAAGAGAGAGGAGCGAGACAGAGGAGAGAGAAGAGAGGGGAGAGAGAGAGAGAGAAGAAGGAAGGAGAGAGAGAGAGAGAGAAAGGTTCAGACGGGCTAAGAGACCGGAGACTCTTTCTAAAAGGAAAGGTATCCACACGGGGTTCCTGAAACTGCTGATGGCGACCCGGGAGGCACAGACTGCGCGGTGGCCAAGTGCCGGCCCTCCCACCTCCCCGCGTCCCCGGCACCCTGACCTGCGGGGCCGGCCGCTCTCGTCGGGGGGCAGGACGGTGACGCAGACCTTGGGCGCCGAGCGCAGCTGGGCCAGCCCGGTCTCCTTGGGCCGACGACATTCGGCAGCTGTTCTGGCCCGCACCTCGCCAGCGCGCCGCGCCCCCGGCGCAGCAACCCGCGGTCCTCAGCGAACGTGAAGCGCGTCCACGTGCATGTACTGAAAGCCCTCGGCGTTCCACATCTCGCAGACCTTCAGGCGGATTCTTGACCGTCGCGGGCAAGCCCCGCAGACGATCAAAGCAAGAGATGTCTCAGTCAGACCGCGGCTCACCAGCTGAGTGTCTGTGTGGGCAGGTACGAAGGGAGACAGAGGCTGCCGGCGGTGGGCCTCCTCAAGCCCCGTCCCCCGTGGGACTCTTCGTCCCAGGCCCACTACGGAACGATTCCACAGCACCCCGAGGGTCGTAGTGCCACCGCCGAGGGATGAGGACCAGAAGTCGCTTTACCGAGGGCACCCAGTTTCCGGACCCTGCCCAAGCCCAGGGCTGGCTCTGCCTCCCCAACTTCCCTTCGCAGAGTGGTGGGACAAAGGCGGAGGAGGGATCACAAAGCAGCCTCCGCCCCGCCAGCGCGCGAGGTGCCCAGTTTTCCGCTCAGGCTACACCTGCCAGGCGCGCCACCCCTCGCCACGGGCTTGGCCGGTGGGACCGTCGAAGCGCAGCGTGATCCCTCCCCCGGGCCTGATGTGGTAGCAAGTCACGTTGCTGCTCTGGAGAAGGTCCAGGTTCCAGCCGTCTGCGTATCCAGGCGCAATTTGACACTAGCTCTAGCGGCCGTCCGCCGGCGCACCAGCACCAGAGCCTCGGCCGAGATGTCCAGCAGGACAGGGCAACCTCGGCGCTTCGGGTTCCGCTCGCCTGAGCCCCCGCGCGCGCGTGCACTTCGCTGTCCTTTCTCTGTACCTCAGTCTTTTCTGCACCTCCCATCCCGACGGACGCAGCTCGCACACCCCACACCAGTGAGCCTGCTGCCTGCAGCTCGGCGCCCGGGCCCCGAGGGGCTGCCCGGCGCCTCCCACCTAGGGAAGGCAGGCCGAAGCGTGAAGCCGAGTCCAGCGACGTAGTGGTCACTTCGTTGGTGGCCAGGTCTTGCAGGTACTGCTGGCGGGTGCGTGTGGCCATGGCGTGGAACTGGCGTGCGTGGCCGGCCGCCTGCTCGCCATTCAGCGCCTTGGCCAGCAGGAAGGCGCGGAAGTCGGCGTTGGCGGCGAAGGGGCCTCCGCCAGCAGGCAGAGCTGGCCCGAAGGCTGGGGTGTCCTGGGTGCGACTCACGGCCACCCTGCGGGGAGAGAGGTGGAAGTGAGGGGTAGCAGGACGCCATGCCCACGGGAGACCTGGGACCACACTGGTGCCCACCTGTAGGAGGTGTGCGGTGTGCAGGGCGCATGTGCCCGAACCACTAGGAACACGTGTTGGAAGTGTGAGCGGATGGTGGCGGGGCAGAAGGGCTTGCTGCCAGGCTCCTGGAACACGATGGTCACAATGTCGTTGCCAATGTGACGCTTCCGCAGGAGCTGGGGGTTGGATAGTTGGGGCTCGTGATGAGGCCTTCCGTGCCCCAAACCCCTCCTTATTCAAGCAGGAGAAAGCCAAGACACCAATGGCTCCCCCACTGCCTCTGGTGAAGACCTAGGGTGTTTGTCTTTGTGAAGGGGCCACCAGAGGAGCGGGTTGTTGGGGCCAACAGAGCTCCAGCCAAAGCTCAAATGTCCTGGACCATGCAGGGCCCTCCATGGTTCCCGGAAGCCCCACCCCCACGCTGGTCCCCCTCACACCTGCTGCTGGTTGTTGGGGGTGTAAGGCAGCATCGTGGACACATGGAACATGATCTCGTGGTCCTGGTACGTGGTGTAGAGGGAGTGTGTGCCTGTGGAATCCGCTGTGGCCAGGGAGTTAGGGATACAGAAGGAGAAAACAAGGGGAATCTGAGTGACTTGAACTTGCCATTCCTGTCTGCACACAGGAGCCTCTGTGCCCCAAACAGCAAGTGGACAACCAGTCATGCCACCAGCCAATGCCCAGCCAGTGAGATCCAAGGGCCTCATCCCTAGGTGCCCCTCCTCCCCTCCCTCGACAGGCTCCAGCCCCATGCCAGAGTGAAGGGGGGTCAGGATGGGAGCGTTGAAATAGAATGAAGACAGAAATGAGAAGGGGTCTCAGAGAGAGGCCAGGGTCAGGTGTCCTAGGAGAACAGGTGTCACTCCAGGCCCAAGCATGTGTGGCATGCTGGGAAAGTGAAAGGCAGGCACGGGGTGCTCAGTACAACACCTCCCAGGGGTCCTGGGGCCCCTTCCACCAGGGAGGCAGGGGCACCTCTCTTCCATGAGGCTGAGCTGCTGGAATGTGTTTGGTGGAGGGGTAGTGCCTCCAAACCACTTTAGCCCTAGCTCAGGCAGTAGGGTACTTGGGCCTTGAGGGACAGTCCCAGCCCCTCCTCTCAGCCCATAGCTTGACCCTTATAGCCCTGACTCAGATCCTCAGCTCACACAAAGAACTCTCCAGCCCCCAGCCCCAGGATTGTATGGACAAAGGAGTGACAAGGCAATTCGTGCTCACCCCCTCAGCACAGATCTGCTCCCACCCCTCCTGCCCCTGGGCCTCACTTTTGGTGTCTAGTTGGGCCCGGTAACTCTCAAAGCCTTTGAGCCGCACGACATCGCCCAGCAAGGTGAGAAACTGCATGAAGGCTGGTCCCGCCTCCTGGTTGTTGTACATCTCCTCCTCCGAGCCCTGGCCCGCCCGGCAGTATAGGATGCCCACCTTGCGCTGGAAACTCAGCTGTGGGTAGGAGACAGAAGGCATAGGCTTCAGTCCCCCACAGCCCCACCCCACCAGCTCTTAGGGAATGGATGTGACGCTGGCCTGGGGGCTGAGCACCAGCCCTCTCTGAGCCACTTGTGTCCTTGCCTGTCAGGTGAGTACAGTCTGTTGTGCTCCTCGTGCTTGGGAGGGCACAGGTAGGAAGGGATGGGAGGAGGCTGGTTCCCATGTGGCAGTAGAGAAGGTGACTCACAGAAAGAACCCTTCCAATAAACATACACATTATCATCCTCCTTATCTCAAGGCTGGACTGTCCTCTCCACCCCTGAATCCAAAGCACCCCCACCCCAGCCCCTTCAGGCCTTGAGCCAGGCACCACCTCTGCCCCCCATGCTCTCGTTTCTGTGCCCTCTGTTCCTGGCTCTTCCCTCTGCGGATAACTGGATAACTGTGCCCAGCTCAAGGTGCTCTGAGCTCCTCCAAACAGCACAGGCTCCCCTCCAGCAGTCACCTCCCTTTTCTACAACTAAACTTGTCTGCACTCACAGTCCCCACTTCCATTTCATTCCTCCAACCCCCTGCACCTCCCACTCCCCATATGGACCGCAGATGTGGCCTCATCCTGGCACCCTCCCGGCCACAGTTGGCACTGAGGATAGCTGGAAACTCACCTTGCCTAGGGCCCCAGGGACCCCGTCCTCTTCTGCCTGGGCCTCTTCTCCACCCATGCTCCTCCCACTCCCTGGCTGCAGCAGGCATGACACCCCCATCTCTGCCTCCCACTCAGACCAGCCTACCAAACCCCAGGCCCTTTTCTCCAGCTGCCTAATGTCTTACCTTGCTGTGACTCCTCCACCCTGCTCCTCCTCCTTAAAGCACCACTCCTGGGGGCCAAGAAGCTGGGGAATCCTAGCACTTCACCTCTTCCAGTCAGCCACATGACTACCCAGTCCCTCTTGGGTCGCCTCCTCTTCACCTCCATTATCGATGCCACTGTGTCCAGCCTGGGCAACTGCAACAGCCTTCAGCCTGGCCTCCCCGCCCCATACAGTCTAGTCCCCATGCTGCAGCCAGAGAGTTGCCCCTCTCAGATCTGCACTGGATCCCTCCATGGCTCCCCAGTGCCCATGGTAACAAATGCAAGCTTCTCCCCAGCCCCTCCCCACAATCCCGACCCCAGCCACGCGGAACTGACTGCCTACTGTGCCATGCTCTCATTCTCCAAGCCTTTGCACAAGTTACTCCTTCGGACTGGAAAACACCTGCTTATCCAGGCTGGAGCAAAGTTCTCCCTCCTGGAAAACCCTGGCCAAAGAAGGGCTCTCAGCACTACCCTTGTGGCCCATGGAGCCCTCAACATTCCCCTTTCGGTGTTATCCTGCTCCTGTATTTCAGCAGTTCTCTCTGGGTCTCCTTCTCCCACCCAGCTGTGAGCTACTCAAGCAAAGCACCTGGTCTAGACCTGTCCCCAGCATCCAGTCTGAGGCCTGGCACCAAGAAGGTCTAAGAAATGTTTGTTGAATGACTGATGGGTTGAATGACACAGAGGAGACTCAGCCAATAGGCAGCTTTCAGCATGGAGTGGGGGATGGAAGGAGCCGCTCCAGGAAGCTGGAGCACCACATGTGAGAGGAAACCCAGCAGGAGCTGTGGGGGAAATTGGCCAGGAATGATGCGGGAACTGCAGGACCGGTGGGGTGAGTCAGACCAGGGCATCTAGGGCTGTAAAGATCTTTTTAAAATGCAGACTCTGGGCTGAGTGCAGTGGCTCACGCCTGTAATCCCAGCACTTTGGGAGGCGGAGGGGGGCAGATCACAAGGTCAGGAGTTCGAAACCAGTGTGGCCAACATGGTAAAACCCTGTCTCTACTGCAAATACAAAACTTAGCTGGGCATGGTGGTGCGCACCTGTAATCCCAGCTACTCGGGAGGCTGAGGCAGGAGAATCGCTTGAACCCGGGAGGTGGAGGTTGCAGTGAGCTGAGATTGCGCCATTGCACTCCAGCCTGGGTGACAGAGCGAGACTCCATCTCTAAATAAATACATACATAAATAAAGAGCAGACTCTGATTCAGATGGTCTGGGCTGGGGCCCCAGAATCTGCATTTCTAGATGATGTGGATACTGCTGGTCTACAGAGCTCACTTTGAGAAGCAAGGTTCCAGATGGCCTCTGATACTTTCTCTCTGAAAAGCTAGCTCTCCTGGGGTCACCACCCAGCCCAGGATCAGGGTCAAGGCTAGGGGTTTGGGAGCTGGGCAGGCTGGGTTCAGACTGGGGCCAGTTAAACGGCTGGGGGCTCCGCGGCCGGTCACTCACCACTTGCTCATCCAGTGTGAGCAGCGTCCGTGGTACCTTGGGTGAAGCTGAGCCCAGGCGCAGGCAGCTGGGGCTCAGCTGCGGCGCCACATGCTCCAGAAGTTTCCTTGGGGACAGACCCCGTGGGGGCCCCGGCGGCAACGCGTCCTCCGAGATGGTGCCACGGAGGGTCCGGAGCTGAGGAAGGGGTGTAGGGGAACTCAGGATGCATACAGGGTGTCGGGGAGGCAACCCACGTCCTGATCCCGCGATCCCGGCCCACCTGCGTGGTCCGCACGATGACGCGGTAGCTGTGCAGGGTGCCCCCTCCGCTGCCCTCCTTCTCCTCCCGCCGCAGGCTCACTGCCACCGGGCCCAGCGACTCGTCCATCCCGAAGAAGTTCTGATGTTCTGGGGGACCGCGCCGAAGAAAATGATTGGTTCCGCCCGCTGGCAGCCCCGCCCCCGCTCGACCACGCGCATCACTAAGCTCCGCCCTACGCTTCATCTCACCACCAAATGCTGACCCTAGACTAAGTCCCGCCCCTCTGTAGCCCCGAGCTCAACATCTTGATCTCAATCCTGATCCAGAGGTGGACCCGGACCCAGACCCAGACCTAGATCCACGCGGCCAGCTCCCAGGCCTAAATCCTGCCTTGGCCCCGCCCACCACGCCCCCATTCTGTCTTCTGTGTCCTGGAGCCCTCTCTGCAGTGCAGGTGAGAACAAGGTTCACGGATGCAGGGCTTTGGGGCCTGAGTTTTCACCCCACAGAAATGCCCATAGGGAATCTCTCCCCAGGCTGAACCAGATGGAGGCAGAAGGACCAGCCCTGGCTGGGGGTGAGGGGCCGGGGATTAGCCTTAAGAAGGTCGTTGAAAGTGGGTCCAGAAGGACCCCAGCTCAGCTCTTGAGCCCTCCCAGGGCCAGGGACTTTACAGAAAATGGACAGTTCATGAGCCCTACTGTGTGCACTGCAGGTGACAGGGACCTCTTCTTCAGCACCCCTTCTCCCCTCCCTGGAACTGCCTTTCCTCACCTTTGCCATAGAAGTACTTGCGGTAGTAGCCAGCACCCAGGTCTGCGTGCTCCAGGCTGTAGGCCGAGGTTCGGTTCTGTGGCTCCTCCAGGATGGACACGGCCGCGTTGGGCAGTGCAGGGGGCACAGGTGGGGATGCTGGTCCACCCAGGCCTAGCTCACCCTCACCCCCGAGCTCACACACAAAGCCAGGTGCCCCATGCAGCAGGTCCGAGCTGGCAGCCTGGTCCTCCGCTGAAGCCAGGGTCCCAGAGCTGGCCTCTGAGTGGCTCCCCGTCCCCTGAGACCTTGGAGCCCAATCAAAGAGCAGGCTTTGCACGTCATAGTGGGCAAACCATCGAGGCTCAAGCACTGGCGGGAAGGCAGGCTCTGGTTCCTCGGCTGGCAGCCCCAGCAGTGCCAGCGGGTCAGTGAAGAGCCGGGTGGAAGTGGCTGCAGGGCGGCTGGCCTCTTCGTGGCTGTGGGCACGGGCACGGGGGCTGGCTGGCGTGGGGGGTCTGGCCTCACCTGCATCACTGCCGCTGCGCAGGAGCGGGCCCCGGACTGGCCTCGGATCGAAGGTGTGCGGTGTCAGCGGGGGCCGTGCTGGCTGGCGCAGCTTGCGGGCAAAGAGGTCATCTGTGGACGCAGGGGCCATGCCCCGCCGAGGGCTCCCCACACCGCCAGCCCACATGGGCATGTTCTGTGGGCCTGACTCTCCGGGGGCTGGGCCGCATTGGCGGGCACGGGTGTTTGGTGCCCAGCCGGAGGTTGCGGCAGCAGTTCCTGCCCTGAAGGAGGAGGGGGCTGTTCAGAGGGGCCTGGGCAAAAAACAGGAACCCAGGCCCCCAGCCTGGTCCTCCACCACCCGCGTTGGCTTCCGGCCCCCTCCGAGACCATCAAAGCTGCTTCCGCTTTCCAGGCCACTTCCTTGTCTGCCTAGGGCTGAGGTTTTCAGCCCCCTCCCCGGCTTAGCTGGGCATGGCTAGAGGCTGGGCTGTTGGGTCTTGGCCCTGAGGGTCCTGGAGCCTGGGCAGTCCTGGGGCTTCCAGGGTCCCCCAATTGCCACCCACACACCTTAGCTTTGGCCTGGGCCCAGAGTAAGGGTCCCACCAGGACCTAGCCCAACTGGACAGATGACTTGTATTGGCTGGGACGGGAAACCCAGGGGCCACTGGTGTCTGGGTCCTGCCCACTTAACAAAGGGAGGACGTCCTGTCCCCAGAGACCTTCCTCCCTGCCCCTCCCACTTCCTTCAGGGTCCCTGGAGAGCTGATCACCCAGAGAGGTCTGATCTCAGTGCCCTGGACCTCAAGGCCTCAATACCACAAGGACACATGGGTTCCCAGGGGGGCAACGGCAGGGCAGCAGGAATGGCAAGAGGACTTCCTTCAGCACAGGAAGTAGCCCCAGCTGTGGGCCTAGCCCTCTGCCAGGCCCCCACATCCTGAGGAAGGTGCTGGGGTCACAGCAGCTGTCATGGGACCCCAGTCACCCTGGCCTGAAGGACAGGCCAGCTCACCTTCTTGCAGGCTACTGTGCCCAGGCTTGGGCGCAAGAGGAGTCACAATGACAGGGACCCATAGGGACCTCTGCCTACCTGGTCTCACTGATGCAGACAGGGAGGTCTGAACCCCATGTGACAGATGGTCAAATGAGGTCCAGAGGAGATGCTCTTGCCTGAAGCAATTCCATGTCAGAGCTAGGATTTGAACCTGGGTCTGTTCATCTTCAGGGCCTAAGCAGGGCTGCACCTGCCCACTGCTGTCTGTGTGCGTAGGTGTTGGGAGGTGGGTGTTGGGCTGAGGTTCAAGGTCTCACAGGATGCAAGATTGAGACACCCAAAGCCCCAGGGACCTGCTAAGTGCGGAAATGTGACGCCAGAGGCAGGTGCAAATGTTGGTGGGAGAACTTGAGGGAAGCCACGTCCAGGCAAGACCTGGATGGAGTAGGCAGTGAGGACAGGGAGCTGGGGACCTTCCACTGGGGGTACAGGCATCTAATGGTGGGTCTTCATGCAGCATCCAGCGACATCATGCAGGGCTGGGCCAGTGGAGGAGGGGCTCCACACACCCCTTGCCTGGGGCCTCCAGAACCAAGCAAGGGTCGGCTCCCCAGCCCAGGTGCCTTCTACCTTAATTCTCCTGAATAAACTCCCATGCTGACTTTGAGCTTCTGTTTTCTCATCTCTAAAATGGGGTTAAGTGGCTGGGCGCAGTGGCTCAGGCCTGTAAGCCCAGCACTTTTGGAGGCCAAGGTGGGGGGGATCACCGGAGGTCAGGAGTTCGAGACCAGCCTGGCCAACACAGTGAAACCCTGTCTCTACTAAAAATACAATTAGCTGGCTGTGGTGGTGCGTGCCTGTAGTCCCAGCTACTCGGGAGGCTGAGGCAGGAGAATCGCTTAAACCTGGGAGGCGCAGGTTGCAGTGAGTCGAGACCACACCACTGAACTCCAGCCTGGGCGACAGAGCGATACTCTGTCTCAAAAACAAAACAAAACAAAACAAAACAAAACAAAAACCTGGGGTTAACTATTTCTGTCCCCTCCCAAGGCTGTTGAGAGACTGAGAAGAGTGAGGTGAGTGTCGCTAGCTATCTGTGTGTGTGACGGGTGCAGCCCCTGGCTCCATGAGCCAAGTTCTGGGCACATCCAGCGCTCCGGCCTGGGCTATAGTGTGTGAAGGAGTAGGAGGGCATGAGGGTGGGGGTCTGTGCAAGCCCTGCTCTGTGCGGGCTGAGCTCTGCACGCTTGGAAGTGAGCTCTGTGCATGTGTGCACCCAGCCTGTGGGCTGCCTCTTGCTGTGGCTCAATGCCAGGCTCTGGCGCTGCCTTGAGGGGTGTTCTTGGGCTCTGCCCCCAACCCTGAAGCTTCACACAGGGTCCATTGAGGCCAGGACATTCCTCCGGGTCTGTGTCACTAGGGGTGGGGGGAAAGGGCCGGCCCCGCCCCCACAGATCCGGAAGGCCTGGCTGCCCCAGGAGGAGGAGCTGGCCACTTCCCAGCACATCTGGAGGTCATGACCCCATTTCGGCTGCCGGGGGTGCGACAGATGTTTCCTCCCAGGCCAGGCCAGAGACTGGGGTGGAGGCCGCCTAAGGAGAAAAGGAGCCTCAGAATAAGGGGGAGCCCCGCACACACTTGCAGTGTTGAGGGGGAGGGGGGTCACAGCGCCGCCATCAGGAGTCAGGAGCCGCCGCCTCCACTCACCGGTTTGCTGGCCAGGCTAAGCCGTCACACAGAGGAAGTAGGAACGGCTGGTCAGAGACAGGGGGCTGAACATATTGACTCGGGACTGAACTGGAGCCCGGAGGGAAGTTGGGAGGGTGCTGGTGGCGAATGTGGCGAGGACCCCACTCCCATACACATCACCCGGGCCCACGGCTAGGCCCTCTCCCCTGACGGGCCCGACAGCAGTGCCTCCCGTCCCTCGCTCCCGCCAGTACCTCTGGGGCTCCCGCCCAGCCGCCGCCGCCCGCGCTGGGGTCCCGCTGACGCTCTCCCGCTACAGCTCCCGGCGCCGGCTCCGCCTGGGGGCGGGGCCATGCCGGGGGCGGGGCCGGCCAGGAGCTATCTGCGGCGGGAAGCGCAGCAGCGGGGATTTCAGGCCTGGCGGCGGTCAGCCCCGAGCAGTGCTGATTCTAAGGCTATTTCCTCGGCTAAGAAACCTGTGCCTGCCTTCCAGACCAACCGGGAGGGCTAGCGTCCACTTCTCTGCCAGTATACAGCAGATGCTCAAGAGTCTGCCACTACTTTATGGAGCACTTGCTAAGCCCTAGGCCCTGGGCAACTGTTCCACTAGCGCGCTCTCATTTATTCATAAAACACCTTAGACAGGTGTCATCTCTATACGCCTTGGAGCAACTGAGGTCCAGAGAAACGCTTTTGCCAAGGACAAGCCTGATAAATGTAGGAGCCACCAGACCTGGAAGTCTCTGGCCATATGGTGGGAAATGGCAGACAATACCCTTCAGATAAAGGCTTGAAAAGGGAGCAGTCCTGCGGGGAAGAGGACCTGGTTCTACCGGAACCCCACCTTGGTCTGCCCTTGATATCTACCAGACTTCAGCCCCACATCCTTCACCCCTCTGTGTGCTTGTCCATCCCAACTTGGCCACCCATACTATCATGTACCCATTCCCAGGTAGAAAAAGAAACTGCCAACCAAAATCAAAAATAGTGTTATTAATTCTGATGTCTCCGAAGCACAAAAAAAAAAAAAAAAAAAAAAACCAAAAAAAAAAAAAAAAAGGAAATAAAGAAACCACCCTTCCCACACTTCAGACCCCAGGTCCAGGCCAAGGGGGCCACCCCTGCAGTCAGTGCAGGCCCAGGGGCTGAGGTGGTCCTGACCACGGGCTCCAAGAGGGACCAGCCCATGGTTTGGCTCTTAGGGTCTGGCTGGGAGGCTGACTGCCTCCATCTGGGTAGCCCAGGCCCTGGACTGGGGATGAGAGAGATCGGGGTCAAGGTCAGAGGTCTGGGTCATTCAGTTTTGGTACTCTGGCCAAGGCAGCCAGAGGTCAGGGTTCAGACATGGAGGCCAAAGCCACTCAGTTCTGTGGTCCAGCAGAGAGGCAGCAGAGCAGGTCCGTTACTGAGTCCTAGGAGGAAGTCCAGTGGGCGCCACGTAGCTCAGTACTGGTGTTCCAGCAGGGGCTGGGCAGCCGGGCTCTCACGCTCCTCGACAGGGGCAGGCCAGTCGCCCGGCACACCCATAGGTGTGCCACTCTCAGGGGCACTGCTGTCCAAGCAAGGAATGTCCTGGGCAGCTCTGGGGGGTGAGGCCTCAGTGCTGACATCCGGGCTGAGGCTGAGGCTGAGGCTGAGGTCTAGAGGCGCCTGGGGGAGGGGAGAGAGGTTGGCAGATGAGCAGGCCTTAGCCTTCTGCGACCCAACCCTCCCACAAGTGCCTTACCTGAGATTTGGGGGTACCTCCTTTGGGGCTACCTGAGGCTGGCTCCCCATCAGATCCTCCCAGCCCCTTCCGGCCCCCCAGGCTCCACTTCCCACTGGGGCCCTCAGAACTGAGGAGACCAGGGCCAGGGGGCCGTGAGGTCCGGGGACCCTCTGTGGGGGTAGGCGATGCAGGGGTGGTCCAGGGAGCCGAGGGGAGGCCACTGCAGCAGAGGTGGGGGCCGCCCATCACCAGAGCCACTCAGGGAGGGCCGCGGCCCCCAGCCAGGGCCTGGTGGGAGGGGTTGGTCACCATTGCCTGTAGGAGACAGACAAGACAGCAGAGACCTCAGCTGGGCTGCACTTCTCACCCACAGGTTCAGCCCAGCCTCGCCTGCTCACCTGCCGTGTTCTCAGGCGTGGGGTGTGCCATGGAGGGGTTATTGCTGAGGGAGGTCAGGCCACCGCCCCCGCTACAGTCTGAATCATCCACGTTCCCGCCACTATTGCAGCCGGCACCACAGCCCTTGTGAAGCCTGGGGGTGGGGAGGTAGAAAAGGGATCAGGAGAGACATGGCTGAGGCCAGAGTCCTCACAAGCATGAATCCTCAGCCCTAGGACAAGTCACCTAATACCTCTGAGCCCCAGGATCCTCCCCTCTAAGAAGCTGCCACCTACTTTGCAGAGTCTTTTGAGGGTGCGTTGTCAACAGTGCTTGACGGCTAAAGGCCACTGTTAGCTCTGGGGGGAAGGTGACATCTAGGAGGGGCAGGTCAGCTCTGGGAGGGGGTCATCTCTTGGGATTCAAGCCCTGGCTCCAGCACGTCCTCCCTCTGAGACCCAGGAGGGAGGCACTGCACCTCAGCTTCCTCCCGTGCCACACGTCACCCCTTCCCGAGGCCTCACCTCTCCCAGCTGCGCAGGAGCCAGCGGGCAATGGCACCCAGGCTGATGGGGCCACCCCACAGCGCCCGTAGCTGGGGGTGGCTGCCAGCCAGCGAGGTGGTGAGAGGCGACACGTAGATGGGGTAGCCCAGCGGCTGGTCACAGGAGGAGTTGATCATGTTGCGAAGCGCCTGCTTGGCATTCTGGATGCTGCCGCGCTCAGGATTGCGGTTGCGCAGGAACACCAGCTCCTGCTGCTGGCCGGCCCACAGGCCACGCACGCACTCCCGGTTCACCTGAGAGCCACATGCCAGGGTCAGGGAACTGGCCCAAGGGGTTTTGGGGGCAGGGCTTAGGGCAGGTGGGGCCGGCCCCACCTTGATGACTCGGAAGCTGAGGTGGCGCCGGTTGAGCATGATGATCTTGTACTCATCAGAGGCGTCATCCAGGACGTGGCGCAGCGCCAGCAGGGAGGGCGTGTTGCTGAGGATGGCGCTGCGCCATGCCGGGTCACCCTCATGTGAGATGACCAGCCGCTCCTCGTTGGCCGCAATGGCATCGTAGAGGGCTGCTGGCTCCTCATATTCATCTGGGGACGTGAAGTGGTCCTGGTAGGGAGGGCAGGGGGACTGGGGTCAGTGGCCCCTGCCCTGGAGAGAGGCTTCATTCCCCACCTGGCCATGCTGCTGGGTACACCCCTCCCCCACCTGGTGAAGCTTGAGGGCCATGCGAACCCCAGGCGCCACAACGCGGTGAAGCAGGTCCATGTCGGCAAAGACCCACTCGTCGCGTGGGGAGGTGATGCGAAAATCCCCCTTGAACAGGGCGTGCAGGCCGTAGAGGAAGGGCTCCAGGCTAAGTGGGAGGAAGAACAGGGAGGGGAAAGAGAGGGGTGTCGAAGACCCAGGGGTAAGGCTTCAGAGTGATCCAAGCAGAGGCCTTTCCTCACGCTGGGCCTCAGTTTCCCCATCTTGACAAAGAGGCCAATCTCTGCCCATGTCTCTCACAGAGCGCTGAAGAGCAGGCAAGGTCATGACCCGGAAGCGCCCTGCCCATGGGAGAAGAGGTACCCCAATAGGAAGGGCCACTGCAGTTTCTGTGGCCACTGCGGCCAGAGACCACAGGGCTCTTCGTGGAGGAGGTGGGGTGGGGACGGCAGTAGGCCCAGTAGGACACCCAAGCACTCACCTTGCAGACATGCTGTGAGAGGCTGTCCCCAGGGCCCGGCGGCCCAGCACACACAGGCCAAAACACAGCGTGACCAGCGGGGAGTTCCAATCCTGGTCCACGGGCTGTGGCATAAGGACCCCCATCCCAGAGCCCAGCTCAGACCTGGGACAGGGAACTTGGAGTGGGGGCTGGGGCCCAGGCCAAGGGAGGCTCAGAGTGAGAGGAAACCAAATAGGGAGAAGGGAGGCAGGGAAGCCCAGGTCCCACAGCCCCAGGTAGCAGCCTCAGGTAGTGGAGCCTGACCTGGCTGCGCCGGGAGGCACAGTACTGGATCCACTCGAGGTGCACTGCGCAGAAGGAGGGCAGCGAGAGGCCAGACAGGCGGAGGTCATAGTCCTCATCCACACTCAGAGAGAAGGTGGGATCCGAGTCAGCATAGCCGGGCGCCCGCACAGGCCTCAGGGCTGCCGCGATGCCCTCGTGGCTGAGCCACGCCTCCAGCTTTGGTGAGCGGCTCACGTAGTAGATGATGCTCTGGGAGAGGAGGGGCAGGTGTCAGGCCAGGGCCCCAGCCCTGGCCACTGGAGGAGAAAGCATGGAGGTTCAGAGGCTCCTCCCCAAGACTGAGCTGAAGTCTGCTTTCTGGGATGCCTCGCTCCTAAAGCCGTCTCAGCTCTCAAGAGCAACTAGGCAAGTTGGCTCCTTCCCCTAAGCCAGGGAGGAGGAGCAACAAAGTCACCAGGAAGCACCCACTTACAGAGTGGTAAGTCCTGTGCTGGAGCCAGCACTCACAGGAAGCATCTGCCTGCCTCTGACCCAGAATATGCCGTTTATATGAGAAATATGAGGCTCAGACAGATGGCAGCCCCTGAGAACAAGATCATCATGCTCAACCTTTACCACCTCAGCTTCCAAGTCATCAAGGTGGGAATGGCCCCAGCTGCCCTGAACCCTGTCCCCCACCCGCCTCAGGCCGGCCTCGACCCTGGGGTGAGGCCCTCAGGTGAACCTTCAGTGCCTGTGCAGCCTGTGGGCGGGGCAACAGCAGGGGCTGGTGTCGCTGCACAAACAGAACCCCGTGCAAGGGAACATCCAAATGTCACATGGGCGGGGGCCGGGGAGCGAGGCGGGCAGGACAGACTGAACTGCAGTCTGAACACCAGACCTTCCCCATCATGACATTGTGGGATCCAGATCTGGGGCCGGAAGGGCAGGCTGTAGTAGCGGGCCTGCCTCAGAGTGCCTGGGTCACAGGTCCCTTTAGGCAGCTGAAGCATGACACACATTCAGGCCTCGCCTCAGAAAGAAGCCACGAGCACACCTGGTACCCAAAGCTGGGGGCTCCTGGATCTCTTGTTAAAAGGCCCTGTTGGTTATAAGCAGGGGTTGGGGCAAATGTATAGGAGCAAATGTACAGGGCAAATGTACCAGAGCTGCTAAAAAGACCCAGAAAAGAAAAGCTTTGGCCAGGCAGGGTGGCTCACACTTGTAATCCCAGCACTTCGGGAGGCAGAGGTGGGAGGATCGCTTGAACCCAGGCGTTCAAGACCAGCCTGGACAACATAGTGAAACCCCATCTCTACAAAAAATACAAACATTAGCCAGACGTGGTGGTGCACGTCTACCTGGGAGGTTGAGGTGGGAGGATTGCTTGAACCTGTGAGGTGGACATTGCAGTGAGCCCAGATGGCGCCACTGCACTCCAGCCTGGACAACAGAATGAGACCTTGTTTCAAACAAAAAAAAAGAAAGAAAGAAAGAAGAAAAGTTTCAGGGACGGGGGAGGAGCTGGCCTGGCACATATCAGGTGCTCAGGTGCTTGGTTAACCTTCACCAGCGCCATCCTTTTCTCTGACACAACACTCACAGACATCTCGGGAGGAAACTGAAGACGGGGGCAATACCAGCAGCGGCTCCACCTGTGAGCGCTCACTGCAAGCTGGGCTCTGCCCAGGGTGCTTCCCGGGAAGCACTGCCCGGACTCCGTGCAGCCTCAAGCCATGGTGCCTTTTCCTACTCTTGTGGTCTTTCCCAGCTGCAGGAGCAGGTCTGAGAGCCCAGTGACTCCCACGAGAAGGGCAAAGCTACAGGAGGGGCTCTGCCCTGACTGGCCAACCTCGAAGGCTGGAAAGGACCTATTCTTGCAGCTGAGACACTTCCCCAAATGCACTAAGCTCTCCAGCACACCTGCCTCCCCCCGCCCCACCCCAGCAGCCCTGACTTGTCCTTCCAAGTTTCACCCTCAGTCCACATCCTCAGCGGAGCCACCCCAGGTCCTCCAAGCATTTCCTCCAGACTCAAATTCTGCCCAGCCTTTGAGGCAGCCTTAGATGTGGCAAGTCAGCTTCTTCATGGGACAAGAGACCTGGCCGGGCACATCTCAATCTGCTGGCCCTGGCCTGGCAGGCACAGCGGGGCAACCTGGGCAAGGGCACCTCTCTCAAGATGGGACCAGAAGGTAGACTGGGCCATCACCTCTGGGTGACCTGGGACTGGGAATGTCCCTCTCTAGACACAGCCTCCTTCTTGATGAAAAGGGGGTGGTCTCACAAATCCTTGCCTAGGAGTGGCTGGGAGGGCAGAAGGAATGACAAAGAAATGACAGCTCCTCTAATACGTGGTGTGGACAGGATGTCCTTTAGAGAAGGACAGCCATCGGCGCGTGAAACTGCTGAAGAGGGAACCTAGGTGGCAGGTGGCAGGCTCACCTGGGCCCCAATAGGCCACCCCCCGAGCCCAACATAGGGAGTGCCAAGGCAGATCCTAAGAAGGCATGTGGGAGCCTGGACTGTGACCAGCAGGCCACCCCACTCCCAGTACCCTTATTCTGGGCACCACAAGCCTCAAAATTTTTTTTTCTTTCCTTTTGTTTTTTGAGACAGTCTTGCTCTGTCGCCCAGGCTGGAGTACAGTAGCACGATCTTGGCTCACTGCAACCTCTGCCTCCCAGGTTCAAGCGATTCTTCTGTCTCAGCCTCCTGAGTAGCTGGGATTACAGGCACCCACCATCACACCCACCTAATTTTTTTGTATTTTTAGTAGAGATGGGGTTTCGCCACACTGAACAGGCTAGTCTCAAACTCTTGACCTCAAGAGATCTACCTGCCTTGGCCTCCCAAAGTGCTGGGATTACAGGCATGAGCCACCACGCCTGGCCAAGTCTCAACATTTCTGCCATCTCAGAGAACTGCAATAACCCCCACTTCTCAAGGGGTAAGCTGAGGCACACAGGGAAGAAACATTCCAGGCTGATCAGAACCCCCATTCCAGGGCTCCTTATGCACCCCACATTGCCTCAGCAACCCCCACCATCCCCAAGAGGTCTCAAGATCCTCAGGCCTGGCTCAGAGCCCCCAGGCTGAGGCAGGAAAGCTCCGTGGCTCAGAGGGCTGGCCCGGGTTCAAAGCCTGGCTTGGCCACTTTCTTCAGATTCTGGAACCTCTGCAAGCCAACTTCCACATCTGTGAGACAGCAGGGCCCCTCTCAAAGAGTAGGGGGACTCTACCCAGCTCAGGAGAGATGTCCAGCATAGCGCCCACCCAAGGCAAATGCTACTGCTCAGGCAGCCGCTCCCATGACGATCATTAACGCAACAACTGCTAGCTCTACCACTGCTCTGTGCTGGGTGAGCTGGGGGCAGGGGGCAGGTGGTTTCAAAGGCCGGCCTCTGCAACTGCCCACCTGCCCCATACTCACTGCCCAAAGCAAGCCTTCCTTGCCTGGGAACCTATCAGAGCCATATGGGCACAGAGACCCTTGTAATCTGAGGTCTGGCAGTGGCACCTCGGGGGACACTTAAACTCTGAGGCCTTGGCTTCCCTTGGACAAAACAGGTTCCCAACAACCCAGAAAGGGGTCCTGGGGTCTCTGGCCAGCGAGCGCTCACCAGCAGGGGCCCTGCTGCCTGGCCACGCCTGCCCGCCGTACCTTGACGTAGTAGGTGATGAGGATCTTGCGGAGGTCGAAGACCTGCAGCATGGAGGCAGCGTTATTGTCACTGATGCTATAGCCCTCCAGCACGTACTTGCTGGCTGTCACCTCCCAGGCCAGCCAGCGCTGCCCGAAGGCGGCATTGAAGGACAGGACCCGTGGCAGGTGGCCGGGTTCGCAGCAGCAACAGCCCTCGTCCTCCTCCACACCCTCGGTGATGGCCTCCACCTCGCGCTGCTGGCAGTAAGTGCCTGTGGGGGAGGAGTGTGCAGTCAGGGGCCGCAAGAACAATCCCTACCTGCCCCGTCCTGGGAGAGTGACCAACATGGCATCAGAGGCCTGTTGCCATTCACCCCCCTGGACGCCAGGGGAGTCAACCTTATTGGATGCGAACATTCACAAAGGAGCGCCTGCCTGTCCCCTTCCAACTCCCAGCATCCAAGGGCAGGGCAGGAGGGAGCAGGGACACAGGGTCTGCCCCTCTGCACTCTTCAGGCATTCAACACATGTCTTCCTGAGAGGAAGGAGCTGGCTCGCTCATGGCGCCCAATCCGTGGGCCAAGCCTGAGACCACAGAGCAGGCTGGGAATGAGAACTCAGGCCTCCAGGCCCAGGCCCTTACTGCAATGACCTGTAGAGTCACTGGGACCTAAAGCTGGGGCAGGCACAGGGCTTGGCCAAGAGACCCTGCCACCTCATTGCTCAGACTGGGAAATGCGGCCCAGGGAGGAGTGCCTTGCCCAAGGCCACCTGCCAGCCTGGGCAGAGCTAGACTGGACCTCACTCGCATGTGCTATTGAACGCAGCTCCCACGTCAGGCCCGAGCCGTGTCTGCCCACCCGAGCCTGGTCCTGCGGCTCACCCCGGAACTCAAGGCCACGCAGCTGGAAGGTGACGAGGCCATTGCCAACCTCGATGAGGTGCACCAGAGCGTTGAGGTAGTCGGAGGCCAGGACGAAGCAGTCGCCAGGGCCGTAGTTGCCCCAGCGGCCCAGCGCCAGGTCCCCACACAGGGTATGCTGCAGCGAACGCGCCAGGTGCTCATAGAAGATGGAGTTGAGGTTGTTGTCATCAGCGCCTAGGACCCAGAACAGACAGGCAAACGGACAAAGTGACAAGTTAGCGAGGCTCCCTCCCCAGGGAGGCCCTGCCCTAAAGCCCCTTGGATGGCTGGGTACACACCAGGGTTCCGGTCCAGCTGTGTGACCAGGCGGGTGTTGGAATGATCCACACGTTTAGTGCTGTTCAGACAGAGAGCAACAAGGCGGTTGGCCGAGAAGGTGAAGAGAGCGTGCACCCTGCTCATTGCTCTCCCTGTGCCACAAGGCCAACGCCATCCAGGACAGCCCCGTTATGCAGGCAGATGAGGAGACTGAGGCTCAGGGACATGAAGGGACTCACACAGGACACACAGCCAGGAAGCAGGGAGGCTGGGCTCATCCCCAGACCCCACCATCCCCAAGCTGTGAGCCCGAGGCCTTGGCCTGGTGCAGGCTCTGCCCGCATCAGATCCACCACCTCAAGTGTCCCCACTGTGCCCAAGCCCTCCCATACCTGCTGTGGGCCCCTCTGTGGGTGGCCTCCAGCCTGGGCTCCACACCCCTCCCTTCCTGTCCTGCTGGGCGTGCTCCCGCCTCCTGTGAGACTCACTTGTAGTCACGCTCCCAGAACTTGAGGGGCCGAGCATAGGACATGATGAAGACCGCGCTGCCCAGCAGCGGGTTGAGAGGTGTGGAGAAGAGCCCCGAGAGCAGGGCCTGGACGAACAGCATGGCCGAGTCTGAGCCACAGTCAAGGAGGCAGTGGGTAACAGGACCTCCCAGCCCCCCACTACCCCCCACTGCCCCAGGCCACAGCCCTCCCTGCACAACCCCACCCAAACACAGGCCGGATACGTGGCACGGCAAAGGGCTGGGCAAAGGCGTGGAAAGCCGAGCCCCAGGTGATCTGCCAGGGCGCGATGTAGGTCAGCACGAAACGCAGCTTGTACAGCAGGTCCCACAGCTGGCAGGGCCAACAGGGAGAAGAAAAAAGACATGCAGGGTCACTCATGGAAGCCCCTAGATGCCAGGCCCCATTCAGAGGCTTGGGTCATCCCACTGGGGCCAAGCTCAAGATCACTGCCAGCCCTTGTGCTCTGGACATGGCTCCAGGCACCTGACACCATTAGCAACCCCTGCCTGAGCTCTAAGGGGCAGTGGCCATTTAGTTCACACAAGTACCCTGTGAGCTTCTTATTCCTATTGCTGGCCCCATTTCACAGATGGAAAAGTTGAAGTTCAGAGAAGACACATAATGTAAATGACCTCCTCAGGTCATGCCACTAAGTCACTGGTGAGGCTGAAGCTGGACTATAGTACTGAAAGTCGAGGAGAGCCATAGCCCTGCCCTTAGAGAGTACGCAGTGTGGATGCCCACCATCCTGGGCAGGTCAGAAAACAAGAAGAGAATGTTCACATGAGGGAGAAAAAGGCTCAGGCCTGCCTGGGTTCCAGGTACCACTGCTGGCCTCCAGTAGGGTGCAGGAGAATGGTCCTTAGTTCAAAGAGCCCCCCAAGCCCTGGGAATGTCACAGCCAGCAGAGCACCTATACACGCCAAGGCACTAGGAGCTTCCGAAACTCAGCTCTGACTGCTCTGGATCCAGGGTGGCAAAGGGGTGCAGAACTCAGAGGTTTGCATTCAGAGGGTAAGGCCAGGTCCTGATTACCCTAACCATTTCTGAGGAGGTGGTCGTGGAGTCAGACAGGCCTGGGTTCAAATCCTGGCTGACCACCAATTCTCTGAAAACCTGAGGCAAGTCCCTCAACCTCCTTCAGCCTCAGCTTCCTCTCTGTAGAGGGCAGAAGTAACTCCTTCCTTGAGAAGCTGCTGCAAAGGCCCATGGGGCTGATACAGAGCGGTGGCTACAGGCCCTCAGGAAATTCTCTTCCCACTCAGACAGAAGTTGGCTCTGCTCCCACTGGGCAGCCTGGCATCTGGGCCACAGCCACCAGCTCACCTTGCTGCAAAGCAGGGACATGAGGAAGTAGTCAAGCAGAAAGCCCTGGGAGAGGCGCGGGTAGTCGAAGTGGAAGAGCAGGACAGTGAAGGCCAACGTCAGGTACTGCTGCGGAGGGCAGCAGAAGGCTGAGCGCAGCAGCTTCAGCCCAGCCACGGTCATCAGCAGCGCCCGGCAGCTGTGGGCAAGGGGCAGGCATCAGGTGCTTGGTAGGGGACCAGGGGCAGTGGGTATAGGTGTCCCATCCCTTGCCTACTCTGGCCGGAGAGCAACCCCTGGCCTCTGCTCTGCCGGGTTGACCCCTGCTCTTTTGGGCCCGACCCGTGACTCTTAGTCCCTGCTCTTCCAAAGGCAGTGGTGGGAACACATTTGCTTTTGAAGAGGCAACACTTCTCCTGCTTTAGCTTGCTGAGCAACCTTAGACGTGACTCATTCCCTCTCTAGGCCTCAGTTTCCCCATGGATCAAAAGGGAAAGTAGGTGATGGGATCGTTGAGGGTGGGGTGGTCCTCACTAGAGGCAGTACTTGTCCGGGTGGCTGACGACTGTGTGGGCATCCACCGTGAGGGCGTTGAGCACCACGGCTGGGTAGATGAGGTACTTCTCTACGCACTGCAGGCCAGCATACAGCTTCTCAAACCACATCACCTGGGCAGCACCTGTGTGCAGAGGCCAGGACTCAGTACCTGGCTTCCACACACCCACCTTCCCTGTGGAAGTCCTTCCCTAGGAGGGCAGGCTGTGCTGTCCTGAGTCCCCAGAGACTCTCGGGGGAGGGCTGATGTGTGGCAGCTCAAATGAGAGCAACGAGCCCTGCGGGAAAGGGCTCCACATGCCACTTAGCACATCGAGGCTTGCCTTATGGTGGGTGCTCTGCCCTGCTTTGCTGTCTGCAAAAACAAGGCCAATGATGAAATCGCAAACACCCACGTACAGCAGGCTGGCTAGGGCCTGACTGCACAGTGAGCCCGTGAGCTGGGCCCTTCTAAAGGGCAGATCCCTCGGTTCAGGCTGGTTGTAGCCACACAGGGATGCTAGTCCGGGAGGCAGAATCTTCTGTCGTTTAAGAAAAACTCAAGAAACATGGATTTTCATATCTCAGATCAAGATGCCAAAATACAGGCTCCATGATTTTTTAAAAACTGTTACGCAGCCCAGTAAAAATGTGCTCCAGGCAGCTCTGGTCCATTGATGACCAGTGTTTAATTCTGGACAAGAGATCCCTTCAGGGCCCTGGGGTTCTCATTCTTCCATCTCCTCACAGACAGCAAGGAGGGCAGGACCAGGGCAACGTAGGCAAGGGAAAGGCACAGCAGGGCACGGGGAGAAGAGTAGGTGGAGAGCGCAGCAGGGCAACACGGACACAGAGGGCAGGGAGGGTGCAGAAAGGATAGTGTGGGCAGTGAGTGCCCCCTGCTGGCACTCCTGAGCTGAGAGGACCACAGCTCTCACCAGCCAGGCTGCAGCCTGAACCACTGCCCAGGCCTGGCCATCAGGGGCGGGAACTCACCACGCACTTCATACTGGCTGTACTCCAGCGGCTTCAGCACAGGCTGTGACAGGCAGAACCAGGGCAGCTGTTTGCGGAGTTGTGGCAGCAAGTAATGTGTGAAGAAGCCCACGGCCCCAGCCAGTGCGTACAACACGAAACCCAGCACCGACTGCAGGAAGGAGAGGCCAGAGGCTCAGCCGACGGGAGCAGACCAAGGGGCCACAGAGGGCCACCTGGCACAGGCCGGGGAGGGGCTGCCCAGGGTGCTCAGATCGAGCAGGCTCCCACCAAGACAGTGAGAGGCAGCGGCGGCCCATGCCACACAAACCTTCAGGGCAATAAAGACGGTGCTGGCACTGATGGCGAAGGTGAGCACGACGATAACCACACACATCACCAGGTCGGAGTGCAAGACCTCACGCTGCAGGGCCAGGAGAGACATTCAGCTGCCCGGCCAGGAGAGACACTCAGCTGCCCAGCAGCCCAGGTTGGACATGCCCCTCCCAGTACCCCCAGAACCTGTCACCACCTCCCCACAGAATCCCACCCCCCGCCCCCTCACCACTGACTGGCGCATCTTGTCCGGCAAGGGGTCCGGGGGCTCGGCCCGGGCTGTCTCCAAGCTGCGCTCCTCCAGCTCAGGGAAGAGCTTGCTCCGGATCAGAGACCTGGGGGTGAGGAAGAGTCAGGAGGAGGACGCCTCTTCTTCCCCCCGGCCCCAGTCACTGGCACATGCACAGACACAAACCCCTACTGTGCAGACACAAACACACGACCCAGAGTACACACACCAGCTCAGCGCGAGCACAGGCGCGTGCGGGGACCCACCAGAGCACGGTGGGGTCGCTGCTCTGCCGGCTCAGGTGGTAGGACAGCGCCACCAGGAGGCCACAGAAGACTGAGAAGAGGACAGGGACGTGCTGCTCTGGCCACGGAGTCTGGGGAGAGAATCCATGCTGGTCAGGGGAGGTGAGGTAAACATGGGGTCCGGGCTGCCCCCATGTGAGAAGCCACTGCTGAGCCCAGTTCACAGCCCCGCCCCAACCACCCCTCCGCACTGCAGCATGCCCCTACCTCGAAAGCCACCCCTACCTTGATGGCCCCAAGGCAGAAGCCGTAGAGCAGGGCAGCGGCCAGCAGGCTGCGGGAGAGGCTGAAGACTGCCGTGAGCGGGCTGGTGGCGGCTGTGTGGAAGGGAGAAGTACAGCCCAGCTCTCACCTGCAGATACCCACCTCAACCCTAGCCCCACTTCCCCTCAACTCCCAGAGGCTGGCCTCCCTGGAATGGCACTCCCAGTCCATTGCTCTCTGTTGCTCCAAGCCCCAAGGGGCCTTCAGAGCTTCCAAGATTCTCAGATTTAAACCACTTGCCTGGGGAGGGAAGGAGAGAGGAGAGGGCGGAAACCTTGAGTCTGCAGTACAGATGTGGGAGAAGGTTCCGCAAGGGTGGAGCCAAGGACCCAATCCGAGGGCCCTCCTGGGCCTCCGCACGGACCCCTCCCCTGAACCACCTGTGGGCATCATACCTGTGCCCCCGAAGCCATGCATATCTATTTGCTCCAGCAGGTACATGAGGCAGGTGTTGACCTGGGGCAGGAGGCCCAGGAGGAAGACGAAGGGGAAGCACAGGGTGAACACTGGCAGGGAAGGGACACGAAGGCCCAGTCAGCCTGCTGGCTTCCCGTGGCCCACCCTTGGGGACTCACTCTCCTGGGCCACCTCATCCCTGCCCCAGCCTCACCAGTGGCCACGTCTCGGGCACAGAAGAAGAAGGAGGCGGAGAAAAGCGTGAGGCCATAGAGGGAGACAGGTGGGAAGGGCTGAGCTGAGCCCAGGGCGTCCAGCAGCCAGATGAGCAGACAGCAGATGCAGAAGTAGACAGGCCGGCTGTACGCGATCACCCAGTTGTGGCCCTGAGGGGTCAGCGCATGAGGAGCTGGGTCTCCCCCACTGGCCACGCCTCTGGCACATGCACACACTCAAGGGCCCCAGGCCTGGCCCTGGGTCCAAGCTGGAGAGCCTGGCCAGGTGGGGGCGATGGAGGTGAGGGATGAGGGAGCCCCAGCCCTCCATGCCCTACCCTCCTCCCCACCTGGTCTCAGCCCCTCCTGGGGCCTCCTGGCCAGAGGCGCTGCTCCATGGGTACTCACGTGCATGGGGGACGCCGCATCAGGCTGGACGCTCTGGAAGAGACAGGGCTACGTTGGCAACTAGAGCCGATGCCCACGGGATGGTCAGAGGCCCCGGACCTGTTCAGCTCCACCACTAGGCAGTTATGAGTGACCAGGTCAGGCCCCCGAACTGTCCTGAGCCTCAGTTTTCTTGCTTGTAAAAGAGCTGGGCGGCTCTAGGGAATCTTAGGCAAATTATCTACCTTTTAGCTTATACTCCTTAAAACTGAAGTGGTGGGAAGGGCAATCTGGGGGAAAAGCTGGGTGCGGAAGGAAACACAGGGAGCCCAGCCTGACCTTCAGTAGGGAGTACTGGCAGGAGGCGATGACCAGGCAGAACTGGAAGACCCAGATGTCGGTGAAGAAGCCCTTGAGCAGCAGCAGGTAGCCCAGGAAGGCCACAAGGCTGCTCAGGCCCACGCCGAAGATGTTCTCCAGCACTCCTCGCGTCCTGCAGGGACAGCCGAGTCAGGGCATGCCCGTCTGGCCTCACCTTCCAGTGGGGCAGTGGGGGAGATGGACCTTACCCTAAAGGCCCAGCTCTGGGACCCTGCCCATGCCAGACCCTTGTATTCTGACGATGCAAACACCTATAATTTTGAGGATGCGGCCCGGCAGCACCTGTTCCAAAGACCATTGTATTGCTCTCTCCTTCCCAATCGTTGCCCACTCTGGACATTGAGGGCTGAGAGTTCAGGGTGCCATCACTCCCGGGATTCACCCATCCCCAGCTGAGGCTGAGTTAACTGCACGTGGCTACATCGTGCATGCTATCTCGGGCGTGCAACGCTATGCACATGGGACCAGCACCCAGTCGTTGTATCTAGAGAAACCCAAATGGATGGGAAGCCACATGGGCTCTAGGCCCAAGTTCTCTACAACGGGCAAGTCATCTGACTTCTCTACCAGATTTTCTGGGACTCGGTGTCCCCTCTGAGAAATGGGAAAGGTGAGATAACTGGTCTGTAAGCTTTTCTAGGTTACAGCACTCAATTTTCAAATCAACAGAAGCTAATACAAAAAAGTGAATAGGACGGCTGGGAGTAGGGTCTCATGCCTGTAATCCCAGCACTTTGGGAGGCCAAGGCAGGTGGATCACAAGGTCAGGAGATTGAGACCATCCTGGCTAACACTGTGAAACCCCATCTTTACTTTAAAAAAAAAAAAAAAATTTAGCCAGGCGTGGTGGCGGGCGCCTGTAGTCCCAGCTACTTGGGAGGCTGAGGCAGGAGAATGGCGTGAACCCGGGAGGCGGAGCTTGCAGTGAGCCGAGGTCACGCCACTGCACTCCAGCCTGGGCGACAGAGAGAGACTCTGTCTCAAAAAAAGAGTTTTTTTCAGCAGGACTTTGGAATAGAAAGATTTAATACAGCACCACCCACTTGGCTATCCCTTTACACCACAAATGAACCATAGGAACCACCACTACAGACTCCAGTCAACAACACGCCCTCAGCTTCCCCCGAGTCAGGCTCTCTGCTGCCTGCCTGCCTCCACAGGTAGAGAGTCTGGGGAGCCAAGGTCCAGGGGTTTTCCAAGAATTGGGGGCCAAGGCTGCAGGACACTCACCGGTCCAGCAGAGCCAGCAAGGCAAGCCGCTCGTAGCGCACAGAGGTCCAGCGGCCAGGGAGAAGCCAGTACTTATAGCTATGCTGGGCCCGGGGTGGCGCTTCCTCCATCAGCGTCTGCTCCTGGGATTCGTGCAGGGAGTCCTGGTCCAGCAGGTCAAACTGCAGTCCCCACAGCCGCGGCCGTCAGCCCCGCCACCCCACACACGGTCTACTGTTACCCCCCTTCAGCACACCAGCCTGGCTGACCATTTCCATCAGCATATAAAGGCCCCCGTCTAGCGGCCCCAGACTCCACCCAAACCCTTCATCCCAAAGGGCTCCTCCTCTCTCTAGGTTTCCAGGATGTGGCCCGATGGCTGCAGAGGCTGCCTAGAGTCAACAGTTCCCACACCTGTCTTCCCCAGTCAGGCAGGCTCTCCCACCTCTTCTGAAGCTCAGGGAAATCCACTTGTCCTTTGGGACCTGGCACAAATGCTACCCTCCTCCCAGACAGGGTCTGTCACTGTCACTCTGACTACCCCATCTGAGAGTACATACAGAGCTCAGCCTTGAGGACAGGACTAGGTGCCAACGCCAGCCCTGAGGCCCTGGGCACATGACTGGACCTCTCTCATTTGTTGTATCCTTCACTCAACAAGCACTTGTGGGGCCCCAGCTATGGGCCCGGCCCTGCACTGGGCTCCAAGGATAAAACAGAGAGCCAGAGGCGCACAGCCCTTCCCTCTGGAGGCGGCCGTTGGCCACGATTCCACTCGACATGGTTACAAGGAAGAAAGGAACCAGAAGGGAGCAGATGGGAGCTTCTGGGGGCTGCTCAACCTATCTGTGGCCTTGAGGGTCAGGTGCCGGGTACGCTTTCATGATCATTTTTTAAACTCTGAGATGGTGTTTTATGCATTCTCAGCACTTCTGCTGTTAATAGATTAAGCACATAAATTTACTGTCCAAATTGTGATGTTCTTAAGAGCAACAGAGAACACTGTTTATGACTATACTGAGACAAGAAATGTTAACAGAGAGCACTCCAGCATCCACATGTGCACAGTGCACGCAGGGCAGCACAGTCACCACAGGGTCCCTGCTTGCAACAGAACACCGCCACTTCCACAGGTATCATCATTAACACCCACAGCCCGTTTACCGTGGGCTCCTCCAGAATTAGAAATATACTCCAGAGGCATTCATAGAATAAACAAATAATTGACTTCTCCAGCCATTCAGACTCAGAGTCTCTGCCAGCATGAAAGGTCAAGACATTCAGAGTAGGGCCCCTGGAGCCCTCACTCAGCACAGCCCATCCCTCCTGGGGCGCCTGGGCAAGCTCTCTATACAGGCCAGACTCAGTGATCTGCCCACCCCATCATGCCCCACTGGCACGGCCCTTCCCCGGCCGCTCCTCACCTCCGGGATCTCCAGGGGCACCCGGCGCACCTGCATGCCCTGCAGAACCACAGGCCTCGGCTGCAGCAAGTTCAGGCCACCTGTGGCCTCAGGGACATCAGCTGAGTGGAAGCTGGAGGAATGTGAGTGTCGGTCCCTGTGAGAACAGCAGCCATCAGGATCCCACGATAGGCAAGCCCTGGGGCTGGGTGGGGTCAAAGTCAAGGCCAGGCAGGTGGGGCAGTCTATGCCGAGACCAACCAGGACCCAAGGGACAAAAGTGCTGGGGTCAGGTGGCAGAAGTGCCTCCCTCCCAGGCCCTGGCCCGAGTGTTGAGGCTGTGCCCTGAGCTTCCTAGAAACTTCCTGCCTGGAGTGTCATGGAGCCAGGGACCCGAAGAGGTCTGTCCTTTGCTGCTCCCCATCCTCCCCCTGCAGGTCTGAGCTGCCTCTGCCAACTCAGCAGGAAGAGAGCTAACTCCAGGCTCAGGGAACTGCCCAGAGATGCAGGCCACCAAGACAATGGCCTGGGAGGCCAGGCTTGGGAACTCACCAGACTCCATTAGCTGCCTGCTCCCCTTGCTGCCCTACAGGGTTCTCGTAGCCGCCTCCAGCCAGACCAAAGGTGTAGGAGCGCCGCACACCTGGGGCAGGGTATGGGAGATGATGCAGCGTGGCAGAGACAGGGGCACCAAGGCCCGGCTCATGTGGGCACCAGACCCATCAAATGAGGCAGAACCCTGTGCTGTGTCCTCTGAGAGGGCAGCCCAGCCTCTGGACAGGAAAGGGCCTACAGGTCAAGAGCCTGGGCGCAGCAATCACCTGCCCTGGCTTTAGATCTCCCCTGTACTGCAGGCTGAGCCTCCATTTCCTCATCAGCAGAGAAAAAGATGACACAGACACCGTGCCTCAGAGAGGCTGCAAGGCTGATGTCTGGCAGAATTAGCAGAGTACCTGCCACAGGGCTGAGCAAGCACCATTGCTGGGAGGACTCAGGCTGTTGGGGGAGGGCGGGGAGGCACCGGGCCAACGGGCTTGGGGAAGGCTCACCGCTCTCATCGTAGAAATAGTGCACAGCACCCTCAGAGGTGTCATCAAAGGTGCAGGCCTCATGCACATTGGCACCGGCCCGGGTGAGCAACAGTGAAGAGGCGAAATGCAGCGCAGAGGGCAGAGTCAGCGCCCGGGAGTGAGAGGCAGCCCGGCCCCGCTGAGCCTCCTGCAGGCTGCTGGAGAGGGTCAGCCCCAGGTCAGCGCCAGTTAGAGCTCGTGGGCCCTCCCCGGCCCCTTGTGCCCCTCGGCCCAGCCGGCAGGGTGCTCACCTGGGAGGCGAGCCCATGACAGAGGCTGGAGGGGTGGGGTTGCTGCCTGCATTGTGGCGTCTCCGAATGGCCTGGGTCCGCCTCACACTGCTTGAGCGGTCCCGCCTGCCAGTCTCCTCAGCTGCTGCCCAGAGAGAGGTCCCCAAGCGTAAGTGACAGATGCTCAGACAGGGCTGGGGGAGTAAGGCTGGAGATGGTGCTCCGCCAGGAAGCTAAAAGCCTGGTACAACCATGCCCCGGCTCGGGCCCAGCCAGGTCACACAGCCACATGCTCAGTTTCCTTACTTGCAAACAAGCATGACACTGATCTGCCCTGCCCCACCCCACTGGTGGTGGAAGGATGAGTGTGGATGATGAGAGTCCTCAGGGGACAGAGATTCAGGTGCTAACCAAAGATGTGAAGGCAAGTGGCTGAGCCCATGTCTAAGAGATTTCGCAGACAATGTCAATCATCACCAAGCCCACGTCCGTCTGCTGCCTATGACAGAGGCTGAGCTGACACTGACCACATCCACTTTTACCTGCCCTTTGCCCAAACCGAAGCCCGTAGCTCACGTCCCCCAGCCCCTGCCTCTAGAGCCAGTACTCACCTCCCCCCACGGCACCTTCCTCCTGCAGCTCCCCCCGCCAGCCGGGCTGGTTGGCAGCAGGTCCCCTTCGGGCCTCAGCAGGCAGCACAGCAGGCTCACCAGCAGCCTGCTCCACCCCAACCTGGGCCTCCAGCTCAGCCTTGGAGCCAGCCAGTGGGGGCCTCAGAACATCACCCCCAGCCCCATCCATGCTCAGCACTCGGGCATGTGTTTTAGCGCTGGCGGTACTAGGCGTCCGCTGGGTCCCATATGGCCGCTTGGGGGGCACAGCAGTTCCCTCCTCAGCCCCATGGGGGGCCCTCCGCTTCCGGGGTCCCCCTGCTGCACCCCGGGAGCTCTCAGGGGAGTAGCAGGAAGTAGAAGAGGAGCTGTCAGTACTGTAGCGGCGCTGCGATCGGAGACTGGAGGCTGGACTCAGTTCACTGCCCTCGCTGGTGTCTTCATCCTCAAAGAAGGCCCCACCTTCAAGCAGGGGCCGTCGAGGGGCACGGCCAGGTGGAGAGTGTCTTCGCAGGGGTGGCTGCTGTTTGCTAGGCCGTAGCAGGGCCAAGTCCTTGGGCCGCACAACCAGGAGCGGCTCAGCCAGGCCCGGTGGTGTCCCTGCTCCAATGACCGTGTCAAAGGAACGCAGCGTGTCATCTGAGGGGACCCCGGCGTCTGGCGAGGCGGGCAGCTCAGCCTCAGAGGGTGGGTCTGTGTCGCTGCCCTCAGGGGCTGGCCCCCCTGGGGGGCTGTCCAGATGGGTGGAGTTGGTCTTCTCACTCTTGAAGCTGCTCAATGTCTCCCTATCAGTACCGCTGAAGCAAGAGTCTGAGGAGCCCGCTTTCTGGGGCGTGGGCTCCCCTGAGCCCCGCCGGTCAAGGGGCTGATAGCCACCTGCCCCCCTGCGTTGCTCCCGTCGACTGCTGGTCCTCACCAGGGCCCGGTCAGGCCGGGTCAGGGTCAGGAAGCTCTTGCTCAGCTCCTGGCTGAGGCTCCCCTTCAGGAGGGGGCTCATGGGAGTGTCAGCCATGCTGCTCCCGCTCCAGGGCGCTCCATCTCCAGCCAGGGGAGAAGGCTCTGAAGAGTCTGTACTGGGAAGAGAGGGGTCTGGGACAGCCCCTGGAGGCGTCTGGGGAAGGTCTCCAACTGCCAGAAGAATGGGAGACAGAAAATGAGAAAAACGGTTTTCTGCAAAAGAAACTGGTGGTAAGGGGGGTCTTATGCCCTGTACTTTTCCTGAGAGCCCAGCCACAGCAGCACACTGGGGAGGTCCCACAGAGGAATACAGAGGAGACCCAGGATGGAGCCAAAGTTGAGGGGATTCAATGACAAAACAGCTGGTCTAGCCCACAAGCCTCGGCCCGTAAGGCCCACGCACTCAGTTTCTCCTGCGAGCTGAGCTTCAGCATCTCCCGGTCGGCAGAGGTCACGATCACATTGTTGCTGCCCTGCTCCCGCACCAGCTCCTTGATGTCTGCAACCACGGCCCCAGAGGTGTCAGCAGGACCCCCTGGCACAGCATGCCAGCCCCTGTTCCACAGCACTATGCTCCAACCCTGAAGAGCAGCCACCTACCTCTGAGGGGCCCAGAGTCCTCCATTCGGGGCAGCAGCTCCTGAGTAGACAGAGAGAGGCGTGAAGGAGCAAACAAGGCAAGAAGTAGGCTCAGGACGCACCCACAGTACGGACTGGCTCGTGGAGGTACAGGAGGACAAGCTGAAGTCCAGGCCCACTCACCGAGACCTGGTTGAAGCCAAACACAGAGTGCTGGGAGCTGCAGCGCACTGGGGGTGTGGAACTGACTTTCCGGAACACTGTCATCTCCACTCCGGGGTCCCTGGCAGTGAAAAACAACAGCAGCTTTGAGTTAACCTCTCCTCTGTGTATGCTACTTCTATCTTTGTCACTGCTTCTTCTTCAGAAACCATTTTACAATTCCAGGGCTAACACAAGACAAGTGTTCATATTCACTCAGAAAGCCAATGTTCCCTAAGTCCCTACTCCACCCTGCAAGGTTCAGGCCCAGGCACCAAAACCCCTCAATCCCCAGCACAGTCCCTACCCCACCCACCTGGGTGGATTGCTGTCCCCCTGGGCAGGCTCTTCCTCCAGCTCCCCCATGGTAGAGCTGCGCTTCTCCACGATCTCGCCCTGGTCAAACATGGCATGCAGCCGATAGTTGACGGTCTTGATAGCAGCAAAGATGACAGCCACCACAAGGCAGTACACGCCGGCCACCATCAAGCTGGGAGGCAAGACCTGAAGATGAAAGTAAACCAGGTCCCTTTTCACAAAACCTTGCCACTACAGGATGTAGCTGCCATCGTCGTCATACCTGGGATTCACAGACTCACTAGAAACATCACCTCTGCACACAACCACTACACAGCCCTCGGCAAGGAGCTCTGTCTTCTGTTTAGCTGGATGAGATTAAGTGTGGGGCTCAAGGTCACTCGATCCAAGAAAGGTAGACTTTGGCCTCTTCCACACAGACCCAAACTCTGCAGTGATTCTTCTCTCTCCACGTCCCAGAGCCCAGGGCACGGCCCCGAATCCCTGCCAGGCTGCCCTCCCTCTCCCGGCTGGAGTTACAGGTGGCCGTGGCGTCTCACCATGTACAGCAAGAAGGGAAAGATGAGCAGGAAGATCCAAACATAGAGGTGAAAGCAGTTGGAGAAGGTGCTCTGGTGCGGGTCGAAGAACCAACCGCCGGTGAGCGAGGCCCACACCCCCTGGCGCAGGATCTGCAACACCTGCGACCCCATGGCCCCGCCGCTGCTGCGCGCGCCCCACTCCCGGGACCCTCATGGGGGCGGCCCCCGGCCCATGCCCCGTCTGGCGCCTGAGGGCCCCGGGGCCCGGCCTCACGCTCACGCCATGGCCTCCCCAGCGGGGGAGGGGGGGCTCGGCCGCGCGAGGGTGCGGGCAGGGGGCGGGGCCGACCGGGACAGTCAGCGGTGCAAGGCCAAGACGCGGGGGTGGGGCTGCATCAGGGGCGGGGTCCGCGTCCCCACTCGTGGCCCAGAATTGCTCCGAGGGGCCGAGCTGGCAGGCAGGCGCGGGGCACGGGCCGGGCACCCGTCGGCGGCATCCAGAGGTGGGCGTGGGGTGGATGCTCCCGGGGTGCAGGCGACAGCTCTCTAGTCTCCGGACCAGGGAGAACCCCAGGATCTGGGGTCCACTTCCGGGGTCGCAGGTCACTCGCTTGGGGCTCCGCGCTCGCCGGGCTTCTGCCGGTGCCGGCCTAAGGAGGAGGCCGGAAGAAGGAGCCGCGAGCCGCCAGCCTGCAGTGGCGCATGCGCCCAACGGTTCCAATTGGGACCCGGAAAAGGAAAACTTGACGGCATGAATGCGCAAGCGCAGAGAGGTGGTGGCGCGATAGGACGCAAGGGGTGCCATTTGGACGTGCGCAGAGTCCAGAACTAAAGTAAGTTCATGCGTAAAAGCGTTTGGGCGCATGCGTAGACCCAGGCGTTGCCAACCCAGGGTAGACGACTGGGCGGAACCAAAGAGACAGTTGAGTAGCCATTGAGTAACGGCAAAGTAATTGGCGCACAGCCCTTCCAATGAGTTACAGGAGACGGGGAAAAGGTGGAGGCGTGGACTCCCCTAGTTGCAGCGAGTGTTCTGCACTACCGAAGCACGCCCCTCTCGGTCCGCCCCCTTTAATGCTGGACCTCCTACGTTCCGATCGTTTCTCGTCTCCCAGCGGCGTCTACTTCCGGGTCAGAGCTCAGACCTAGGGTGTAGAGAACAACCTTTCGGAACAGGCAGGAATAGTCGAAAAAAGATAGCGTCGTCTTTCTTAAAGTGACAGGCTCAAAGCAATTGGGGCAGCCCTATCCAGAGGTTGTGAGGGCGACTCAGCTATTCTGAATCCAATCGTGGGCAAAGTTCTGGACAAGTCTCAAGATTCTGCCAATGGGGGAAGGGATATGAAGAAGCGAATTGTTTCCCAGGTGAGGAGAAGAGCAGAACCTTAGACAATCCACTCCAAGAGCTTGAGGTGCAGCCAGTTCCGTCTGTCCTCCAGTCTTCCCCACCCCATCCCACTAGCTCTGCGAGGCAGAGCTTTCTTGTTTTCATATCATATATGAAAAGAATGGCCGGGCGCGGTGGCTCACGCCTGTAATCCCAGTACTTTGGGAGGCCGAGGCGGGCGGATCACGAGGTCAGGGGTTTGAGACCAGCATGGCCAACATGGTGAAACCCGTCTCTACCAAAAATACAAAAATTAGCCGGCCCTGGTGCCACGCGCCGGTAGTCCCAGCTACTCGGGAGGCTGAGGCAGGAGAATCGCTTGAACCCGGGAGGCAGAGGTTTCAGTGAGCTTCGACTGCGCCATTTTATACCAGCCTGGGCGACAGAGAAAGACTCCGTCTCAAAAAAAGAAAAAAGAAAGAAAGAAATTGATGAGGCTCAGAATCGATGGATCGCACAGTCCCACAACTACACAGCCAAGACCAGAACTCGGGTTCACACCCCCAAGTGTGGTTCTGTAACCCCGTTTTGCTGACGCCAGTGAGGATGCAGAGGGCAGAGATGGCCTATCCTTAGCAGAGACCAACCTGCACCCTAGCCAGCAGAGCACGCAGTTGGAGGCTTTTCTTTCTATATCTCAAAGCCTGCTGTGATGGGGGATCTGGTTCTGCCCTTTCCCTCCTCTGCCTCTCCTGGCCCGCCTACCCGGGAACTCCCCTGCTGGAGCCTCTGGGAGGGGAGCGGTGCAGTCCGCCCGCGTCATCTGATGCTGTTTCCTGCAGGAGGGAGAAGAGCGGAAAAAAGTGAAACTCCACCCTCCACCTCTGCCTCCCGCCCCCGAGGCCAAAGTACAAAGGGAGGAGGAAGAAGGGAGCGGGGTCGGAGCCGTCGGGGCCAAAGGAGCCGGGGCCAGGAACAGGCAGTCTGAGCCCAACTGTGGACGCTCCCTCCACCCCCGCGCAAAAAGACCCAACCGGAGTTGAGGCCCTGCCCCTGGAGGCCCCACCTTACGCTTGGCGGGGGCCGGAGCCAGGCTCCCAGGACTGCTCCAGGACCGAGGGAAGCTCGGGCCCCTCCAAGCTAGCCATGGTGAGGCGTCGGAGGCCCCAGGGCCCCACCCCCCCGGCCTGACCACACTGCCCTGGGTGCCCTCCTCCAGAAGCCCGAGATGCGGGGGGCTGGGAGGCGACACTCCTGGCTCCCCAGAGAGGCGTGGGTCTGGGGCTGAGGGCCAGGGCCCGGATGCCCAGGTTCCGGGACTAGGGCCTCGGCAGCCAGCGGGGGTGGGGACCACGGGCACCCAGAGAAGGTCCTCCACACATCCCAAAGCCGGCTCCCGGCCATGGAGCCCTTGAAGAGCCTCTTCCTCAAGAGCCCTCTAGGGTCATGGAATGGCAGTGGCAGCGGGGGTGGTGGGGGCAGTGGAGGAGGCCGGCCTGAGGGATCTCCAAAGGCAGCAGGTTATGCCAACCCGGTGTGGACGGCCCTGTTCGACTACGAGCCCAGTGGGCAGGACGAGCTGGCCCTGAGGAAGGGTGACCGTGTGGAGGTGCTGTCCCGGGACGCAGCCATCTCAGGAGACGAGGGCTGGTGGGCAGGCCAGGTGGGTGGCCAGGTGGGCATCTTCCCGTCCAACTATGTGTCTCGGGGTGGCGGCCCGCCCCCCTGCGAGGTGGCCAGCTTCCAGGAGCTGCGGCTGGAGGAGGTGATCGGCATTGGAGGCTTCGGCAAGGTGTACCGGGGCAGCTGGCGAGGTGAGCTGGTGGCTGTGAAGGCAGCTCGCCAGGACCCCGATGAGGACATCAGTGTGACAGCTGAGAGCGTTCGCCAGGAGGCCCGGCTCTTCGCCATGCTAGCACACCCCAACATCATTGCCCTCAAGGCTGTGTGCTTGGAGGAGCCCAACCTGTGCCTGGTGATGGAGTATGCAGCTGGTGGACCCCTCAGCCGAGCTCTGGCAGGGCGGCGCGTGCCTCCCCATGTGCTGGTTAACTGGGCTGTGCAGATTGCCCGTGGGATGCACTACCTGCACTGCGAGGCCCTGGTGCCCGTCATCCACCGCGACCTCAAGTCCAACAACAGTGAGTTTCTGGCGGCATGGTTACGGGTGGCATGGCTCTGGCACACACCTGCTCCCAACCTTCCACTGAGCCTAGCTTGGGGTCTACTGCAGGTAGGAGCACTCACCCTAGAGGGTCCCAGCTGACCAGGTGCCCATGGGCTCAAGCTAGCCCCCAAACAGAGCTCCAGGCACCCAGAAGAGTCTTCCTGTCCCAGCTTCAGAAGTCCTTGACCCCAGCCTGCAGCTGCGGTTTGGACAAGTTAAGAAATTGAGATTTCTCAGGTGGGCCATAAGCATCCTGCCCAGCTCTGGCTCCCACCTCAAGGAAGTCCTCTGGAGGCTCGCGCTCCCCATCTTCTCCTCCCCTAAATTCATATTCGTGGAGTTGGTGCTCTGTCCTCTTCTGTCATCATGGGCAGCTCCTCCAGAACAGGTATCTCAGAGGGGGAAGCCCTCCTTGGCAGGCAAGGCCAAGGCCAGGGCTGGAATTCTAGCCTAGCCCTCCCTGGCTGCATGACCTCTAGCTCGTTACTCCAACTCGGAGCCTCAATTTCAGACTCTGTAAAAAGGGAGCGTGAAACAGCTCAACAGCCTGGGCAAGCCTGACCTGCGATCCCCAACCCGCAGCGGGTCCTCAGCCATGATGGACATTTGAGGGCTGGATCACCAAGAGGGCCTAGCCTGGAATCAGTGCTTGGGGTGGGAGTGCTGGGCTAAGGGAGACTCCATCTCCCACCATTTTAAGCCCCCAACACGCTTTCCATCATGGCCCAAGAGAAGCAAGTAGTAGCTTCAGAGGGCTTCCTGGTGCACGCAGCATTTAGAGAGCGAAGGCATGGAAGCAGGACCTAGCACACAGCAGGGACCAGGAGCAGGGGCCTCCTAGAGCCCAGGGTGCAGGCTGGAGAGCAGCAGTAGGAAATGCAGGAGGGGCCAGGCTCAGTGGGGTCACTGGAAAAGCATGAGACATTCTTAGAGGAGGGTCCATGTGGATATTTTGAGCCTCCTGGCCTGGGCTGACCATAGACAAGGGGCTTGCAGGAAACAGAGTGCTGAGCCCCAGGTATCCAAGTTCTTGCCAGGGCTGGAGGAGCCGGGGAGGCCTGCCAACCACCCCACCCACTCTTCTCATCCCTGGTAAGGTGCAGTTCCCACCTCTCAGCCTCAACCCTGGGCTCTATCTAGGGACCCCCACTACCTGCCCCAAGCTGAGGGGGATTCCCCGAAGGCGCAGGGGAGGGGACTCCCATCTTCTGTTTTTCCTCCGTTTTCTTTCCAGAAAAAATGGAACAATAGCCCAGGCCCCTGCTCCCCACCCTCCCCTCTGCTTCCTGCGTTTCCTGCTGCCCCGAGCCGGCTTCCTGTCCCTGCTCCAGCCCCTGCTCCCTCCCTAGCCCAGCTGCCTGCAGGGGAGGAAAGAGCTGGGGGTGGAGGGCTTGCGGGAGGAAGGAGCCTGGAACTGCTGCCCCACTCCCCCTAGTTCCCCTGCTTCCCTCTCAGAGTCTGGGAGTTGGTGGTAAAGGGGAGGCAAGGTGCCCTCAGCCTCCCTGAGCCTGGCATTTAACCTCGGAGACCCCAGTCTTAGGCCCAAGTTGCTGTCTGCGGGATTGGGGTGGGGGGAGTCCCTGGGCTTGGGGGGGCACAAGCAGGAAACAATGGCATGATTTTCCTGGACAATGGGGGCCTTGTGAGGAAGCCTGGCGGGGAGAGGAGGGGGAGATTCTCCAGGCCCACGAGTCACAGGACTGACCAGCCAGCTCGGCCTGGGCCTGACCTCCCCCAGTTCTCCCCAAAAGGACTCCCCCTCCCAAGTGGGAGACCTGGCCCAGGCCTCCCAGAAAGGAGAAGTAGGGACCACGGAAGGGAAGAGGAAGAGGCGTGAGCTGCCCAGGCCACTCCCGAGCCCCACAGAGGCCAGCCTAGGGAGGGAGCTGGTGGCCAGGTCCCTGTCAGAGGCCAGGGAGCCCTAAAGGGGCACTGAGAGCTTCCCCTAGCTTCGGGGTCTCTGGCCCATTCTCCTCTGGGTGACCCCTGACCTCCCATGCCTGGGGTCTACATCAGGGGTCTGGGGTCTACCGGAACAGCAGCTTGAGTTGGGACAATTGAAAGCACAGAGAGGCAGCTTGGAGAGAAAGCAGAGGATGGGGCTTAGCAGCTGGCAGAGCCGGGAGCGGGGAGGCAGCAGAAAGACCACAAGCACAGAGAAGTCCTGAAACTTTGGGTGAGTTGCTGCCCCTCTCTGGGCCTCAGATTCCCCACCTGAAAAAGGTGGAGAGTGGCTACCCGGCCTGAGATACTGGAACAGCACTTTGCCAGTCTCGGATGCCACAAGTGGCTGGAGACCGGGCCAAGCAGCAGCAAGTGTTGGTCTTCGAAGGGGGAGTTGGGCCCTGGCACCGGGGGAAGTGCCCATTTCCACTCCACCCACTGCCCCAGCCTGTGCGTTTCCCCTTTGGAATGAGCTTGTCGTGGGGGGCTTGCTAAACGGTCAGGTCCCCAGCCTCCAGCAGCCAGACCGGAGGCTATTGTGAAGCTGGCAGTAAGGAGGGACAGAGGAGGGAGAGGAGGGTGGAGATACAATATGAACTTTAGGACAACTGGCCTTTAGGATGCTTCTGCCAGGTGGCAGCCCCTATGCAAAAGCTTTAAAAGTGTGGTCTTGACCGGGCGCGGTGGCTCAAGCCTGTAATCCCAGCACTTTGGGAGGCCGAGGCGGGCGGATCACAAGGTCAGGAGATCAAGACCATCCTGGCGAACACGGTGAAACCCTGTCTCTACTAAAAAAAAAAAAAAAAAAAATGTGGTCTTGTTTCATGCTCGTGACAGCCGTCTGAGGAGGGTTTTGTTGTCATCCTCGGCTTGATGAAGTGTTCAGGATTTGGCTCCAGGGTCTGGCTCAGAGGAGTAGGTGGATTTTGAGACCATTCTCTGGATTAGGAAAAGTTGCAGGAAAATCTACTGGGCATGCCGGGATAGTAAAGGTGGTCATGGAGGGCACCTGGACATTAGGTAGAGCTGCTGAGGGGTAGCTGAACCAATTTGTCTGGCCTGGAGTTGCAAATGTGGAAGATGCCAGTAGGGAGAGGGAGCTGGTACCTGGAAGAGGCTGAGTCAGCCAGCGGCTGTGGGCAGAGGTTGAGGAGAGGCCATGCTCTGAGAAGCACCAGCGCTGAAATGGCTGAAGGTAGAGGACGCAGAAACAGCCAAGCAGCCAGGGGCTGTGGGGGCTGAGGACGGTGGGGCAGCGGGGACGGCTGGCAGCAGTGTGAGATGCCTCCTCAAGGCCCAGGTGGCCTGGCCAGCAGCAGGATCAGGGCATGTGGCTTTAAGCCCTGAAAAATGAGCACCCTGGTTCTGCCACCTCCTCTGGGAAGTCTTCCCTGACTCACCATGCTGTATTAGGTGCCCTTCCCATCTGCTCCACCCTGTGCCCTATGCTGCCCCCATGACAGTCGTGTCACATGGGGCAGGAGAGCTGGGAGGTGTGCCCTGACATGGGTCCAGAAACATGGTTGACTTGATATTGCTTGTCTTCCACAGTGCAGTTGGCTGTAACCAGAAAAGTAGAGGGGCCCTTCAGACCCTTCATGACTCTATGACTTTGTCCTCTTTCTATTCCTCGAAAACTTCTCTCACTTGAGTCATTCCTGTCCTGGTGAGAGATTTGCAAGTTGCTGCTTCTCCTCTTTGTACCAAGTACGGTGGCCCCACTTGGGTTAAAGCCACGAGCCCCTGCCAAGTCTGACCATCCACGCCTACATTTACCCCAAGCTCCTCCTTTGTGGCCAAGAACCATCACTTTCTTGGACCCCACCCTTTCTCTTCCCTTCCAGCTGCATCGGTAGGTATCTTTTGGAATCTTTGCCTTGGAAGTGGCTGCACTTGCCACAGTGTGATGTGGGCACTAGGGGCCTGTGGTACCTGCTGGGCTTCTTTTCTCACCAAGAGCTTCCCTCTTGCTCCCCACTCCAAGGGGGGTTCTGATTCACGCTCCTGCCTCAACAAAGTGACAGGACACTCACAGATCTCTCTTGAAATCAAAGCCATAAATGCCCAGGCCAGGCGCGGTGGCTCACATCTGTAATCCCAGCACTTTGGGAGGCCAAGGCGGGTGGATCACAAGGTTAGGAAATCAAGACCGTCCTGGCTAACACGGTGAAACCCCATCTCTGCTAAAAATACAAAAAATTAGCTGGGCGCGGTGGGTGGCAGGCGCCTATAGTCCCAGCTACTTGCAAGGCGAGGCAGGAAAATGTCATGAACCCGGGAGGCGGAGCTTGCAGTGAGCGGAGATCACACCACTACACTCCAGCCTGGGTGATAGAGCGAGACTCCGTTTCAAAAAAAAAGCCCAGAGCTGCCACCTTGCCAATTTTGTTTCAGTGTAGTCTTAGGGAAAAGCTAGAACACTGGTTTCAGAGCCACACAGACCAGGTTGTAATCTCTGCTGTATTTGTTTTATGACCTCTGCCAAGTCATTTCCCTGCTTGGTTTCCTCATCTGTGAAACGTGAAAAATATTATCTAGCTCATAAATGGTTTTGAGTGCTAGGGCTGAGTGTGAAATGTCTGTCGTCGACCAGGTGCGGTGGCTCACGCCTGTAATCCTAGCACTTTGGGAGGCGAGGCGGGCAGATCACCTGAGGTTGGGAGTTCGAGACCAGCCTGATCAACATGGAGAAATCCTGTCTCTACTAAAAATACAAAATTAGCTGGGCATGGTGGCGCATGCCTGTAATCCCACTACTTGGGAGGCTGAGGCGGGAGAATCGCTTGAACTCGGGAGGTGGAGGTTGCAGTGAGCCAAGATCATGCCACTGCACTCAGCCTGGGCAACAAGAGCGAAACTCCATCTCAAAAAAAAAAAAAGAAAAGAAAAGAAATGTGTGACTTCAAGTAGGTCCTCAAGATCTAGACCAAGTCACCTCTGTGCCCCCAGGACCCAGCCAGGATGTCCGTCAGATGAGTTTGCTCCCAGCTTTTACCCTGTCCCCACCACCTGATCCTGGAGCATCCACAATCTAGCCCCTCTTCTCTAGTTTTGCTGCTGCAGCCCATTGAGGGTGACGACATGGAGCACAAGACCCTGAAGATCACCGACTTTGGCCTGGCCCGAGAGTGGCACAAAACCACACAAATGAGTGCCGCGGGCACCTACGCCTGGATGGCTCCTGAGGTTATCAAGGCCTCCACCTTCTCTAAGGGCAGTGACGTCTGGAGGTGCGGCCCTCGGTGGGGCTGGACAGGGGCTGCAGAGGGCAGAGGTGGCTGCCTAAGTCTAGGGCTGGGCCAAGTCCAGGGACAGGGATCCAAACCACTTAGCTCCTAGTTGCTTTTGGGTGAAGTGGCAGTAAGGGGGTGTGGGTTGGGAGAAAAAAGGGAACACAGACCTGTTGTCTCGCCCACAGTTTTGGGGTGCTGCTGTGGGAACTGTTGACCGGGGAGGTGCCGTACCGTGGCATTGACTGCCTTGCTGTGGCCTATGGCGTAGCTGTTAACAAGCTCACACTGCCCATCCCATCCACCTGCCCCGAGCCCTTCGCACAGCTTATGGCAGGTAAGAGGACGGGGCGGGGGGAGCAGGTGAGGGGCAGAGCTCCCTGGCCCAGGACATATCCACCCACAGACCCCTTCTTATTCTGTCCCCGCTGCACGCCGTGCCCCTAGACTGCTGGGCGCAGGACCCTCACCGCAGGCCCGACTTCGCCTCCATCCTGCAGCAGTTGGAGGCGCTGGAGGCACAGGTCCTACGGGAAATGCCGCGGGACTCCTTCCATTCCATGCAGGAAGGCTGGAAGCGCGAGATCCAAGGTCTCTTCGACGAGCTGCGAGCCAAGGAAAAGGTGTGAGGAATCAGGGGACCCAACGTTGGCAGGAGTGTCTCCCTGATCTTCCTGGGGCAGAGTTGGGGCGGGCGCCGCCGGGATCGGTGCCAGGTGCCAGGCTGACCTCTTCTCCTTCGCTGTCTCGGGCGCAGGAACTACTGAGCCGCGAGGAGGAGCTGACGCGAGCAGCGCGCGAGCAGAGGTCACAGGCGGAGCAGTTGCGGCGGCGCGAGCACCTGCTGGCCCAGTGGGAGCTAGAGGTGTTCGAGCGCGAGCTGACGCTGCTGCTGCAGCAGGTGGACCGCGAGCGACCGCACGTGCGCCGCCGCCGCGGCACATTCAAGCGCAGCAAGCTCCGGGCGCGCGACGGCGGCGAGCGCATCAGCATGCCACTCGGTGAGGGGCGGGCCCCGGGGCGCCCCCCGCCATTGGCTGCGAGGGCGGGGGGGTGGAGCCAGGCCTGTGTGCTGACCGCGCTGGGATTGGTTTAGGGTGTTGTGGGTGGGCCCGAGAGTTGAAGGCTGGGAGGGGTGGGGCCAGGAGTGTTTTTTTCTGTCTGTGGGCGGGTTCTGGCGGAAGTATTTGCATGTCGGTCTGGGAGTAGCTGCGACCGGGAAGGGGTGGGGTTCACGAAAGTTCTGGGAAGGTCTAGGGGGCGGGCGGGCCGGCGCCCGGGCATCTCCGACGCAGACTAGTAGCTTTTCTTATCCAGAACCAGCGGCTCAAGAAAGCAGTGAGGCTGGCAACAGTCTCATAGCCACCGTGCCGCTCCCTGTGCGGCCTGGGAGCCGGCCTTGGGCCCCTGCAGGTTGGGGTCCTGGCTCTCCTTCATCACAAACCTGAACCCTGCTCCCCCCAACCTAAACCGCAGACTTCAAGCACCGCATCACCGTGCAGGCCTCACCCGGCCTTGACCGGAGGAGAAACGTCTTCGAGGTTGGGCCTGGGGATTCGCCCACCTTCCCCCGGTTCCGGGCCATCCAGTGTAAGAAACCTCGCCTCTCATGCCTCTCTCCGCCCCCCAGCCCCCTTATTCTCTTTCAGACCTTATCCTTGGAGGTGGATCGCACTCTCTATCGCCTCTTTCCGTCTGCCCCCGGGCTCCCTGCACTAGGTCTAGACTGTTACCTCTGAACTCCCCAGGCAGCATTAATTGTACTTATTTTTTTAGTCAAATAATTGTATGACACTATGTACTGCTAATTTTTTAAATGGTTTACTAATATTAATATCTTGCAATAATTCTATTAGGTTGCTATTTTTATTGTTAATCTAAGCTTTATGGATGAGAAAAGTGAAAAAAGTAACTTGCTACACAGTTAATAGGTGGAAGAGCCAGAATCAAATCCAGGCAGTTGGTGTCCTTGTCTGTACTAATTACTAAGTAGCAAATGTCAGCTGAACGGCTAGATGAGATGCCCCACCCCACTGTGGGGTGATAGACCCAAACCCATCTATCTTGCCCAAAGCTCACCCTGGGAATGGTACAGGGCCCACCCTGCTCCCCATACTCTAAAGTAGTTACCCTTGAAGCCTGACTCTGATGATGAAGGGAGGATAAAGATTATCTCCAATTCCATCGGTTTCCTCTGTAGTGGAGCCTGCAGAGCCAGGCCAGGCATGGGGCCGCCAGTCCCCCCGACGTCTGGAGGACTCAAGCAATGGAGAGCGGCGAGCATGCTGGGCTTGGGGTCCCAGTTCCCCCAAGCCTGGGGAAGCCCAGAATGGGAGGTGAGTACCTGAGTGCCCCCCAAACCCAGCATCATCTGCTTTCCCCAAGTCCTGGAATTCCTAAAGCACCCCTCCTTGTCCTCCCATCACCAGGAGAAGGTCCCGCATGGACGAAGCCACATGGTACCTGGATTCAGATGACTCATCCCCCTTAGGATCTCCTTCCACACCCCCAGCACTCAATGGTGAGTGGCCTTCCTCCCTCGGCAGAATCTGGCTGAGTTCCTTCCGTGGGCACCTTGGGGAGGCCATGAGAGGCGAGCAGGCAAAGCAGGAGTCCTGCCCTGGTTGCTCTCATTCTAGAGAGTAGGAAACCAAGGCTGAGACAGGACAGAACTGATCTTGGAACCCAGGTCTGACCTACAGGCCCACGGTCAAGCGGCATACAGCCCAGGCCTCGGCTTGGGGCCCAGAGTCTCATCCCCTTGTTCAGACCTGGCTTGTAAGAAGGCTCTTCCCTGTCTCTGTGGCAGCCCCTGTACCTTTAGCAGGCTCCAGGGAGAAAGGAAAGACAGGAAGCCCACCGAGCATTTGGTACCAAGGGAAGCTGGGCCCAGAGGGGAAGAAATCAGCCTGTGTTGGGTGGAGCCAGACTAGTGTCAGCCACACTGTGCTTCTCAGAGTCCCTTCTGGGAGCCTCTAGGTGAAGAAGAGAATGAGAAGGCTGAGCAGGCAGGATCCAGGACCCATTCTCACCACATCCAGGATAGTTCAGGGCCTTTCTGTTCTCCGTGATGGTAACTGCCCTACTGTGCCAGGCATTCCCTCCAAGCATTGATGAAGAGGGGCTACTATTACCCCATATTACAGATAAGGAAACTGAGGCTCTGAGAGGTGAAGTAACCTACCTTAAACCCCCAGCTGAGGATTTGAACCCAGAGAGACTTCAGCTCCCATGCTTGTAGTGAGCTCAGAAGCTTTCACTTGAAGAAAGGGCTTCTCACATACAGACTGCTTAGGAAGCCAGAGGGTCAGGCAGAGAGCAGGGCTCCAGCATTGCGGGGAGGAGGGCTCACTCAGCTCAACACTGCTCAGCTCTGACTGAGGCCAGAAAGTTACAGCCTCCCTTGCCTGTGAGTCCCTGTGTCAACCTAGGGACCACTCTCAGAGCCCCCACACCTGCTGCTCACAGCCAGAATGTAGGACCCGCTTAGCCGCTCTCAGAAGAGTCCAGTTCAGCAAGCTGTTTAAACTCCTGCCATCCCACCCAGCCCATCACCTCTACCATTCCCTGAGCTACACTGGATAGTCATAACAACAGCTAACCTTTGTTGGGTCTCTTCTATGTGCCAAGCAGTTTTGTGAGGGGAGTAGTAGTATTGGCCTCATTTTACAACAGAGGAAACTGAGGCACAGAGCGATTAAGTGGTTTGATGTAAGACACCCAGTAGAGCAGAGATTTGAACCGAAGTCTGTCTGTCTGACCACAGAGGCAGAGCCCCAGACCTCCATCCGCCCCACTATTTGCTGCTCCCGCAGCTGCAGTGCCCCCAGCATCTGTCCTGCAGGGACTGAACTGAGAACTGGAAGGCCAAGGAGGCTTCTTGAATTCACTTGCTCTAAAATGTACCAGGCCAGATGGGCCAAAGGAGAACTTGAGGGCCTGTCAACCCAGGTGTGTAGGTTGAAGCAGGTCCTGACTATTCCGCAGAACCCTCTGGCCCTGAGCTCCCAGAAGCAGGGGCACAAGGGGTCTGGACCCCATCGTTCTCAAGCTTACCCCATGTTTTTTTTATTCAAGGAATTTGTTAATTATTTATCAAGAGAAACTATTTATTAGCTCATATATTCATGAATAGTTCAGGTCAGTGACAAACTTCTAAGTAATTCAACCCAAAGAAATTCTTCATATTCCAAAATCACTTTGCATTCTGAGAGATACCAGCCTTCTTCATCTCCTCGAAATATTTCATGGCATCATACCTTCGTAGAAATCTGTGCCCGTAGAGATCTGAAATGCCTTCTTTCTTGGTTCAGCCACAGCAAACTGAGAGAGCCGCAGCCCCCAGGGATACAACGAATGCTCCCACAATATGAAATTGCAGATGTGTGGCCAGAAGGCCACCCGCCTGAGGTTTCGTGAAAGCACTGGAAACCATGGTAGTTAACTGTTCTTGATAAGAGTCTGTCAGCCTCAACACCAATGCCCTTCCTGGCTGATGAAGAAATGGATTGCCACTTGCCCCAAAAGGATGTCAGCTGCCGCAGCTCAGTGGCTGGCTGAGCACGTGGTTCCCCTAGCCCAATTCCACACTCCACGCACCATCTGGGTCCGTGAAAATACATGACATTGACCTCACAGCCACCCACAGAAACCCAGTTAAGAATCAAAGAATGGGGCCTCACAGAGATCCCAGACCCTGTGAGATGGTCCCAGGCATAAGCCACACCACTAGAGAGCCACACACCCCATCACCCTGTCCCCAGCAGCCTGTTCTGGCCCCTGGAGAGCTGGTTGCAAGGAGTGGCACATTGGCAGGGTACACTCAGCTACACTGATAGCAACTGCCCTGTGAAGCTTGTTGCCTTGGAGTCAATAACTACGTGGCTGTGTCCTCCCTATGAGGCCCCACGGAAGCGGTTTCACCTCTGTCTATCTTTGGGTCAAGAAGAGTCACGCAGTTTTCTCCTAAACAACAGAGTTGCTAACTCTTGCTGCCAGGAAGTTTAGAGGCAGATTCAAATCCTAGCTGGATTATGTTGACCAAGTCACTTACCCTTCAGAACCTCAGTTTCTCAGGCCATTGACTGCAGGAACTTCTGTTCATTCTCATTTTGTCTGCTGGACCCTATCTTCTCTTCCCTTTGTTTCATTTCTCTCTTTTATTAGTTAAGACAGAGTCTATTTCTATCACCCAGGCTGGAGTGCAGTGGCACAATCATGACTCTCTGCAAACTCTGCCTCCCGGGCTCAAGTGATCTCCCACCTCAGCTTCCTGAGTAGCTGGGACTACAGATGCATGCCATGTTTGGTTAATTTTTGTATTTTTTGTAGAGATGGGGTTTTGCCATGTTGCCCAGGCTGGGCTGGGCTTAAGCAGTTCACTCACCTCAGCCTCCCAAAGTGCTGGCATTACAGGTGTGAGCCACCATACCCGGCTTTCTCTTGCTATTTTTGTTTTGTTTTGTTTTGTTTTTTGAGGAGTCTTGTTCTGTCGCCCAGGCTGGAGTGCAGTGCTGTGACCTCAGCTCACTTCAGCCTCCACCTCCCAGGTTCAAGCAATTCTCCTCCCTCAGCCTCCCCAGTAGCTGGGATTACAGGTATGTGCCACCATGCCCAGCTAATTTTTTTTGTTGTTGTTTTTGAGATGAAGTGACGTTCTGTTGCCCAGGTTGGAGTGCAGTGGCGCAATCTCAGCTCACTAGAACCTCCACCTCCCGGGTTCAAATGATTCCCCTGCCTCAGCCTCCCATGTAGCTGGGATTACAGGCATGTGCCAAAACACCCAGCTACTTATTGTATTTTTAGTAGAGACGAGGTTTCGCCATGTCGGCCAGGCTGGTCCCGAACTCCTGACCTCAAGTGAGCCGCCTGCTTTATCTTGCCAAAGTGCTGGGGTTACAAGCGTGAACCACCGGCCTAATTTTTGTATTTAGTAGAGACGGGGTTTCACCATGTTGGCCAGGCTAGTCTCGAACTCCTGACTTCAAGTGATCTGCCCTACTTGGCCTCCCAAAGTGCTGGGATTATAGGCATGCGCCACCGCTCCCAGCCTCTCTTGCTTTTTTTTTTTTTTGGTTGAGATGGAGTCTTGCTCTGTCACCCAGGCTGGAGTGCAGTGGCGGGGTCACAGCTCACTGCAACCTCCGCCTCCTGGGTTCGAGTGATTCTGCTGCCTCAGCCTCCCAAGTAGCTGAGACTATAGGTGTGTGCCACCATGCCCTGCTAATTTTTGTATTTTTTAGTAGAGACAGGGTTTCACCATGTTGGCGAGGATGGTCTCGATTTCTTGACCTCCTGATCCGCCTGCCTTGGCCTCCCAAAGTGCTGGGATTATAGGTGTGAGCCACCGCATCCAGCCAGCTCTTGCTTTTTTTAAACATGATTTCCCCTCTTCTGTTTAAACTCACTGTAAATGATCAGTTCTTCACCAGCGAAGTGGGCGTGATAACGACAACCTCATGTGGTTGGTGCAAGGATTATAAAAATGGATTCTTCATCAAACAAGGATTTACTTTTTTTTTTTTTTTTTGAGACGGAGTCTCGCTCTGTCACCCAGGCTGGAGTGCAGTGGCGCGATTTTGGCTCACTGCAAGCTCCGCCTCCTGGGTTCATGCCATTCTCCTGCCTCAGCCTCCCAAGTAGCTGGGACTACAGGCGCTGGCCATCACGCCCGGCTAATTTTTTTGTATTTTTAGTAGAGATGGGGTTTCACCATGTCAGCCAGGATGGGCTTGATCTCCTGACCTCGTGAAACGCCTGCCTAGGCCTCCCTAAGTGCTGGGATTACAGGCGTGAGCCACCGCGCCAGGCCCAGGGATTTGCATTTTAAGAGCCAGGCATCAACATATGAAACACTGCCCTGACCTCATCTGATGAAGGAGGCAGACTCACAAACAAGTCCAGTAGCACCTGTATGAGGCATAACATGAGCAATAACTGTGCAGGTTCAGGGAGATTTTGGGAAGGCTTCACAGAGGAAGTGACATCCCAGTGGGTCTTGGATGGTACGTAAGAGGTCACTTACTGAAAGCTGAGGTGGGAAAGGTCAGCCAGCCAGAGCAAACTGTGTGCACAGGCATGCAGCTCACCAGACCCAAGGAAAAGGCAACCTGGCTGAACTCTGAGAAGAGTTGAGAGCCAAGGAGTCTCAGGACTGGGGCTGCGGACAGGGATCAAGGCACATGGGTCAGTAGATGTTGATTGAATGAATGAGTGAATGAAGCTGGAAGTGATGGGTAGTTTTTAAGCAGAGACCTGTCTTTAACAGGTTTGCATTTTAGAAGGATTCCCTTGTTCCTTCAGTGGCAGTGGCCAGGGTGGGAGTTGGGTGAGGTAAGAGGCAGAGAGTCTGAGTAAGAGTTGTGGCTGACAGAAGGGACTGTCAGCTCAGTCCTGGTTCATAGGAGAAGCTCACTTTTCCCAGCCTTGTATTTCTTCCTCCCGACATCCAACCAGCTTTTGCATTCCAGGCAGGAGAGGAAACACAGAGGGAGGAGGCCAGACTTTCTTCTAGTAGCAGTGGAGAGCCATAGCAGATTCTAGAGCCAAGGAGGGATCTGACAAAATCAGTGCTTGTGAAAGCCCATCCTAGAGGCCCTTCTCCTTAATGAGCGGTTTCCCCATCACTGCCCAAGTGATCTAGAATGGAGTCAGGCCAACCCTAGACTGGAAAGTGGGACACTAGTGTCTTGAAATCTAGGGCAGAGTCTGGTTGGGAAATGGTGGAGAGCAAAGGCTCTACTGCCCTGGCCTGGGGTGAAGCCAGCTCCACCTTTCACTGGCTGTACAGCTCCGCGCAAGCCGTCAACCTCTAAGCCTGGAACCCTCGGGCATGAGGATCAGACAACATAATGCCCCTATGTTATTCAGCTCAGGCCTGGCATAAATACCTACTCTGTAAATTAGCTGTGACCTTGGGCAAGGTATTGACCCCTCTGAACCTCAATGTCCTCCTTTCTAGAATAGGGACAGGGATTTGTGCTCCTCAGGGCTGCCATGTACGTTAGAGTTGACTGTGTGCATCTTACAAGCTACAGCTGGAGTGGGGGTGGGTGGGCAGAAGGGGCAGGGCTGCCAAGCCAGGAAGCGGGTGGGCACAGAGCATAGGGTGCCGGTCCCAGTCAGTGGGACCTGCCATGGCCCTGGACCTGGAGGTTGCCCCTGGCAGGCCACGGAGGCCCACCGTGACCTGGCCTCAGCCCTGCCTCCACTGGGACTGCCCATCCATCTTTGGGGTCTGGGTCACTGGCTGCCGTCAGGCTTTGCTGTCGCTTCCTCCGCCTGCATTGCCCTCCCCTCCCAGCAGCCATCTTGTGAAAGGCCGGAGTGTGGGTGCGTGGTAGGGAGGCCGTGGGACCTGTGGGACCAGGGAAGATGCTGGTAGAGGGCAGAACTCAATCCTTGTTCCAAGACCATGGAGAGGTCCTGGGCCCTCATCCGGAAGATGCATCAGCCACGCCCTCACCTGTGCCACCTCCGCCCCGCAGGTAACCCCCTACGGCCTAGCCTGGAGCCTGAGGAGCCCAAGAGGCCTCTCCCCGCAGAGCGCGGTAGCAGCTCTGGGACGCCCAAGCTGATCCAGCGCGCGCTACTGCGTGGCACTGCCCTGCTTGCCTCCCTGGGCCTCGGCCGCGACCTGCAGCCACCGGGAGGCCAAGGACGTGAGCGCGGGGATCCCCCCACAACACCCCCAACGCCAATGCCCGCGCCCTGCCCGACCGAGCCGCCCCCTTCCCCACTCATCCGCTTCTCGCCCAAGACGCCTGACTCCCCGCCCACTCCTGCACCCCTGTTGCTGGACCTGGGTATCCCTGCAGGCCAGCGGTCAGCCAAGAGCCCCCGACGTGAGGAGGAGCCCCGCGGTGAGTGGCCTGAGGCCGGCCTGCTTCGCGGATGGGAGATGGGGGTCCCCAGGGAGGGAGGAGTGGCTGGGGACATGCAAGGAGGCAAGGCCAAGACCACAGTCATCTACTGGACCCTGAACCAGGCGCTTGGGATACTGAAAACCATGTAGGGAGCAGAGTTCTAAATTCAGCTATCAGGTGGTCCAGGCAGGTGGGGCGATGCCTGCTGTGAAATACCAGAAGTAATCAAGGCCAGGCAGTGGTGCAGGCCTGTGATCCCAGCACTTTGGGAGGATCACGTGAGCCTTGAAAGGTTGAGGCTGCAGTGAGCCGTGATCATGACACTGCACTCCAGCCTGGGCAACAGAGCATGTATGTAGTCATAATAGTAGCAAACTCCTGGTTCTTTACTTGTGTCAAGTACTCTTTACAAGGCTTTCCCGAGATGGTCTCATTCAGTCATAACAACCACAGAACTAAGTGCTCTTAGATGCCCGTTTTTAGATGAGGAAATTTAAGGCACAGAGATGAAGGGACCCAGAGCTCCCACAGCTGGTAAGTGGCAGGGCCGGGATCCACATCCAGGCCGGCCTGCTCCAGAGGCCTCACTCCTAACCATTATGAAAAAACAGGCACTGCAGAGCAGGAAGGGCCGTAGAAGTTGAGTCAAGTAGCTCACTGTGCAGATGGGGAAACTGAGGCCCAGAGCAGGGCAGTGTATCTTGGGGACCTCAGGAGTTGGTGGTTGCCTGACCTTGTGCCCCTCCTATATCTCACAGGAGGCACTGTCTCACCCCCACCGGGGACATCACGCTCTGCTCCTGGCACCCCAGGCACCCCACGTTCACCACCCCTGGGCCTCATCAGCCGACCTCGGCCCTCACCCCTTCGCAGCCGCATTGATCCCTGGAGCTTTGTGTCGGCTGGGCCACGGCCTTCTCCCCTGCCTTCACCACAGCCTGCACCCCGCCGGGCACCCTGGACCTTGTTCCCAGACTCAGACCCCTTCTGGGACTCCCCACCTGCCAACCCCTTCCGGGGAGGCCCCCAGGACTGCAGGGCACAGACCAAAGACATGGGTGCCCAGGCCCCTTGGGTGCCGGAGACGGGGCCTTGAGTGGGCCAGGCCACTCCCCCGAGCTCCAGCTGCCTTAGAGGAGTCACAGCATACACTGGAACAGGAGCTGGGCCAGCCTCTGCAGCTGCCTCAGTTTCCCCAGGGACCCCACCCCCGCTTTGGGGGTCAGGAACACTACACTGCACAGGAAGCCTTCACACTGGATGGGGGGCCTGCGCCCCCATACCTGAAACCTCCCAGCTCACCTGCCCTACTGGGGCCCGACACTGTACCCAGCTGGTTGGGAGGACCAGAGCCTGTCTCAGGGAATTGCCCGCAGGGGTGATGCAGGGAGGAGGGGAGGTGCAGGGAAGAGGGGCCGGCCTCAGCTGTCACCAGCACTTTTGACCAAGTCCTGCTACTGCGGCCCCTGCCCTAGGGCTTAGAGCATGGACCTCCTGCCCTGGGGGTCATCTGGGGCCAGGGCTCTCTGGGTGCCTTCCTGCTGCCCCAGCCAGGGTTGGAGTATTAGCCTTGAGATCCAATGAAGCCAGAAGCCAAATAAACTCAAAAGCTGTCTCCCCACATGTAGCCTGTCACCTTTCTTGGAGGTAACCAGGTGACCCAACCTATCATGCAACGCTGGTGTCCTGATGCCCCAACAATAGGCAGTTCCTTGCCTTGCACTGCATCCCTCTCCTGGGACCAAATCCACCAGCCTTGGTGAGTCATTCAAGGCTTTTCTCTGCCAGGTGCGGTGGCTCACTCCTGTAATCACAGCACTTTGGGAGGCCAAGGCCAGTGGGTCACATGAGGTCAGGAGTTCAAGACCAACCTGGCAACATAGTGAAACCCCATCTCTACTAAAAATACAAAAATTAGCCAGGTATGGGGGTGCATGCCTGTAGTCCCAGCTACTCTGGAGGCTGAAGCAGGAGAATTGCTTGAACCTGGAAGGTAGAGGTTGCAGTGGGCCAGTATCGCGCCACTGCACTCCAGCGTGGGCAACAGAGCAAGACTCTGTTTCAAAAAAAAAAAAAGTGTAGGCCGGGCGCGGTGGGTCATGCCTGTAATCCCAGCACTTTTGGAGGCTGAGGCGGACGGATCACAAGGTCAGGATTTCGAGACCAGCCTGGCCAATATGGTGAAACCCCGTCTACACTTAAAAAAAAAAAAAAAAATGCTGGGCGTAGTGGTGGGTGCCTGTAGTCCCAGCTACTTGGGAGGCTGAGGCAGGAGAATAGCTTGAACCCAGGAGGCGAAGGTTGAGTGAACCAAGATTGTGCCACTGCACTCCAGCCTGGGCGACAGAGCAAGACTGTCTCAAAAAAGATAAAAAGTAGTAACTTCCGGCCGGGCGCGGTGGGCTCAAGCCTGTAATTCCCAGCACTGTTGGAGGCCGGAGACGGGGCGGATCAATGAGGTCAGCAGGGGATCGAGACCCATCCTAGCTAAACATGGGTGAAACCCTGTCTTCTTACTAAAAAATTACAAAAAACTAGGGGGCCGGGCGAGGTGGGCGGGCGCCTGTAGCTTCCCAAGCTACTTGGGAGGCTGAGGCAGGAGAATGGGCTTAAACCCCGGGAGGCCAGAACTTGCCCAGTTGGAGCTGAGATCCGGCCCACTGCCACTCTAGCTGGGCGACGAGCGAGACTCCGTCTCAAAAAAAAAAAAAAAAGTAGTAACTTCCACCCACCTCCCAGCATCGTGATTTGCCATGACATCTGGCACCCCTGACAGTTCCCTTCACACTGCCATGGGGGCTCTGGCACTCCCACACCATATCCAAGGGCAGGGTCCCTTCCTCGGCCTCTGCCCTCAGCCCCTCTGAGGTTAGAGGAGTTGGAACCCAGGCTCCCACTTGCCCTCTGCCAGGTGCCCCATGGCGGCCAGACTCTGTCTCTACAGTTCAGGGGCAGGGAGTCAGGAGGGCAGGCACAAAGGGTTCTCAGGAAGAACTGGCAATCAGGCTCAAGGGTATCATCTGCCTGGGTACTCTGAGCACCCTGGAGTCCTCTCCCTACCTCCTACCCCTGCCCTCACCTGATCCTTCCCAGCTGTCACCATTCCTCTCCCTCCATAATACCCAGGCCAAAATCACTCCATCCAGGACGCCTACAGTAGCCCAGCGTAGGTCTCCCTGGACCACGTTTGTCCTCAAGGGCCTGTGTCCTTATCCCCCCTTCACCCCCAACTCTCCCCCGCCACAGCCAGCCCTCTGTTCCTCTCACACCCCAAGCTCATTCCTACCTTCACCAGCCTCTTACTCCCCAGCTGAAATGTCACCTCCTTAGCGGAGCTTTCCCAGTGAGATAACCCCTCTCCCCACAGGCTCTCCCATCACCCAGGGCATCTCCTTCATGGAACTCATGACAATGTGAGGTTGCCAGTTTTTTTGCTAAGAGGTTTCTTATGTAAACACCAGGAAGGAAAGGACCTGTGCCTGTCCTCTTCCCTAAGCACTTGCTGAATGAATGAATGAATGAATGCAGTATGGGTGCCTGAGTGAGCAGGACCTTGAATAAGTGTGAGGTCCTGTCTAGGCCTCAGCTTCCTCCGCCTCCTCCCCTCACCGCAGCCACCTTCCTCCACCCATCCCCACCGTCCCAGCTGCTGTGAAATGGGCAAATGTCTTGCCTCCAGAACCTGGGAGGGGTGAGGCAGCTCACCTCCCTCTGTTCACACCCCAGCCACCCCAGCCGGGTCCCAGCCACCCACAGAGCACCTCCTCCTGGCCCGGCCCTGCCCAGCCCTTCCCAGGTGCCTGAGGTGGAGCCGCCAGCTCCCACAGCACCCCAGCAGCCTGCCATGGGGTGTCTAAGGCCCTGAGCCTGATATGGGCTCCTGGTTGTGGCCCACTTACTGACCCTGGGGCTTGGGGCTGTGTTGTTCCAGGCCCTGGAGGGGCCTCCTGCATGCAGGCTTCAGGCTGAGCTCAGGGCAGAGCTGGCAGCCTTCCAGGCAGAGCATAGGGCCTGCCTGCCACCTGGAGCACTGGAAGAGCTGCTGGGCACTGCCCTGGCCACCCAGGCCCATGGGGTCTCCAGCCTGGGCAACAGCTCAAAGGCCAGGAACTGGGACCTTCCCTCAGCCCTGCTCTTCACTGCCAGCATCCTCACCACCACAGGTAAGAGAGCCTGGCAGCCAAGTCGGGGGGCACACAGCTCTTGAGGCCATCGCTCCTGGGGTCCCTGGGATTCATGCAGCCCTTCCTTCAGCCCCAAAGAGCCAGATGGAGCCCAGGCCCTGTGAGGCCCGACATCACAGCTGGGGCTCCCCACCAACACACCCCAACTGGTGCCTCCACTTCAGCTGCCAGGAAGGGTGTGGCCTCCCCAGTCCCACCCCAGGCACCCTTTGAGACCCAGGAGAGCTGCGCAGATGCCACAGCCTGTGGCCAGGGAGGGGATACAAGACGGTGGGATGGGTTCTTAGATGGAAGCAAATAGAAGGAACCTGGGGTGGACAGAGCAGAACCATGGCCTCAGGCGGAGGAGTGAGGGAAGATAGGGGAGGAATCTGGCATGAGATGCTCGCAGAGCAGGAGGGCACAGACAGGGATGAGGGAGTTCTGCAGAGAAATCATGTGGGAACAGGCCCAGGGAAAAGCAGCAACAGGACCCACAGCCCTGGGTTTTCATATTTTTTGCCCCACAAAGTGCCTCAGTATTTTTTGAATTGGAACTTGTATTTCCAACTTTTTTTCTTTTTTTGAAACAGAGCCTGGCCCTGTCACCCAGGCTGGAGTGCAGTGGTGCGATCTCAGCTCACTGCAACCTCTACCTCCTGGGTTCTAGCAATTCTCCTGCCTCAGCCTCCTGAGGAGCTGGGATTACAGGCGTGCACCATCATGCCCAGCTAATTTTTGTATTTTTAGTGGAGACGGGGTTTTGCCATGTTGGCCAGGCTGGTCTCAAACTCCTGACCTCAAGCCATCCACCCACCTCAGCCTCCCAAAGTGCTGGGATTACAGGTGTGAGCTACTGTGCCCAGCCTGTATTTCCAACTTCTTTTGGAAAATCAGGAAACCTACTCACACTGAGCCAGAATCCCTGCAAGGCAACATCCTGACAGGAGCAGAATGGGGCCTGCCCTTTGGAAATAGCTCACACTCTCCAGTGCACCCGTCCCCACCACTCCTGTTTGGCTCCCATCTGGCTCCAATAGGCATGTGCGTTTGCAGCTCTGTATTAGCTGATGCTGTTCTCCCAGCACACCCCACGCTCCCACCCCTCCCCACCTGGCACATGCCCTCTCTCCGCCATGCTGCCTGTTTGCAGCCCTTCGTGATTTTCCTGCCCGACTCCCCCACCAGAGCTGTCAGGGCCTGGGCTGACTCAGATACCAGCACAAAGCCTGGCACACAGGACATGACACATTTGGGGAAAGAGTGGATGATATTCCACCAGCTATGGAATCAGAAGTATCTTTTAAGGGCAGTGCAGTTCTCAGAATTGTCCCAGCTACAAAAGGCTTGAGGAACTGTCTTCTTTCATCCTTTCATTTCCCAAAAAAGAAAAATGACCCAGAGAGGGTAAGGGATCCCCTGACCAAGGAGGAACAGAGTCAGCTAGAACCTGGACCTGGCCAGTTCAAGGCCACCAGAGGGCAGCCTTCTACAGAAGGCGGTATTGGGGTAGGCAGGGACCCCAGCAGACATGGCACTCAGAGCTCTCACTGTCCACTGACTCTCTCTTCTCCAGGTTATGGCCACATGGCCCCACTATCACCAGGCAGAAAGGCCTTCTGCATGGTCTATGCAGCCCTGGGGCTGCCAGCCTCCCTGGCTCTCGTGGCCACCCTGCGCCACTGCCTGCTGCCTGCGCTCAGCTGCCCAGGTGCCTGGGTAGCGGTCCACTGGCAGCTGTCGCCGGCCAGGGCTGCGCTGCTGCAGGCAGTTGCACTGGGCCTGCTGGTGGCCAGCAGCTTTGTGCTGCTGCCAGCACTGGTGCTGTGGGGCCTTCAGGGTGACTGCAGCCTGCTGGGGGGCCGTCTACTTCTGCTTCAGCTCACTCAGCACCATTGGCCTGGGGGACCTGTTGCCCGGCCACGGCCGTGGCCTGCACCCTGTGATTTACCACCTGGGCCAGCTCGCACTTCTTGGTAAGTCCAGCCACCTAAGAGCGTGTGGGGGAAGGGGGAAGAGGAGCCTGGACTAGGACTCCCATATATCACTGGGGGGACTGGGCCTTGCAGGTGGAGGAGACCCCACTTCTGGGCACAGTGTGGGAGGGGTAGTTGAAGAGCTCTGGGGGATGGTGAGTGGCGCCAGCTGCCAGGGCAGGTCACCGCGTTGGGAGGTGGGCAGGGAGCATTACCAGCACCCAGGCGCTGCCCTAGCACCTTCTCCTCCCCAGGTTACTTGCTTCTAGGACTCTTGGCCATGCTGCTGGCCGTGGAGACCTTCTCTGAGCTGCCACAAGTCCGTGCCATGGGGAAGTTCTTCAGGCCCAGTGGTCCTGTGACTGCTGAGAACCAAGGTGGCATCCTAGGGCAGGATGAACTGGCTCTGAGCACCCTGCCCCCCGCGGCCCCAGCTTCCGGACAAGCCCCTGCTTGCTGAAGCATCAGGTGACCGAGTTCAGCTCCCATAAGGTGGCGGCACCTAAGAAGGAAGCAGCCAAGAGTGGCTGGGGAAGAATCAGGAGATGGGGCCGCGGTGGGGGTGGGCGGGAGGCCTCGGGGAATACTGTGTTAATCATAAAATGAGCAACCGCTTCGGCTGTTTTCAAGTATTTCTAATGGGACTTCCCTGAGCCCCCGGCCACCATCCGGGAAAGGCCGAGGTCCAGCCTCCGCTGGCCCTGGGAACCTCGAAGCCGCACCAACCGGCTTAGGATGGCAGAGCCGCCCTCCTCAGCCTCGGCCCACTCTCCTCCGCCTATTGAGAGCCCAGGTGGAGGGGAGAAAAGGCCGGCGCTGGGGTAGCCTCGTCCAACTTTATTGCTCTGGAGAACAGGAGGGCAAGCCGGCGCGGGGCGGCAGTGCCCAGGCATCCATCTCCCCGAGGCTGCCGGCCCGGCCGTGCCGTCGGGGAGGATCCCGCACCGCCGCGAGCTCGCACACACACTCCGTGACAAATAAATACGGCGGCCGCCCCGCCCGTGGGGTCGAGGATCCGCCCTGCCCCGTCCCGGGAAGGGCGCCAGCGGCCCCTAGCGGACACGCGCGCGGTATCCGGGACAGCCGGGTCCTCCGCAGCGCAGGCCCGGGGCAGCGGCGGATGCCGGGGGCCGCGAGAAGTTATGGACCACCCAGGCCAGTGGCCTCAGCTCAGCACGCAGCGTTCCCGCCGGCTCAACTGCCGGCTCAGCTTGCGGCGCCGCTGTTCCAGGCCGCGTTCCAGGCGCTCGTCCTCCTCCAGGGCGCTGCGGGGAATGGGTTCGAGTCAGCGCGCTGTTGGGCGGAGTCCACACCAGCCCTCTGCGGGAGCATGTCCTGGACCCTCCCAACTCTCAGCGCCGCCCAGCGCCACTCACATCCGCTCCTTGTGGTCCAGGTCCCGGACCAGCTCGTCACGCTGGTTCACCAGCGACACCAGCTCCTCCAGCAGGAGCTGCTCTCGGTGCTGCTGCGCGGACGTTTTCTTCCAGTCTGAGGGTCGAAGCGACTAAGCGTCAGGAGGCGCGGGCCCGGCGCTGTGCCGCCTCTACCCTGGCTCTGTCCTGCCTCCCGCCCCCTGAGCCCATGTCCCACCTTCGATGGCCAGCATGGCCCGCAGCTCGCGGCTCAGCAGCTCGAACCTTCGCTCCAAGTCCTGCTCCTCGATGCTGGAAGGTGCAGGGGGTGGCAGGTCAGGAAAAGGGGCATAGGGAGAGAGTGCCCAGGGCTCTGGCCACTCCCTGACCCCATCCCACATCCCCAGCAGTTCCCAAGGAGGGCAGGGCTGACCACAGAGCTATCCTGCAGTCTCCAGACCACATTATCTCTTTTCTTCTGTTTTCTCCAATTGCTGGGTGTTTATGTTGCCCCCCTACCCCGAAGGACCCCTGAAGGATTATTTGGATGAACACTCACAAACAGGAAGTATTGGCTACAGTTATTCTGAAAAATGATCCCAAACGCAAAAGGGAGGCAAAGCTGTCCCCACCCAGCAGGATGACAAAGGCAATGGCCGCAGAGTGGCTTTGGACCCCACATGGGAACCAGATCATATCTCTCTGGGCTTCTGTTTTCCTTACTGTAAAGGAACAGGGTCACACTGGGGAATTCAGCCCTCAGCTTCCTGGGCCTCGGTTTTCTTTTTCTTTTCTTTCTTTTTGAGACGGAGTCTCCCTCTGTTGCCCATGCTGGAGTGCAGTGGCACGATCTCAGCTCACTACAATCTCTGAACCCCGGGAGAGTTCAAGCTATTCTCCTGCCTCAGCCTTCCCATTAGCTGGAACTACAGGCACCCGCCACCACACCGGGCTAATGTTTTGTATTTTTAGTAAAGACAGCGTTTCACCATGTTG